>NC_080432.1:39423156-39723156 GCF_028018845.1 Melospiza georgiana
TGATTAGGGATAAACTTTTAGCCTTGTTCTGAAGTTCTGAAGTGAAGCAGAGTGGATTTAATTCAGGCCTTAAATCTCCCTTGAATGTAATTTATTTAGTACAGCAATATGGGGCCTCACATTTTTTATAAGTAGTGTTCAAGTATTTATTACATAAATTAGTTTGTCTACAAACTATGACCAATTCCAGATAATACTTGACCTACAGTTCTATACCTGTAGTCGTATTTGACCTTAAGATAATTTTGTAGTTATTAAATGTTTAATCTTTAGAAGTATCATTTATACCAGGAAATTTACTTAGACAAGTACTATCAGTAATTTAAAAATGCTTTCATACAGTTTGCTCACTTTATCCATTTTTTATTTGCAGTTGAAAAATGAAGAAAATGATACATATGAGGAAAATCTCCATTACCCTTTTCTTCTCATTTTAACCAAGCAGAGATAGAAGATTGCACCTTTTTTTTTAAGACGGACTGCTGAAAATTAATCCATGTATGTGGATGGTCAGGCAATGTAGAATGTTCATTTTCCCCCATTTATGTCCCTGAATCATAATTGGGGAAATATTTCTAATCTAAATGCTGAGAAAGATATTGTCACTCGTTTGGCAGAGTATAAACATTGAGACATCTTTTTTTTGTATAATTTTAGAAGTTTATTTTTCCAATTATATTCCAGCCTTAAACTGATAGGACTTCACATGTATGCATTAACAAAGGTGTAGAGCTGACTTCCTTCTCTGTTGTGCCTTTAAACTTGCATGTACTTTGTTGATCTCTTTAAATGCTATTTTGAGGTGTATTTGAAAATATATGGATAATATAATTTGTGAGCTTAGATAATTGGTTGTAAAGAAGTGAATGCATTGACACTTAATTAATAAGGAAATAGTTGTCTGAAGATCTTCTTAAAGTGTACCTATTGAATGCTTGTATTTTGCTGCCTTTTTTTTTTAAATTCCACTGTTGATTTTTCTATCCATGATTGAAATGTCCTCATTTGTTTTAGTGTTGAAGGCCCCTTTTCTATATGTGTGTATGTATGTTTTTTTCCAGCAGGACTTTTCCTCCTGTAGATGTATAAGAAATTATGCATCAGACAAAAGCCTCATAAACTGACCATTTGTCCTTTGGACACAATAGCCTGCCCAGCCCCTCTGCTCCTCCTCTCCAATTATGTGTGATTAGTCTCAGTGTGTTGTGTCAAGAAGGGGGAGTGTGCTGAGTGCTTATTATCTGTTTAGGTACAAGAAGAGCACATTTAGGTTCTGACTATGAATGGAAAGTGAGTCTTTATCAGGACTAAAATCTAAATGCTACTATCCTAGAAATTGCTTTCAAAAAAACAAATGCTTTTTTTTGATAAATTCCAAGAAACACTGTAAGAACTAAAGGATTTTATAATGTAATCAAACTCTCTCCCTTGAATTAGTTTATATTGTGATATACTGTGGCCCATATATTTGATATATACTTAATGTGGTTTTTCTTGTACTGGAAAAGACATAAATCCCACAAAAAAAAAACAGGAGCAGTATTTGATTTCTTAACAGTTTAACAGACTGTTTTAATGACTTCTCAGCAGCAGTCTTTAAACCACAACACTTTTAAAATGTTGAAAAAAAGAGAGAGGCAGAGACCATGACTGAGAGAGGAAGGTACTAGCTGCAAGCAAGTGTAGAGAATCCTGTTGAAATACATTAATTAAAAGAATTGCAATTTGACAATAAGCATTCTTCCATATTCAACTCATTGGCCAGCATGTAAACCACAAACTCCTGAAAGTCTTTTGCTCTTCTGCTTCTTCCCAAATAAATTTCTTCACTACCAGTTTGCACGTCCTTGTATTCAGTACTTTTTATGCTCCATTAGAGCACCTAGATGGATCTCAGAAGGCATAGGTCAAGTCGCAGTTAGATCATACATTTCTTTCGCACAAAAACTTGAATTGCAATGCCAAGTGATGGGCTAACATCACAATAACAGCAATTTATTCCTCTTTTGATAAAAAGCAGCCTATTCTCGGTGTTAGATAAAGACCAGGGGCAATGCAAACCAACCATTTATCCTAGAACTGAGTAGTATAGCTGGTATGAGTTTCATATTCAAACTCCTGTTGGAAAATACTTGTGCAGTAAGAAATCAAAAGCATTTAGGAGTAATTTGAAATTGCTGTGAAGATGGCTTTAGTGTAATTAGTTTTGTTTTGTTTGTCCCACACAGCAGCGCCTTTGTTTCTCTAAAAGCATGTACAAGGAAATCTTCATAATCAACAAAGCAGTGTGGAAAATAGCGCAATATTAAAATTTGCAAACCTTTTATTTTGGAGAGGACTTGAATGTCTGCTGTACAATAATCTAATAAAGATTGTTAGTTGCCAAAAATAGAGGCAGCCTCATTTGAAAATTGCGGTTTTAGCTCTAAGAAGAAGACAGTTTTACTCAAATTCGTAGCTGATAATTGCTTTTTATTTCTTTAGTGTCTGTCGTTTGAGTTGAAGGCTTTGCACAGGTGCTGCCGTCCCTAAAGTGTGTAATTGATGGCTTGTTTACCAAAGATGCATTTAGGTTTCATCCTGCAAACTCATATTGGAGCTCCACAGGCAGTAAAGTTACTCATCTACATAAGTGCTTGCAGGTTTGGTCCATGTACACATTTTTAGAGGTACATAAACACATTCTCTTTTTGATTTTTTTTGTTTTAAAATGGGTGTTGAAAAGTCACAGATATAAGATTTACATGAGGCACTAAGAGTGTTCTCTTTTAGATACATCTCTGAGTCCCTTGCATCAGTAGGTATTTGAATTGTTTCTGAGCACTTAAATTTTAATAAAAATACAGTGTTTATTAATGCATCAAATATCTTTGCTAAGAAAATGTTAGGCAGTTTGTCAAATCATGCTTATAAAATGTATCCGAGTCTTTTATGTCATGTGTTTTAACTAGTCTCTGATACTTGGTATATTTTTAATGATATAATTTACAGTGTTCTGTAACAGAATATTGAGCTTAATTACTTTGTGTTTGCAAAGCATTTGAAGTTGAATGACACCATGCAAGAGCTATGCTGGCTTGAGAATGGAAATGTTAGGCTGATACAAGATTTTCTTCACATATTTTGGTAATTCTTACAGCAATGCTGTGTCTTCTTTCTCAGAGAAAAATGGCAGAGAGGAATGGTATTTTTGTGGACGTCCATTCCTTGGGCACAGCTCTCATGCACCTGGTGCCACTGACAGTTGGTTGTGTAATCTTCAGGATATGAATGATCAAGAAGAAAGTATTCTATTTCCTGCTGTGAGATATGGCAACACCTTGCTTAAAAATTGCAAACTAGTCCCAACTGATAGCATTCTGCAACAGTGGGGAAAATCTTTCAATTTAGGAAGTAAATTAGATCTGAAACAAAAAATATCTTAGGAATGTGAGATGAGGGAGGAGATATTGCGATCTCAGGTACCAGTCCAGCTTCAAAATCCTTATTAGACAAGTCATTCATATTTTGCCTGTGATTTTAATGGCTATATGTTTGCACAAGGAGGAAAGCTGGATTAAAATTGTTTCCCCCCACAAAAAGCATCTTTATATCTTGAGCCTGGCTGCAAACAGTCTATCAAGTGTTACATCTCCATTACAACTCTCCTTCGCTGTTCCCTGAACAAAAGAGGATGCAGTGGGTGGAGCTTTTGATACTCCTCTTGATATGGCAGGTGGCACAGCTGATATGGCGGGGGAAGAGGAAGAAGGCAGCAACACATGAAAGTCAAACAGCGCACTGTTTTATTACCCACTCTCTCTAATGCAAGAGGGGGATAACCAAGTCCTTGTTTTTTCACAGGAGAAAATATAAACATGTAGTTTAACCTGGATTTTAATGTTTGGGGGTTTTTTTCCCCAGTGTGTAGGTTTCTTCTTTTTTAAGGCAGGAATTTTTAACAGTGATGTCAAACTGCAAATTCCTTTTACTCTTTTGAAGGGTTTTGAGAAACTGGAAGAAAGTACTAGGACAGCATGCACTGGTGGGTATGTCTAGGATGTTTTCTGCACAGCCTGGTCATCCCATGCTGTTTCTCAGAAGGAGGCGATTTTTTTTGCTATATTTTTATTTGCTTTTTATATTGTCTTGAGTCTGATTAAGGTGGTGTCTCCACTGCCATGTATTGGTAGTCTAACACTGGTTTTAAGCCCACTAGTATCTTTTGAAAGCTTATTTTGAAAGTTGATTTTCAATATGATTCTCATCTGCAGTGCAACAGCACTTATTAATGCAATCAAAATGAGGGCACCCTCATTCAAAATCCCATAAAGCTATAAGAAGTACTTAGTAAATTTGCAGATGAATTTGTAAGTAAGGAGGGGACCCCTCCAAATGATACCCATTCCTCATATGAGGAAACCTGAAGCACTGCCAGTATTGCTGTCTCCATTGCCTACAGCAATTTAGAAATCAGGCAGTGCACTCCAGAACTGACCCCAGATTTGATTTTGTAAGGCCCGCTGCTGCATCTCCTCTGCAAGATCCATCTCCCTCTCCAACCTGTGGACTCTGTTCCAACAGCTGAATGTAACAAACCTAACTTTTCTTTCCCATTTTTAAAGGGTCTAGCCTATTACAGCTCCTTGCTTAGTCAGCAGCTGGCTTGCTGCCAAAAAGCCCAGCATATTGTTGTGGCTGGGTAAAAGCTGGATATTTTCCATGGCTGTCCAACAGCGGCACTGGATCTTCATTGTCTTCTCATGTGTAAAGTGTGTGGAAAGTAGAGGGAAGATGCATGAAGCGTTAGTCCAGATGGCATTCCACAGCCTGAGAAGAAACATCTTGACCCTCGAATCTGGGTTAAACTCAACAGATGCCAAGCCCCCAAAAACAAAGAGCTGTTGTGGCTGACAACAGCAAGGGAGAGGTAGGCCTTTGGTAACAGAAAGTATCTTTTATTTTGGATGCATTTCCCTGCAGATAACCAAAACAGTGTCACTTGTAGAAGATTGCTTATTAAAAACAAGCAAAAAAATGATGGTTGTCTGCATTAGGCATCGTCCCCCTTCAGTTGTAAAATGTTGCCCCTGGGTGATGGGTTATGCTCACAGAAAGGATTTGAACATTCAGACTGCGCTGTGCCCTGACAGAGCCTGCATGCTAAAAGACCTGTTATTTTTTCCTGACTCTGACTCCAATTAATGTACTTTTTAAATGATTAAACATATCATGCTGTGACTTCTGAAATGTCAACAAGCTTCGAAACTTGGGAGACAGGAATGTAATAAAATAAGTAATAGGAGATTCAATAGTTAATAGAGGCCCTGAAGTGTGAGTGTATACAGTAGCTGTATATTGGAAACTGTGCAAATGAAGATGGCTTAGTATTGCAAACTGAGGAAGAAAATTGTTTTTAATTAGCACCTTCATAAGAACTGCTGATTAATACTGTTTGGTTTGGTGAAAAGCTTTCAGCTGAGTAATTTGTACAGCCATTACAACAGTTTTGTTAGACCAGGACTCCTGTTGTTAAACACAAACAGCAGATGATAATGGTGGAAGATGAGTTTGTCATGTAACAATTTACCTTATTGAAAAAAGCTTTATATAAAACCCAATACAGTAGGTACTAGCAGAAATCACATATTTTAAATCCTTTCAAGATTGCAGTGTGTGATTCTGGTGTGTTTTTTCATGGAGGAGAAACAGATTTTATATCATTTATAAAATTATATATACAATTTAAAGGTGTTGTAGCATGGACAGACCACTTTACTGGTAATGCTTTACATCAGAACAGTAAAGTGCTGGTACATTCAGACACGTCCTAAGTATACAAAGTCAGTCTAAAATTTGAAAGGTAATTAAGTAATATTGTTCACATGCAAATGTATGTTTGTGCATTATGCACTGAAATTACGTCTGGTGTTTGTGTGATGTCTAGCATTTATACCTAAGGCTTTAAGGAGATTTCTCCCAGGTTAACTACTGTTCACAGCAATTGCTTCCCCTTCCTTTCAACTGACAACAAAAAATTAAAACCCCTTATCCATGTCTCCATAATACAGAGGCATATGCATTTTAGTGGCCCAGATACAAAATTTAGTGCAGTCTGTAGAAAGTGAGGGATTTTATTAAATGTGGTAACAATGAAGGAATATCTGCACTAAATTATGACGCTAACCAAGGATGGTAAGATCTGTAAATTATTGGAGTGCTATAATAGAACATGAGAGTTTTCCTTTAGACAGGCCTTCGGGGTAATAACAAGGGTTGAGACTCACGACAGTGCCAAATAAGCTTTAGACAGCATAATAGTCTGCAAAGAAAAGCCACAGAGCACTAATGTAAAAGAAGAGCTGTCCACCACATGCAGTAAAAATCACCAAAGGTCATTTTATGGTAGCAATTGTGACATAAAATTGGTGGTCATGCTACATGTCTAATACTCAGCACAGCTTTATAAATGATGGGCCCCTAGCGATGGCTGTCATTAAGTGCTTTCATCATAATAAACTTTAAACTGTTGGCTTTATGAATCGCCAGCCAGCTTCAGCTGTTCGTTGGATGGAGCTTGCAGTGCCTTAAGTGTGACAAGGCCTATTAGGAACTGCAACCATGTTTCAAGCGTACTTGGCTTTCCCACTCCTGGGGTGATTGCTGCCTATTAAATGGCATCTGGGAAGATTTTCCTCCAGCAATCTCTGATCAAGAGCTTTTTTGGGCTTTGACCTGCATTTCCTTCAAGACTTTCTCTGAGGAGTTTTATAAGAGCAAAACTCCAGAGGATTTATAGCCACTTCTGATTAATACCTTTTCAGTTTTTCTAGCAACTCTCCCACTGCTACATGGAGAAAAGCTTTCATTGTTCCTAAGGTGCTTATTTGTGACCTTTTCTCTGCTTTCTGATTCCCTCTAACATGTTCTCAGTGAAATCCTTGGTGTGCAACCAAGACAGTTGCTGAAGTTGCTGCAGCATTATGTGCAGTGGCTTTGGTAGTTAAAAAAGAAAATTAATTTAGAAGGAACGCCTCCCATTTCTGTTTCAAAAGTGGTCTCGCAACTCACGGGTAACAGTTAAATGCCAGCAGTATGGATTTGCTCTCCTAAATCGTATACATGAGGTAGAGAAATGCCAGTTCCACGGGGCTCCAGCTGAGGGGAATGCAGCTACATAATTGTAACAAAAATTTCCTTCTCCAGCCCAGCCTCTCAAATCCCTGTGTGAAGGAACAACCTCTGTGGCCGCTGGCAGGCGCGGGAGCGAATTCTGCCGTGGCAGGGCCGCATTCTTCCTTCAGCGGCTTCCTCTCTTTGTAATGGAAGTGTCCCAGTCCCCCGTTCATTTGCAATCCCTCGCTCTGAGACGGGGTGGGCAGAGGAGCAAAATGTGAAGTGTTCGCCGCCTTAGGAAGGTCATGGCAGCACCCCAAAGCTCCCCTGGTGCAGTGGGTCCCAGTGGGGGACCCTTGGGCACGCAGGCTCCCGGGACCCTGTCCCGTTCTTGCCCTGGCACAGGCTCAGGGCACGGCCCCTGAGGTGGCACATTCCTGAAGCCTGGAGCGCGCCAGGGATAGCTATACTGCTGAAATGTAGAGCTGCATATAAAGATTTCATGAACTAGATTATATTTTCATCACTCTTATGCATATGAAGTCTTTTAATTTCTATAAATCTTACAGTGAGTTAGAATTAGATCGTATTAGTGTGAATAATAAATGTTTAGGGATCACTCATCTGAGAACTTGTAGTATTTAATTTACAAGGACTATACATTTTTCAAATCTCTTAACAAGGAACTTTAAGCACTTCTTGAGGTTTTAAGAAAAGGAGAGAAAACCAAAAAACACAACAGATCTCAAAAGCAAAAAATGCTCCATTTTTCCCAGGATCCTGAATGAGTCACTCAGGAGGTATTGTAATTGCAAAAGCTTTCTGTGTGTAAGAACCTGGCTAATACTCTTATTAGCATCTTTTTTAATCCAGGTAACATAATAGTCAAAGTGTCAGATGAATGTCTCAGAAGTGGACCATTAAAAAATAAATTGTGAAACCTTTGAGAGATTAGCATTTGAATCCAGACAGGAGCTCCTTGAGGTTCTTGGGTGTGGATCAGAGTCCTTAATGTATAAGTTGCTATCACAAACCACATCAGCCTCCAAGTTACTTGGAATGAGAAGACAGTAGCCACAATTATTAGTCTTAGCTCTGGAGTTGTTTCCTCTGGGAAGCAAATTAGCAAAATGAGATCTTCACTGCAAAAAGAGGTTTAATTTTCTGATACTTTTAATTTCTAAGGAAGTTTTAAAAGCAAACAACAAATAAAAAGTCCATTAAAACAGTATTTCCAGGGTAAAAACTCATGATTTAATTAATAATGATGATAGATAGCTCTTAACCGAGGCTAATCTGAGCTCTGTACATTCAATATGGTTTTTAGAATCATTGCTTACATAACATCATCAGCTGATGCAATAGTTGACCTTTTCCCATGCTGGGAAACTGAGGCAAAGAAGTGAAGTAACACACAGAGAAAGGCTCCATGACAGGCAGAAATGTATTTATAATGCAAGTTTCACTCAAAGACAGTTCTTAAACAGCAGACCTTTAACCATCCATGGCAGTTAATTTTTGTGCTAGATGTTGGCATACCCTGGGAACTGCATATTTTTCATCATCAGGTATCATTTGAAATTCTCTGAAGAGGTTATCATTCTTTCTGATGGATGGTACCAGTATTGGATTTCTCAGCAGATGTACTGAAATACAGACAGAGATGTAGGATGTACAAGAAGTATTTTAATTTGGCATTTCCCTTCTTCTAATGCGTTTCAGCAGCAAGCTGCTCATTTTCAAGGGATCGGGTAAGAGCACTGAAGAGAACATGTCAAATTTCTGTAGGAGAAAAAGCTGTTTATTTGTTTGAAGGGAGCCCTGATGGACATTCCTACATCTTCTTACTGTTTTAGTGTTCCTGCTGCTGTGCTGAGTTCCAGGAACTGGGGAAGATACTTAGCAGAGGTGGCTCTAGGTTAACTCTTTGTGATCTCACCAGAAATCTGCAGGAATTGTTTGGGCCACTTTTTGACACAAGTACTTGCACAAGTCTGCAGGCTACTAGAAGATTGAGGGATGAAGACCACTCATAAAGCTCTGTGTGGTGTGAATCACAGCAAAGGCATTAGTACTGTGTGAATGTGTTCAATAACTGATGCAAACAGTTAAAGCAGTGACACAACGGGAAGCAAAGTAGTGATATAACCTTGCATTCCTGGTGCAGGGAACACCAGCAGCTGGGCAGATTACTACAGAAAGGGCAGGTGGTTTTGTCGTGGCTCTACAACAGCTTGTGCCAGGTGAGATGCATCTGTGCTTTTCTGTGCCCACCCTGCAGACAAGGTGCTGCCAGATAACTGCATGGGGAACAAAAAGGGATCATGTTACAGGCACCAACTCTCTGGGAATCTGCCAGCTTATGTAGTGAGGTAGAAATATTAGCAAACACGTGGGCAAAGAGTCTATTATGGAAATAAAGGGCATGGGAGAGCCCAGAAACAGTGAGCCATATTTTACAGTGGTTTATAGGCTGCACAGGAAAGAAATGGGAGGGAAAAGATGAAATTCTCATCTGAGAGGGAGGTAGTCACCATGACAAAAATCATTTAGAAAGGTGTTAAGCTCAGTTAAAAGGCAGCCCTTTCAAAGCACTTTCAGAGTTATTTTCAGCTGTGAGCAAAGCAGAGGAATATTGCCACTGGGTAGAAATTGCTGCCAAACAATGATGGGTGGAAAGGATGCCTATTGCTGAACCTCAGCCCTTTTCAGGTCACTTTTGGCCAGCTCTTTTCTTTGTTACAAGACCCCTTTACGGAAATAAGGACTGCAAAGCACAGGCAGCATCTCATCCTGGCCCTCCATGCCAAGGTTGCAAGGGTTGGAGGCTTGTGTCCAGGGCCTGAAGGGCTGAGCATGGGCTGCTGGGGAGGACACATCCTGTCAGGTCATGGCATTAAGAAGTCCCTACTTGTGCCCAAAAACTAGGAGTGAGAGTGAAGCAGTTCCAGGTGGGTTCATCACAGGACAGTGGATAATCCTACCAGGCAAGGAGCTCGGTGGGGCAGCAGCCCACAGACCCGCAGAGCAGCACGGCCACAGCGGGGATGCAGGTAAGACTGAGCACCTTATAAACTTCTCCAAAGGAACAGAATCGGCTCCGTTCCCAAGCTTTCGAGTCCCCACTAACCACAGGCACAGGAACCTGCAGACCACAGACCGATGTATGTTGAGAAGCCCAAGTGTGGGCTCCCATTTGTGTTGCAGTGCATCTGTGGGATGTGCTATGTGTGCTCACCAGGAAAGACACAAGGTGAAGGAGCAGCAGGGAATGCTGAGTGCTGGGTGGGGGGCTCACCTCGTGCTGTGTTGGCTTGCCTGGACTCAAGAAAATGGTGTAAAGGCAGCATATGATTGTACTTGACCTGTGCTTCTGCCTTCAGAGTGATCTACCTCATGCTGATGAAGTGACTAGGAATGTTTTCCCTAGGAACCACCCTTGCCAGTAAGCAGGGGGCATTTTATCGCCACACAGCCATGCTGTTCCTGCTGCTGGATGGGATTGCCCTGTCCCAGAGCCACCAGCCATTCTACCTGCTACTCTGACACTCAGTGCTTCCCACCTGCACCAAACAGGGTCAAGCTGAAGTGAACACTTGCATGAACAGTTCAGATCATTGTACAATCAGATATTTGAGTTGCAGAAGCACAACACATTTTTCTACTCCTATTTAGAGGCTGATGTGTGTAGCCTTAACAACAATTTGTTTATTCATCCATTTCAGTAGCTTTGTTCCTGCTGACTTCTATCTAAAATGCGATGTAGTGCACATTTTATGAGCTATAGGATGGTTATTATGGCTTAGAGTCCATATGCACCAGAACTGTGGGGAAAAAAGGATATTTAAAAAATATTTTAAGATCTATATTGTTGTTAGTATTCCTCTTTGCTGATTTCTTATCTTTTCATAGCATGGAAATAAGAATAAATTTAATATCTAATGCTGAATCTGGGCATATTTTCAGTGTAGGGAACATGGACGTTTATCAGAATATTCAGAAATCAGAGCTTTTTATGAAGTGTTGGAAAAGCTCTTTCAATGAGGAAAGAAATGTCACTTCAAACATTCATTTTAAAAATATTGATGTAGCAATGTCGTGATCTGCAATGCATCTGCTATGTTTAAAGCACAGGAATTGGTATATTCCCAGATTTCTTTTAAAATCTGACTTCCAAAGGCAAATAGTCCTGCAGTGATAGTTCAAAACACTTGTGCTTCTCTGAGGGATGTCTATGCTACTTTAAATTGCAAGCTGACTGCAAGCTCAGGCACAACATGGCTTCATCTATGTTGACCTCGGTGTGCTAAGCCCAAGGATACGCTCAAGGTATTTGTGCTTCCTGTCCTGGCTCTGGCCTCCTACACTGTGGCCAGTGAAATTCCCATGGTTTGTGTGCAAAGGTCCAGTCTTGGCCTCTTGATCTTTCTCTTTCAGGGAGGAGTAGCCTAAGGGTAGGCTGGTTGTAAATCCAAATCCTCCAGTGGGTGGCTTTGGGATGACCAGGGGTTTTTTTGCTACATTCTTAGATGGGATGTGTGGAAGGCTGTGACCCTGTTCTTTGTCCCATAGACCTGTGCTGAGCAGGACCATCAGCCTGAACCTTCTCTCTTGGCCTTCTCTGGAGTTTGCTTCTAGCCTGTGTTTGAACTTACATCCTCCCAAGGTGCTCTTGAGTTTGTGTGCCTCAGAGACATAACCAGTGACTGTAGATTCTCCTGTGCTGGACCAGCCCTTTATCTCTGCTGGTTTAGCTGGGCCATAATTCAGAAACTTCTGCCCCTTTATCCTTCCTAAAGGAAAACATAACTGCACAAACTTCCATTTAGCTTTGAAAAGGGGCTCTATAATTGTCTTTAAACCAACCTGAAAATGTGAAGCATTACAAAATATTACACCAGAGCCCATTGATGCTGCTGATATAGTAAAAGTTTATTTCTACAAGCAATTGATGTGTCTATTGCACTGAGACACAGTAGCACCTTGTTGCAGGGCCCTGTGACTCCATGAGAATAGAGGCAATTCTCTCTGGGCAGCTGTGGATTACAAAGGAAGTCACTACCACTGGGAGTAATGTTATTTTAACAAAAATCTCCTTGCTGTTGCCCAAACCTTGACCTACTGTGTAGTTCTTTTTCTGCTCATAACTCACTTGACATCTTTACCTTTCTATACCACTTTGCTGTAATTCCCTATGACCCTTTTAAAGAACTATAGAGGTGGTAGGGCTTCATTACAAAGATGAACTGCAAAGCATAGCCAAATCTGAGGGGTCTGAAGGGAAGAATAAAGGGTTGTTTGTTACTATTTCATATATAGACCACCCTAAAGAAATAACAATAAAAGACACAGACACATGGTAGTGGAGATAATGTTTGCCCCCTGTTCTCCACAGAATAATTGCAATGGGGCATTCCATACAGGCCTGTCCCTTCTGAAGCTTCATCGATTGGTTTTATTGCATCAGGGAAAGCAAAACAGGAAAAATACAAATTGTGTTTGAAGTCTCCACGCTTTAAACATTAAAAACAGATAGTTTGCTTTTCTTTCCTGATGGATCTAGGAAGGTCTGAAGCTCCCCAGTCCAGGCCATGGTGTAAAACATTATATTGCTTGTCCGGGCTCATGAAAAATCAGAGCAGAATAGTATCAGGTGTTATATTTTCTCATTTTTCTTCATGGTTATAGTTGTGATATTTGATCACAACTATGTTTCCCAGCTCCTTGCATTCCTCAAGGACTGTGCTCTATGCTCTGCATCCACAGGAGGAGATAAAAGGGTGATTTCTGGGGATGCAGGATGGTGGTGCATGGGCAACAACAATTTACAGGATGTGGTAGAGCTCTACTCAAACAAGAGATTCTTTTTTCTGAAGTAAAATTGGCAACATGCAGACATCCTCTGAGATTCTAACTTTGCTGCTTCCTCAGTCAATGCTTGTACACTTCAAGGGTAGTGAGGAAAGCTACATCTTCTCCTTTTGAAAGGATAATAGAAGTGAGGTTATCCACACTGACCTGAACCTTCTGACTTTTCAGAACCAGCAAGCTTTATTCCATCAGATGAAGCATGACCTGTTTTACTCCCCTGCTGTTCGCTGGTACTTAGATAGCTGGAAAACATAAAGAGTTTGGAACACAGCAGGACTTAGGATGCTGCTGGAGAGTATGGAAAACCTGCAACAAATGCTGTGGTTTTATCTCCCAAACTCATCAGTACCCACTTCTCCTTGGGACTTGCCATACCTTTAGGATTCTCCACCCTTCCTTCTGTCCTTGCCATGGAACACAGAGCCCACCCTTGCTGCCATCCCTGTGACACAGCTCCTCAGGCTGTGGAAGCTGTGACCCAGCCTGGTGCTGAATGTGCTGAGGGCTCAAATGTCAGCAGCCTTTAGCCCTCCTGTGGGCAACACTGTCCCCACCCCATCTATCCCTAGCACAGGCCTTTGTTTGCACCCCATGGGAGGAAAATAATCCCCTTGCCTCTGACCACACCTGGATTCAGCCTTCAATTTGGCACCTTGAAAAGTGGGCCAATTCTCTAACACTCTTGCCAGGACTAAAGCCAGAGTGAATGCAGCTAATTTTCACTGCTCTAATTAGGTGTTGAGTCAGCGAGAGGAGACCTCGCCTCTTGGAGAATTTTTTTAAAAACAGAGAGAGAAAAGGGAAAGGCAGGAGGAAAGAAGACAGGCAGCAAGAGAGAAGGAAAGGGAGAAAAAGAGGAAGAAACAAACCAATAAAGAGAAAAGAGAGCACTGAGTACTTAATGGAGTAACAGGGAGGGAGACTGGGAACAGCCCCTTTCTTGCAGGTGCAGGACTGAAGAGGGTGTCCTACACAGATCACAGGTTGGAAGAGCACTGGGGACCTGGGGGACAGCTGCAGAGGGAATGCCTTCCTACATTTGCTGGCTTGCTTTGGCTGTAGGTCTCTGGGGAAACCTTTGGTGTGGAAATCAGACAAAGGTGTTCCTGTTGTTACTCATGGGAATTCAGCTTCAGAGAAATGCCCTGAAAATATGTTGGAACCCAGTTATGCAGTCTCAGACAAGCAAAAAAAATTCTTCAGTAGTGCTCCACAAGCTCTGGCCGAAAATCAGCATTTTCCCCAGTTTATGTAATAATCAGGTGCCTTTCTTTCCATCTCCCACCTCCCCACCCCCCACTCCAAAGAAAAAGAAACTCACATCTGCTCTAGATGACTTGAAATAAAGGGGGCCAAATCTGTATGTATGGTTTTCTTAGCTTGTCTACAGAGAGAGCCAGGGCCATGGAAACATCAGACTAAGAGGCTTAGAGTAAATCCTGGCAGTCTCAGTGCTAGAAACTCTCCCACTGATAACCAAAGCCTAATAAATAAGTTTGAGAGAAAAACTAAATGAAAGTCAAATGTTGAGCAGTTAATTAGGATACCTCTTAGCATTTGTGCTGCAAAGAATGAGAAAATTAGAGAATATAGAAACATATGATGGCAAGAGTGAGAACATGCTAAAAGTAAACACGGCTGTTATTATTAGCAGTAAAAATAATATTAATTAGTTGTATTACAGTAGCACCTAGTGGTGCTACTGGATCTCATCGCTAGATGAGATCAAGATCCCCAAAATATAAAGGTCTTAAATAGAAGTTTCATATAAGTGCATATATCTATAACATATGTATACGGAATGTGTACATAACATATAGATAGACACACAATTCAAGGGATGAAGAAACCTCAGCAAAGTGAAAGCAGGCTACAGAATGTTTTGTGACTTGGTCTCTCTTATTCCTATCTTTTTATGTGCTGCAGGGCAGCTGTTTGCAACTGTATTTATCATACAGAGAACAGAGAATTGGATTTGTATTTCAGGAGTCAGAGTATATATATATGTGTGTGTGTCTGCGTGTGTATTCAAATATAGGTATGTCTATACATCTGTGCATGTACATATACACATATGTGCACATTCAGACCACATGGAGTTATGTTTTTTCTAACTTGGATCAGGACAACACAGAAAGCTTGGCAAACAAAACGAAAGCTACCCCAAAGGCTCCATTTATTCCCCCTAGCACCATTTCTTTACTATAGTAGAATTGCCACTGTCTTTTCTGTGCATGCATGGGCACTTTTTGGAGAGAGATGATTCCCCACCATGCACTGTAAAATTCTCCTTAAAGAAAGTCACAGCTGAATATTGCCTTCAGCTAAGTCAACATAGTCTGAAAGGGTGCAGAACTGCAAGTTGCAGTTGCTGCAGCTGCTGCTGACTTTGACTAAATAATTTAATAATAAATTTGAAAAAAAACTAGCACCTTTCCTGATGTGGATTTACATGCCACCGCAGGGAGAGGCTATAATGACCCAGATGACACACAGTTAACTCCGGATTCCTTAAGACATGGGAACTAATTTAATTGTTAATGTTTTACTGCCTGGGTTTCCAGGAAAATGAGCCCTTGCAGATTATCTGGGTTCCTGTTTCAAACAGAGCAGTGCTGAGGGCTTTTTAGAAAAAAATCTTTTTAGAAAAAATAGCAGCAGGAATCTTGAGATTTCCAGTGAGGAAATTGCACGGCAGGTCAGGGCGTCAATTTAATGTTCGGAGACATGCTTCGTTTGAATGATAATTTCATTAGATTAGTTTGTAAACTTTTAATGCAGGTTGCATTATATGTCTAAGAAGAAACAATTTGTGTGACAGACTATCCTTCATAATCCCCCTCTTCAGCCCTCTGCTAACAAAAGACCCTTAATACTGAAGATGTTTTGTGGGAGGAGAAACATTTTCCAAACAAGTAGTTTCTCTATTCCAGCCCAGGTAACAAAGAGGCCTTAGGAATTTCTGTGGGCCTTGTCAGGACTGGCCCATTGGTCTTAAAGCCACCTGCTGCTTAAGCCATTGGTCAATAGATTAACTGCTGCTATTACTAAGTGTTTAGGAAAGTAAGTTATGTGGCAGAGCAAACAAAATCAACCTCCTTAACACATGTTAATTCAAAATTTAATAAATCTGCACTGAGAACAGTAAAGCAATCAGGGACGGTGGGGTGCGCAGGAAAGCTCTTAGTATGCGCTGCTCCTCCAAGCAAAGTATCACATAGCAGATAAAAAGTCTTAAACAAAAGGATAATACTCTATTTGCTCTGCAAAACTAGCTTGACACTTGCCTCCACGCCTCTGCCTTCCTCCTTTTCTTCTGGCTTTTGGATGCTGGTTTGCGCTGCAGATTTTGGGCAGTTTCCAAAGCTCAGTCACTGAAGTTCACAATAAACAGTAATAGTGGAGTTAATTCCTGGTGAAAAGGTGGGAAGGATTCAAATACTTGCAAAAGCTGTGACACTCCACAGCCTCACATGTCATTCATATTCTGTAATGAAACACATGTTTTAACAAAGCACATCTCCCCAGGAAGAGAAAACCTTCTGCCTGCCCTCGCATGCCATTGGGGACTTCGCCTGGCCCTGGAGGTCCAAAAGGATTTTGGCAGGGGAACCAAAGAGTTTTTCATGAGGCCAATGCCTCATGGATCTGTCCTGGGCAAAAGTCAGAAAGGTGCTACCAATTCTTAAAATAAATAATTTAAATCTCATTTGCCTGCAGCTCTATGCTATTCATGAGATAAAAGAAAGACTTGGGAGAAAAATTTTGCTTTTGCATGCAAAAAAAGGGATAGGACAATACCCGTTGTTGGTGAATGTTGGCTTAGGAGTTCCTGATTTTCTGTCACATGCTTCAAGCATTTGCTGTTTCTCATACTGCAAATTTAGGTGACTGGTAAAATACAGTTCTTACTGGTTTAGAAAGATCCACAAAAATTCTTGGAATAAATTCCTATTTTTGTGGTGTCTTTTCCTAATCCTTAACTTTCAGGTTCCTATGTTTTGTTAATAAGTCATTTGTTCCCTATATGAGTTAGCTGTGATCTAAAACTGAAGATCAGGATTATGGTTGCCCTTACTTGGCTTATAATCATGGGATGGATATCCTGTATGGGATGAGTTTGTGTTTTGTCAATGGATACTCAGGAGAAGAGAGAAGTCCAGAACAGTGGCAGATCACACATAAGTTGCCCACTGATGTTTTCCCACTGAGTGTTTGAGGGAGGCAGAAGCAAGAGAAATGCACTGAAGCGTGTTCCTGCTCCAGCACATACACACTTCTGTCCAGGGAGAGGTGTGGCAGCTGGCACTGGCCTTCTCCTCAGAAATTTGACCATTTGTTACTATTGGGTTTGGGATCTGGGTTTTTGTAGATTTCCCACAAGTCTAATGCTGGTTTTGCCAAGTGCATTTGACTGGTTCCAAACATATGTGTTGATGATCAGGTACAGTACCTTGCTAGGAAAACAAGGCATCTTCCAACCAAATTTTCAGGGGGGATTTCTCAGGATCCATAGGCTGGGTTGTGATTTCCTTGGTCTGGCTTTGGCAGAGCCTTCCTTAACCTGGCATGTGAATAAATGCTACTGCAGGCCTCCATCCATGCTGTTTGGAAGGCTGAAAATTCCCCCTTTGTGAGGCTGTAAATTTCCTGAGAGGAGAATGCAGCAGTAACTCCAAAATGTTTTCCTTGCAGACCTTGTTGAGCTGTTTTTTATCTTGGTAGGAGAGCATTTAGACATCTATGAACAAGATAAGATAAATTTAAATTTAATAATTTTTTTATTATGGCATGGTAGGTACTGCTAGGCTATCAGCTGCCATCATGGAGCCCAAGCTGATGGTTGTAGCAAGATAGTAGAGGCTATCTTTGAACAGGACATTTATCTCAGATTTTTATAATATATCAAAGCTCCTTGCATGTCTGGGAGTATTTGGGGGTCAGTAAAATGCTAAGAACATTCCAGCAGGACTTCTATCCTTCCTTTCCATCCCATATCTAATAACTTTTCCTTCGAGCAGTCTACTAAAATTGTGATGGTAGGGTAAAATCAGCGGTCCAGATATAACACAAGATTGCCTGTGTCATATTCTGAATGTCTTTGACTCCAGGACTTATACTCCTGATGGAGACAGTGTAAGGAAGGCCAGACCTAGCCCTATATTTGTGCTCTGCAGTGAGGACATAGGACATTTTTGTCCAAAGTATCTTTTCCCAAGAAGGTGGGTGAGCATGTGTCTTCACAGCTGACACCAAAGCTGGTTTTCAGCCAGTCTGCTGAGTGAGCATGGTCCCATTTGACAGCCATAAGCTCTGGGTAGTTTAATGTAATGCAGTTAAAATTAAAGCACTTGCCTGGTTTGTTGTGCAACATCCCCACATTGCCTCAGTCTGCCAAGGTCAGCTGGATAATATTATAAATGGATACTCCCCGCTTCCTTTTCACTTATTTTTAATGTGATGTTGCTTTCTGTACACGTATTAATTGTACAAGCCAAGAAAAATTGCGGAGTAAATGGATATATTTTTAGATGTTACTTTATTTGGAAAGCAAGAGATGCAGTCTCTTCTGGAATTTGATATTCCTAAGCTGAACAGTGCTTTACTGCTGTGATGCAGTTAAATCACACAATTTCTTTGCTGCCTCATAATGAAGAAACCTAAGCTCAACTATTATTCTCCTTTGAGGCTAAGAATTCAAACTCTCTTTAAAAAAAGACTGATTTAAGATCATTTTCTGCTCTGAGTGTGCTAGGCATTACACAGGGTGCAAAGGCAATACACAGTGTAGCATGACACTTTAACTGTTATTACACTTATATTGCATTTAGAAAAAAAATCTTCAATCATTCATAGTTAACCTAGGAGAGCATTTTCCCCAATGTGACACTTAAATGTTTTTAAAATAATGGGATGATTTGTTTCTTTCCCCTTGAATATGAGGCAGCGAGGTTAGAAGGGGAAGCAGAGGGGGGATGAAAAGTGGCTTATATTGTCAAGGTCTCCTTAACTGTTAAGCAGTGGGGGAAAGAATCAGAATCCTTTCCTGGGCAAAACCAGAGATACTCTCCACTGATGACTGTCCTTCTAAGCCTTCCCTATCACAGGCTAGCAGTTAAAATAATACTCACCTACTGGGCATCCAGCAGAGTTGATCTACCTTTTCTGCTAGGAGGTTCACGTCCAGTCAAGCCTGATTAATCTGTTGCAAGTCCTGAATGATCCCAAATATAACACATAACAGCTACACCTGTTTATCAAGTCAGTTCATTTCCCTTCCCCTATTCCACACTGAAAAGGAGCATTAATTAAAACAGTAAACAAACGAGCGCCTATTCTAAATCAGAGCTGCAGGCAAAGAAGAGATAACTTAGGCTCTTGAGAAGAGGGATTTTCAGTTAATTTATGGAATCTACTGTCACTCTCAGGGCAAGGGAGCTTACGTAGCTGGGAAATTGAAGCAGACAGGCTTTGTCTAAACACTTCTTTTTCAGTGAATATCTTCTCTTTTTTTCCTATTTTAATTTTTAATCAAGTCCTCTTTTTTTTCTTCCTTTTTTTTTTTTTTAAGGAAAGAAATTGCTAGATTTTTCCAGTATTCTGGTGACTCATACAGCTCCTGTGAGATACCCAAAAGGTAGAGAAGAGTGAAGATGAGAGGCAGGAAGCTGAGCTTTAAAAAGAGCATTGTGAGAATATGAAATGTTCCTTTAGCAAATTATTCCCCGGAAATTAATTGCTGTGTTTCAATCCGTTTTATTCATTATTTCCCCAGCATATTCATCTGTACTCATTGTACACGTACCCTGGTCCTGGAGCAATGTTGGTGTGAGTGTAGGTTTCTGTCTGCCCAGGATGAGCTGCAGGGAGCCCACCTGAATTAAATAAATAGCCAGGGGATGGTGTCCGCGGAGCTGCCGGGTCCCTTGGCGAGGGCTGGCTGCTCTGTGCGGCACCCAGTGAGCACACCGCGACAAAGGGGCTGCTCCTGCCTGCCACGGGCTGCCGGCAGAGCACCGAGGCCATCAGCGAGGCCGAGCCCGGAATTCAAACCATGCTTGTGCTCTGCAGGCGCTGCTCGCACCCATGCCCCGAGCCCGGGGCTGCGGGAGGAGCCCCGCAGGCGCTGCCCGGCGCGGTGCTGCAGGGTCGGGGCCTCCGCTCCAGAGCGGGCTCCGGTCGCTTTGTACGAGGCAAGCGTGTACACGTTCCGTTTTGGGTAGAGGGGGAGAAGCAGCAGGGGAGCTGCAGGAGAAATGGGGGCCAGACCCCCCTGAAAGCAGAGAGGTGATGTGCTCTGAATTCCCCCTCACAAACGCATTGCTGAGCTAATTGAAACTGGCTCTCCCACATCCCCGGAGAGTGCCCTGACCTCCTACCTCCCGGCAGCTGGGGGCAGGGCTCGGAGGCAGAAAAAAACCCTCTCCCTCTTTCCTTCTCTCCTTCTCTCCCTCTACCTCTCCATTTTTTAATCAGCAGCTCTACCCGGAGAAACCTTCCCCGTTGTAGCTCCTGCTCTACGCACCCGGGACAACTTTCAATAAATCACCATTTTCTGTCAAAAAATTTGCAACCTGCTCTTGCTACGAGCTGCTTTTCAATTCCAGAACATAGCTAAAAAGATTCCTGTTCTGCCCAAATAAAATACTATTGGCAGGGAGACAATTTAAACTCCTATCAGCCAGGATTTGTCACGATGAAGGCTGCGTTTCTCAGGAAGCAAACTATCATTTTGCTTCTTACAATACTGTTGGGACTCTCTCCCTGGGCTAATTAATATATTAGACATTTGATTTTATTTCAGACTGAGATTTGGAATAATTCAGTTTGTGAAATCACATTGAAATTGTAGTTTTCATAAAATTACAGACAGACCAAAAAAAGTTCTGTAAACCTTTGTCATTTCAGATACAAACCTCTTTTAAAGCTACAGGAATGCCTTCTACATATTTCAAGTCATCCAGCATTTACTGGTGGCATATCCAGTAATCATGTTGACAAATTAATGGTAGAGAATTAGTTGTACATTAAAGATTTAAATTATATTATGCAGCACATTGTCATAAAATGATATAAAACAATTGGCAAATAAATGTAAATTAATTCCAGTTACTGACATGTAAGAGGCAGACTGACATCTGTACACTTCTTGCCTTGCCTCGCGCAGCTGCCATACTTCCAGACGTAAAGCAAAGTGGGAAGCGGGATGGCGCGCTGCAGCAGCAGGCAGGGACGGGCTCAGGCCCGGCCTTTGGGCTGGGCAAACCCTACCTCCACTTCTAAACAAACAAATTTGTGTCCAGCATCGCCCCTGCGTGCCCCTGGGGGGATGGCAGAAAAGTTTCCTTTGTCGAGCAGGATGAATACCTTGTCATGACAATACTCGGGGTTTGGTATTATCCTACCCTGACCAAAATCCCGCGAGTTCCTATCAATGCCGAGGCGCGATTGCTTCCTGGGGCACAACCCCGGGACTTTCAAGGGCTCACACACTACTGTGCTGGCTAATTATACAGATTCCATTTCCTGTTATGAAGGAATGCATTACCTGCAGCAAAGGATGCAGAAAATATTGGGTGTGGGAGGCGCTAGGAGGAAGCAGAAAGCGGCCATGAATTCAAGCCCCAGCCCTGGGTTTATACCCACAATCCAGACCCATGCTGAGAGCCTAATCACTGGGGCCATTCTTTGGGCTGTTGTCCAATCAGTCCCTGAATAGCAAAACCCCACAATGCGGAGTATGAATTAGAGGGGGGGAATAAACGTGGGCGCAGACTTTTTTTGCAACAATACCTAACTGGGCCTTTCAGCCAGGACAACTCACGGACAAAAGCACGGCGGAAATTGAAGTAACTTTTGGAGGCCCTCATCAGTAAGAGCTGGCTTGATGAGGGTAGCGCTGGCTTCTTTTTTGTGTGGACTGGATCAATTATTCACTGAGGGGGGAGAGGTGGAGGAAAAAAAGTCTCAAAAATCCAACATTTGTGTTGCACTGGCCTTGGAAATCATGGCTGTTCGCTGAATAAAACCAAATATTTTTGTCTCCTCCTCCTTTCCTTGGCGGGTGCTGCAGTGATTTAGGGGGTGGCTGGTGGAGTGCTTGCATTCCTCACCCTTCCCCCCTGCGCCCAAAGAAGAGAATAGCTTCTTGAGCTATAGAGATGTCAGGTCCATGTTTTAAAATTTAGCTTTGTTTACCCAACAGAATGGAATTCATTACTGCGCAAAAGCGGTTCAATTTTCTGACCTTTTTTATTCAAAATGTTGGAAGTAGCAAAAAGCTCATTTGAAGGTCACAGGTTTATGTATCTATTCTCTTAAGTGTTTTAGAAATTCATATGGAGGACACTAAAGGTGGAATATGTGAAAACATACTGTTCATTGTTTACCCTAACCTTGCCATGATTATTAGATAAATGAGGGAAGCAAAATGGCATTAAAAGCCATTGTTAACAGTGATTTTTTTCCCCCTGAAGACTGTTCATTTTTGCCCCTGATCTGCAAAGGTCATTTGCTAATTCTTTTCACTGAGTAGTTTATATAACTTCTGCATTTCAAGTCTATAAAAAGCTTTTGCAGACTTTTCATACTGTAAGTAGTAATTTGTTTCATTACTGTTTGAATTTTTATACGTAATTCCTATGGACATTTTGCTGATATTGTCAGGCTTAAAAGCTGAGAGGTTTTTTGGTTTTTTCTTTTTTTTTCTAAGGCCAGATTCATTCTATCTAGATAATTTGAAATTAGTGGAGTCAATCAGTCGGCGATTTAAAAGCCAAATTTTGCAGCGAAAGATATTTGGAGTAAAATTATTTTATTTTTCTACATCCACATCTGATTTGAAAGGCCTTTTCAGGCAGTTATCCAAAGCCAATATTTAACTGTTACTTATTCCCCTAATTTCTGTCCTTTGTCAGGGGAACTTTCCTCGCTAGATCTTGTTGCTCCGTTCCGCGC
Source organism: Melospiza georgiana (assembly GCF_028018845.1). Taxonomy (NCBI): domain Eukaryota; kingdom Metazoa; phylum Chordata; class Aves; order Passeriformes; family Passerellidae; genus Melospiza; species Melospiza georgiana. The sequence goes on from NC_080432.1 coordinate 39,446,080, forward strand.
TAATTGCGGCTTACATTATATAAATGGCTTTGTAAAGAAAACTATAACCCCCAGCCTCGAAAGTTGCATGTTTCTATTTGCTCAAACTTGATGCACTTATTTTGAGAGGGTCATTTCGAGGAAAGCTGTGTAGGCACTGAGAATGTCTTGTATAATAAGCTTAAACAGAACCTTTTGTCCGTCCTCGTCTTCTCAGGCCCGAAAATTAGGCCTCCTTTTTCTGGCGGGGGGCTGAAGTGGTTCATTACCGCAGCCTCCTCCGGCAGGCCTTGGCCCAGCCATTCCCAGTACTCGAGCTCTGTAACTTCCTTAGAAAGGACGAAGGAAAACATGGCACACAAAGGTCTTGTTAGCACTTCCTATGTGAAATTAGCAGCTTTCTAAAAGGTACAACTCCAATTACCTCACATTGTGGGGACGCGCACAAACCCAACAATGAGCCCAGTCTTGCAAGTGACATGCTGTCTCTCTGGAGTTACTTCCCTAATTAGGGATGACGAAGCCCCATTCTGGCGAGTGCATCTATTTACAGTGGGCCACAATGCCTTAACTCGAGCATCCTCCTGAAAGGCCAGTGTTAAAAAACACAAGTGCTCTTTTGGCGGAGCCGTCCGTGGGGAAGCGCCGCATTCCTCGCGGCTACACCCTGCCGAAAAGGGTGGCCGCTTTCCCCCGCATTGTTCACACTTCAGGATTCATTTGGGACAATAAAGCTCCTGCCCCGTGAGCGCTGGGAATTACAGTGGACAATGGCCAGGCTTTCTTAACGGGGTCTAATGATGGAAAAAAAGAAAAATATTTATTGCTTTTGACAGTTTCACAAGGGGCAAAAATCCTTGTCATGGCTTTAAGTTTCCACAGCTGTTGGAGGAAGGGTGGTCATATGGACTAAAACAGTTCAGCTCCTTTGTTAAGAGGCCGAGCACAAGGGCCAAGCTGTGAAATTAAAGATTAAGTTCGTTAAGGTAAGGTAATTGTGCTTGCATCCTTGTTGATACAGGTGTGTACAGGCAAGGCCTGGCTCAACAGACCTATTTGTTTACCTCCTGGCTCCTTACCTTCATGAGGCAAATCACCTCACGAGGGAGAGGTGCCGGAAATGTATCTTGTTTGCATAGCTTGGGACAGGGCTGGTGACGCACAGCCTGTGTTCACCAGGGCCCCATCAAGAGGGGGAGGAGGGTGGAAAACATTTGGGGGCACCAGCAGACAAACCTTTGCCCAGAGGAGACACCCACCCTGGTTTAGGGCTGGGGCACATGTCAGCTTCTTTCCTCAGAGGAGAAATGTCTCGAAACACCAGTGGTGCTGCGGTGAGGGAGGCAAAATTATTAATTCCCTGGTAGCTTATTTGGCATGAAAGTGTTACTGATTATTAGTTTGCTGCTGCTAAGTGTTTGGATTCTTTGCTATTATTGTGTTATTTGTATTGTTAACCGTTCACAAGTTCAACAGTTTCAACTAAATTGCACTGTAATATTAGGGTTCCGGTATGAAATTACTGCAGTTAATAATAAAATAAGACCCTTGTGTAGGTATATAGATAGCTTCCCAAATTAATTAAAAAAACCCTCGTGAATTAACACAAACATTCTGCTGGGGTTGTGCTGTTTTGGATCAGCAGATCAATTATCTATTGTGCTATTTTGGTGACAAAGTAGGGTGATAATTTTGAATTATTAAAAATCCTGCAATACAGTTATTTCATCCAAATTAGCATAAAGCAGGGACTTGCACGAAGGAGCCTGGTGGTTCACTGCTCTCCTTCCTCTCGCCCAGCAGTCACCCAGCCCAGCGTCCCACCCAGACTGCTGCAAGTACGTCCAAGCCTGTGCTCCAGAGCCAGCTGAGGAGAAGATTCATTTCCATACCTGGTGCTTAAAACCCATGCCTTTCAGGGCCTCCTCTGTGAGACAGAGCAGTTTAATTCACTGCAGTTTCCCCTGCTGCCATCCTCCCTCTGTGTGTTGCACGGTGCCAAGTGGTTTGTGATAGCACGCTGAGGTTAGGGCACACATCATCTCTCTGGTATAGATTCTGCCACAGATACTGTGCAGGTCAGTGTCAACAAGTGGACATCAAAAAATACCTCAGCCTGGTTGCTGTGCTTTCCAGGATAAGTTTTTAAGTGGAATTAAATTTTCTGTCCCACTCTACTTTGGCAAGGCAAGAGCTCCTATCCCATTTGGGGGAAAAATATATGGAAATTACTTATGACAGAAATTCCTCAAAGTCAGTATCTTTTCTGCAAAGCCAAAGAGATGTTTATATTAAGAAGCACGTGAAAAAGACCAAGTTCCTTCTCCTTCATGCTAACAACACGTTAGGCCCAATCCTGCTCACGTTAAAAAATCGGTTCCATTATTTCCTGCCTGCTTCAATCTGTTTTCCCCGAATAGATGCCTAAGGAACAGATAGTAGTTCAGGTTAAATATGTGCTGAGATGTAGATATGCTAAATATTAGCAACCTTGCTCTTTTACAGAGACATTTGCTTGTAGACAAATTCTCTCCTTCTGGAGAATATAAATGACATATCAGTGGTTTTAGAAAGCAAAGACGTTCTAGTAACCTTCATATGCCTTCTTTAAAATGAAGGGGGGGGCGATTTAGCTTTACTCCTGTGGCATAGATAATGAATTTTCTTTGCTGGATGGCAAGAAAAACCTGACACATAGCTGGAATATATAGCCTATTACAGCTAACAAAACATTTCATCATTTGAACCACTTGATAATTACAAAGAGAATTGCAGGCAACTTCTGAAGTGTTCTTAAATCTCATTTTATATTTTGGTCCTAGTGAGAGCAATCATCGTAAGGTTCTTTTTGTTGAGGTAAAATGATTTTGATTCTTCTTTTTTTTTAATTTCTATATGTTTTTCTGTAAAGATCTGGTTACTCTTAAACCATTTTCAGCTAGGAAAAAAGTAATTTATGAAAAAAAAAATTAAAAATAAACACTTTAAAATATAAACCTTCATCTTTTTTCATTTTAATTTTTTACAGGCTGTTGAAAAATACATGTAAAATATAACTGAACAGTTCATAAGATTATCTGCCTACGAATCATTAAATTAAATTAGCTTTATTTTCCTTGCAGTAGACATACCTGAGGAAATAGAAGAACTTACAATATTTATTATATAAATCACAGCCTAATAAAAATCATGTTTTGTTAAGTTAGGTGAAAGGAAGTGAAGAAAATTGCTATTTTAGCTATGTTTTTCCATATGTGTTTGCATGTACTATACTATATGTGAAAAATAGTGTCTCTCAGGTAAAGAGTTTTTTGTTTCTTGTTTTCCAGAGGACTTTGCAACAGTTCACATGTTGCATGTGGGAATGTTCCACTCTCTACCATGTGCATATGCACACAGTGTCATAGGCATTAAAGAACAACAACACAGTGTCATAGCATTAAAGAACAACATTAATGTGGATATCAGTGAACATAACAGAGTTTCTGTACATTAATGCAATGTCTGTGCAGATGCATGCATATAAACTGATTTGAATACTTTGGCAAATTCTTATTGCTTGAAATATATTATATTGTGGATTGTTCATTACTACCTTTCCTGGCTTGCATAAAAGTAGAACAAATCCAGTAATAAGTAAAAAATTACTTCACTCTGAGAGAGGACTTTCTATAATGTTGTTTCCATTTCTTTTGCTTTGACACCTTGCTGCTATAAAAACAGTGGAATTTTTTTAGGAACCCTTGGCAAATCTTTTGTTTTAGTAATCATGTACTGATTTTTCATCTGTAATTAATGATTGCTGTGTTCCACTCATTTTGTGATTGATCAGCTTTTCTTGGAGAGTAATTTTTCCTTCTGAGCTATATGTCCAAGTTGAGCATACCTGTGCTTTGCTAAACAGACCATTGAGTGAAATACAGCTCACAGAGTTGTTTCTGCCTCTTCTCTGAAGGACAAAATTACACAGCTGCAGTTGGGTACTGGGCAGGTCTCAGGCCTATGAGACAATTTCAGTCTGAATGCAGGATGCTGGGGTTTTTTTTCTGATTTACATGCCAGCTGGTTTTGACTAACCAATATATAGTGAATGTTGTTAGGAAAATGATGAGATTGCATTTCCCTGTGTCCTCTACACTATGTCCTGAAATTGTAATCTTACTCAGCTGCTGAGTCCACCTCCTGTTCTCTGTGGATTAGTTATTTAGCTTGGGTATTAAGTATATCAGAAAAGCTTAATCTAAGAGTCATTATATGTGTTTTAATATTGAAATTTGTCTTTGCAAAATCAAATTTTAATGTTTTAAAATATGTTCATCCCCTTTAACAGCATGATTAGAAAATGTTTTGCAGGGAGAATAGGTGGACAGATTCAGTCCATGGTTTTCACATAAGAGGTTATTCTGTCCTGCTGGAAGTAAAATGCTCAGCGCATTTTTCATTGCTATGAAATATTTTTTAAAGGTTTAGGCCATTGTTTCTAAAGAATCTTGTATGGGCTAGAAAGGATGTTACAAAGCCTCCATGGTCTTTTTAGCAAGGGAAATTAGCTTTCCTCAAGCTCCATACTGGCTGCTGGTAGAAAAATCAGCAAACACAGTTAGACTCCAGTGGAAGTTAATTCTTTCAAACCTAGTGTTACAACTTTTTTGTAAATTATCAGAAATTCTTGGGCATAAAACCTTGTGGGCATCAACTGAGAAATGCAGTCAGCTTGTGCTGGGGACACTTGGGTCATCTGGAAAGTCCTCTTGGGAAATTCCATAGGGACTCCAGAAAAGCACAGGCAGGCATCTGAGTAGGCTACTGACGATTCTTTTACAAAAGATGAGAGATTTAAGTGAGCTTGGAGGTTACATTCCAACTTGATCACAAAAGTGTGGAGCAGCCCTTTCTGGCCTACTTATTTGGCTTCAAAATTACTGTAATGTTTTCCTTCTACACAAGGTACAAATTGTCAAAACCAGGAGAAGTTGCTGATTGCATTTCCTATTGTTGCACCCAACAACTTTCCCTCCATCAGATCAAAACTATTTGTGCCTCAATGGTGTGTGTCTACTCTGCAGGGCTACAAACTTCAAACCAAACAGCTCAGGTACAGCACAGGATCGAGCTGAGGAGCACAGGGATCTGGCCCAGAGGAGAATGTGCCCTCCTTGCCGGAGTTACAGCTGCACACTGCTCCACAGCACTGCAGGCTTCAGTGCAGAGCTAACCTGAGCCAAAGAGCCATCACAGAGCCAGGAATTAGAGAGTCCTTTCTTGGAGAAGCTCTGTTCTTTATTGTTTTGCCTGTTTTTCTACACTTCATGACATTTATCTTCTGTGGTTTTCCGGTCCGATTCTTTAAGTAAGGCAACGCAGAACTTGGATGCTGTCATTTATCAAGTGGGATCAGCTATCTCAAAATCTGTATTATCAAATTATAATTTTAAATAGACCCTGAAAAATATTGGTGGTTTTAGTATAGTGATTATTTCTAAGAATAAAATTATTATAATTGAATTTTCTGAAGAGTCTCAGCACTTCTGATACACTCTTGCATTGTGTTGTTCCTCCTTTTTCTTGCCTTTTTAAGAAGAACTGAAATGATGAAAATAATGATGGTCAAAAGGGGTTCAAAGGCTGCTTGAATGACGACAGAGGCCAGGGGCACTGTTTCAAAAGTAGGAGAAAGAACATCAGATGCTACTTATGGTCCAGAACAGAGGAAAAAAGTCAAGAGAGCTGTATGACATTAGACAAGAGAGTGAATTCAGACAAAATAAGAAAATCTATGGAGAAATGCTGGTGAGTATGCAGACATTTTAGAGCACTACAGACAGGGATAGTAAGTTTAAAGGGCAGACAAGGAGCCAAAGAAAAGAATACACCCATTATGTTGGTTGGAATGAGGCAAAAGAAAATTCACTTAGGAGTTTACTCAGAGTGTTTTTAAGAATACGATTGAGTCTAAGTAACCTAAAAAGCAAGTACCTAGGAAGCAAGCAGATGACTTGTAATGGAGACCATGTATGCACCCATGTACCCTGATGAACTTGAGTTTTTGATGATAGCATTTACACAGATTTGAGTGAGGGTGGAGCAAAAAGGGTGGGTGGAAAAGGTTACTCTTAGCAAGGTACATGGCCAGCTGAACAGAAAAAAAGCCAGTGCAAACTGAATGCTAAAGGTAACATGTCCCTTTATGTTCCAGAGCTTCCTACCAGCTTTTTTTTCCAACATCCTCTGCATTAATTTTACATCAGAGTGTCAGCATTCAAGTTTAATCTAAAACTTCAGATCTCCTAACTTCCAGCCCTGAGGATGTGCAATATTTTAGCTGTAATACGCAAATCTTTCACTCTTCACTTCCACTGGCTTGAGTTTACTTGAAGCATTCTTGAGCAGGGAAATGTCTTTGGTAGATCTGTGGGCACAACACCGAACTATTCAGGCCCTGCTCTTGCTGGAGCTGTAATTCTGGCTCTCTTTTATTATTTCCAGGTGGAATAACATCCTACAGACAGTGAGCAAACTCATTTTAAATTCTGTTGTTTTCTTTTCACAGAATGTGATGAATCCTAACTTCCCCCACCTTTCCAGTTTTGTCCTGCAGCCATCATTGTGCTTGCTGTGCACCAAACACAGTGATTCACATGCAACAGTGGAGTGTACCTAAAGACAAAAGTCTTAATCCTGGCACAAACACTTGCCTCCACTTCCTTGAGATGTATGTCAGTGGTGGACCCATGAAGATTCTTTATGTTAGTGAAATTGAACATTTAAATAGGTCTTGGAGGAATCAGGGTATGGGCAAGGACATACAAGTGTGACCTGCTGTAGTATGACCTTGAGGTTGGGAAGTAAGTGACTTGTCATTTGTGTCATAAAGATTTAATCATTAATGTAATTATAATGTTCATGTTTTCTAGTTCCAGAAAATGTTGACTTCCTGTTGTCTCTGTAGCCCCTTGGTTCTCATAGCAACATCACTTTGATTTTTGTTTTTTTTCTCTCTGTCTCTTTTTCTTTCCTTCCTTATACATCAGTTTGGGCCTGTGAGAGGAGTAAGAATTCAGGAAAGTGTCTGGTGATGCTCATGAAGTGTGATGGTGGAGGTGGTGTTAAAAGATATTCCTTCTATTGTCATGGAGCCATTTCATTCCCAAGAAACCCTCCTGGCTTGTAGCTCAGTAGATGCTGGTAGGTGTTTGATGTGAGTATAATTGTGGTTGTTGGATAACATCTTGTTGAAAAAAACTGTCACAAAAATCAGCAAAGATATGCTATTGCTAGCTAAAACTTAGTTCCCTGAGATTCAAGGAATACCTGAGGCACAGTAAAATCTATGGAAAATATAGCTTAACTTCAATAAGGCCAGGACTTAGTACTATCAGTATCAAATTTCTACTCTAGTTATGGTCCTCCCTACAAATGTGCTTCACCTGTGGAAGAGGCTTAAGGAGAAGTTTCAGACAAGCTTTCCATCACCTGGATAGCTACAGATCAAAAACTTGCACTGCTCTGACCACACCATAGATTTCCACAATACCATCACAAGAGAGAGCTGTGTTCAGCATCTGGAGATGTAGCTGAGAGGCTCCATCAGATGGTGCTGAGCTCTGTTGTTAGAGAAAATGCCAGCTCTTCCCCAAGTCCCAGGAAGGAAAATAAATGCAAAGGGCAGAGCTAGTCACAAATTGTTTTGGTTTTGTTTTTGGCTTTTTATCCTGAAAAATATCATTAACTAAAAATCAAACCAAACAAATAAGCACACATACACAAACAAAACAATTTCAGCACTGAGCACTGCACATTCCTCAGTGTCCTCATTTCCTGCATCTCAACTCCTACCTAGCTGGGGTTCTCTTTTCACAGGGGCTTTTACCCTGGATGTTTTATACAGGCCTGATGCATTCTATTCAACAAAGAAAGGTAACTGTAGCCATAAACAACTACTTTATGCTTTTAGCTGCTTTCTCAATCACCTTTTAGTAGGGTGGGTAAATTACTGTTATGTTTTTCTTCATTAAACAAAAGAATACGTTTCTTGTAGGTCACAAAAAAAAAGGCAAAAAATCAAAACTCAAATATTCAGTGTTCCCAGGGCGGACTCTAGTATAGAAAGATTTTTCAAACATTTTAGAAATACTTGAATTTAAAAGATAGGAAAAAACCTTTCCCCCTGTAAAAGCTGGTGTGGCATCTGTAACTGGATGTTAAGATTAATTTTGCATTATTGGTAAACTAGAATTAAAATACCCACAAATTGAATAATCAGACTCTCTGAGTCAATTGAGGCTGTGTATAACAAGTCCAAATTTGGTACTATGGCAAAAAAATTCAAGTGAAATTGATGAGTATCTGAAAGTATCAGAACTGAGTGCAAAAGTGCTTGGACCATAGGTAAGCCATCATTAAAATGCCTCATTCCTTTGACTTCCTTCTGACCATCTGTCTTCATCACTGGGAGAAGTGCCTTTTTCTGACTTTAGTTATTAAAGCTCCAAACCTCTTGTTTCAGTGTCAGGGCTAAATCAGCAGAGCCTAAGCCTCGTGGCAATGCAAGCTGAAATTAATATTCAAGTTGTGTAGATCAGAACTTTTAAAGAATATTTCCTTTGACCTTGCTTACCAAAATCAACAAGAAAATGCATTCTAGGAAACTGTGTACAGAAAATTCTATTAAAAACATGCTATTTGGATAGAAATCTAAAATCAGAATTTTTGTTCAAACTTCCAACCTAAATTTGACCTCTGTGTTGGAAAAGCTTTATAAGGTCTGGATTTACCTGCTTTTCAGAGGATGGAAGCTTGCTTTCATTAATATGATACATCATGCTAAAGGAAAGGATGAAAACTAACATTGCGGAGGTAACCAACCATAAGCCTTACTAAATCTTAGCTGCTAACATTTAATATCCCACCAAAACTCAGCAAATAACTAATATTTATGCATATGCACATATCTTTGTAATTGAGGGAAATGTATTGTTCACTCCTTCAAATTGCCAGTGTGATTTGTTGGGGTTTTTTTGCCCCTGGGCATTTTCCCCCTGCTTTCAGACCTGCTCATACCACATTGCTTGTCAGGTTTTGGAGTGTTTGACATTGCTGCTGCCATTATAAATTGAAAGATGGAACCATGGGCCAGATTGCTTTTATCTATTATCCAGTTTTGATCTTTCCATCTGCTCTTTGCCAAGTAATGTCAGCCATGATTATTTCTAACTTGCCAAAATTCTGAACAGCTTTTAAACAGGTGACATTTTCCTATAAAAAGACTCTACCACAAGCATGTTTCTTTTTCCAGCCCTAAATGTCACCTTTTCTCCCATAATTACAGTGGTCTAAGTGACACATTTCTGGACTACTGACAGTTTTAAAGATTTGCTGTTTGTGGGTATTGCAATTACTGTGCATTACCTTCTCCCTTCTGAGAGGAGTGAAATTATTTCCATAGAAGTTGCTGCCTTCACAGTTTTGCCTTTGCTTTTGCACAGCTGGCTCTAGACTAGATCTAGACATAGAAGTTGCTGGGAATAACTTAGTGTCAGGCAAATAAAGAACTTTGGATTAAGCTACTGTCACCACTTAGATGAAATCTTTCTTAAACTTTTTCCTTCTTGCTTGGAAGCATTTGAAAAAATATTGTAACCTGAGTAGACGCTGTGGACTAAAATTTTTGAGCCTAGGGTCACTTATGAATGTCAACAACACCCCTGTTATGATTATTCTTTTGTGTGGGTACATCTCCTGCAAGTGTCAGTGCTGTGTGAGTCAACCTCGTGTGATGATACTGTATTTAGCCCACGGGCTAATGATGACACAGGCAGTCCATGTATTTCTGCTGGCATTCCACCTCTTCATGGAGAGAAAGAGTAGGTGGAAAATTAAGTCAGTAAACTGTCTGCTGTCATTTACTTGGCCTGCCTTCTGCCTTTCTATTTCACAGCACAAATAAAACACAGTGACCAACAAATATTACTGACCCAGACATGGTGCAATTTAAATGACGTGTACTGTAAAAAAATCTGATAGCTCCTTGTCTCATCACTTCTTTTGTTTCTAAATAAACCCCCAGGAGAGAGCAGAGACACAAACCAGATATTTATTTGTGGACTCTTCATCTTTCATTCTATGTATCATAGCAAATCATTCCTAAGGGCAGACTTACTCAAGTCTTCTATGAATTGTAGAATTGGGATTCTCACTACTGCATTTGAACACTAGCCATGAATTTTAATATTTCAGATTTGAATAACAATATATATATCTGTTGGTCTGCACTAGAGATCTCTGGAACTAAAAGAAGAACTATACTATGAATTTATTAAAAAATCAACTCCTTTATTGATGAATTCTAGACAATTTTTTTATAATATATGCAGATTTACATCCAAAAATTACCTACAGATATTAGGAGCCTGAAACAGGAGTTTAAATAATGGAAAGAACAAGAGCAAGAATAGACTTCACAGTCGGTTTCCTTTAAGTCCTTAGTATGGTCATGAAGTTAAGATACAAAAGCATTTGCAACAACAACATAGTGGGCAGAGAGTATAAAAGAGAGGCCATGAGGCCATTAAGGCAATTAAGAAAGATTAAGATTTCTTGTGGTGGAAAGACCCATTAATCAATAGGCCAGAAGTAACAGCGTGTTGCAGAATATACTTCTCCTAAAAAAAAGAGAACAAACAGGCTAAATATATCCCGTACCAAAGGTCACAGAGTTCTCATTAATGAGAAATCATATTAATCCCTCAGATATTGCTGGCTCCATAGTTATGTTTTCCATTTGCACACGCAGGAACAGCACTGATGAAATGCACCGTAAGCGACGCAGAACCGCTGCTGAAAAAATTCCCATCCACAGCTGGCACCACAGATAGGTCCAGCAATATTTGTGGAAGGAAAGCAGAGCTTACTCAAGAGGGCGTGGGTTGCTGCTGCTCAGGGTTCTGCGGGAGAGGGAAGTGGCTGAGTTATTCATTGCTGGCAACAATGACACGCAAGCCCCCATTCACGGATGTAAAGCTGCTGTACAAAGATGACACGGTGCCTGTCAGAGGATGGGTAATTGAAAATCCTTGAATTTGCAAAATGCCTGTGGGCATCTAATGCAAGTCTTCATATGGTAATGAGGAGAGGAAACAAAGTGGGAGGGCTACTGCACATGCTAAAACTTGCACCTGAAATAATTGGAAATTGGCTTAGACGGGCATGTAACCAGGCTGAAACCAGCTCTAGGGCACTCAGCCTCATCTCCAGCAGCAAGGTCACCGCCCCATTCCAGGCCTGTGCATTTGGTCTGAAGGAGCAGCCACAGGTGGGCAGAAACAGCTTTGCTAACTGGTTTTGTAGAAATAGCTACAGCCGGTTAGGAATTTTTTTTTAAGCCAGCTGAAAAAAAGAGATGGAAACAGGTGTGCTTCTTTCTGCAAAAGATTGGTTTGAGTAATTTTTGAACCTGAAACTACTTCCTAGAACTGTTCCTTGGAAATTTTCTGCGTCTTGATGCAAAATAAAGTTTTCTTCACTGATTTGAGCCACTAATATGGAAAAAAAACTTTAATTCTCAAAACTACTGAAATGAAATATTTGAATCATCCAAAGTATGCTGTTTTGATTAATTGGTTTGCAAGCATTCTTGAGATGTGTTACTGTTTCAGGGAGGGATTTATTTGTTCCTTTTAGGGTTTTTTATTGCCATTTAGGTGAGGAAAATGCTTTCTTACAAAATTGAATATGATTCTGGAGTATATAGAAAAAATGGATGAGGCATTTTTTGCATTAATGAGTTAAATTATTTTTTTGGGGCTTTTTTTAATGTAGTCAGGATATGTTTCTTTGATTAATGTTGCTTGAATGTCAGAGGCATGATAAGAGCTAGAAAAGAAGGCTGGAATCAAGTTTGCCTCATGGTAGTTTTGCTGTTGGATGTATAGTGACTAATATGGGATGCAAACTTTTTCTACTGAAGATATTCCAGGGAAAATTCAAGTTATTTTTACTGATTCCAGAGAAGCCAAGTAGCCACAGTGTTTCATCAATTTCAAGCAGGGCTACAGACATCTGGACTTTCTTATCATCTTTATACTCCCTTTTTTTCTTTAATTCAGGACAACTCACAAAATTCCCAGAAAAGCAGGACAACTTCTGTAACAAGTCCTTCTGAAAAAGGTGATTTTTAGGATCCTATGTCACTGCAGAACAGCACAATGTGACATAGCATACCTGTGCTCTAGCTTCCTCTGCCAAATAATTTCTTTACATTGGTTCTTGATAGTTAACAAAATGTGATGTGGTAGCCTCTGGCTGGCCAAGCAAGCCTGGAGAGTTGTCCGTCCCCTTGGCTGCAGAGAGAAAATTTTTTTCCTAACCAACACATGCATTGTGCTTGTGAAGATCTTAGAGTCTATTTGGATACCAAATGCATGCCACTGTTTTGGGAGGCAGAGGCACTCCCAAAGACCCAGAGTAGACATTTGTTGTCTGCAATGATACAGGATTTCCAGCTTTCCTGAGATTTCCAACTTTCTTGATCTTGCTCCTACTTATATTCTAGTAGTAATAGTAATAGTAGTAATGCCTGAGAATGCTGACTAGTTTCTAGCTGCAGTATATATTTTCTCTGCCATTCCTGTTTTTCTATACAATCGCCTCATCTTCTACTGCAGCTTCTCAGTTTAACTACATGTAAACACCCCTTCTATCATATTGTTTATCCATGCATGGAACAAGAAATTAATCTGACTACACCATTCTGGACCTCTTGACATTTAGAGAGAGTTGGGATTTAGACAGACTGTAGAAGGAATTGCAGTATTCAGGATGCAAAGTGATTAAAATGTGAACAAGGATTTCAGCAGAAGCAAGGTCAAGGTAAAGATGAACTCAAGGAGAATTTCAGAGGTGGGAATGAGAAGAGTGGGGAAGGTAGTTTGGTGTTATGAAAATCAGTTTATTGTTTTATTGTCTTAAACATGACACTGCTGTGATAGAAATATAAAGGTCTTTAATATCTTTTAATTTTGCTGTGATAGTCAGAGCACAGAGATGCTAAACACAGTGACACAGCACTGTAGTTTTCTCTTTATTATAACTGGCTTTTACAATTTTAATTTACTTTTGTGCTCAGGAATTCAAAGCTCCTCTTGGTGTCAAAGAAGTCAGCACAACTCTCACTCCCAATGTTTGATACCGGGGGAAAAAAAGACTTCCAAGGAATAATGTGGTGTTTCCAGGTCAGATTCATTTTGCTTTTGCCATTATCTGTCCTTCTGTAGTGGTTTTTTCACATACAGAACAGCTTGTAATTATCAGGTCTACCGGTGGAAAACCTCTGGTCCCAGCCTCTGGGAGGATCCTCACAGCTCCTGCTATGGGGAGGAAACTGCAAGTAGGGGAGGCTGAAGTGCAAATCTTTGGAAAGGGAGAGCAAGACTGTTGGACCTTTCATAGTTTGACAGTGCTAGCTTTAGTAAGATTCCTTCTTTGGTTAAAAATCTTGGTGCCATGTTTTTTGATGCTTATATGTTAATTCCAATGTGCACGTGTAACTATTAGCGAAACTATTTGACTTTTCACACTAGAGAAACCTAACAGCTATATCAAAAAATAGCCCACCACTGATATTTGCCAAATGTTTCCATTCCATCTGTTTCATCATAAGGCTTTACTTTTTCCAGTTCCCTTCTCCTACTTTTTATGGCATGTTTTCTTCCACTGAGTATTTTTTCATAGCAATCTTACCTGGAGATGAGCTGTATTTCTACTGATAGAATAGATGAAAATAAGCCAGCATTTCACTTGATAAGCATACATTGTTTCATCCTTCTATACATTGTTTGTGTTGTGCTACTAAAGCAAATGTAATTCGTGAAAATCAAAATACTATATGTAATCATCTCCTTTTAAGAGAATTTGGACAAAAATTTTGACAAAGATTTCCTGGCATTGTCAAAACATCTTGTTTTGATGTCTTTGGGAATACAGACTTTTCACTTTCCTCTTTCCAAACATTTTTCTTTTGAATGCCTCCAAATATTTTCTTAGGTTCTGTAGAAGCATGTAAAAAACCTAAAAGTTAGAGCTTAATGAATCATCTTAACCACCTAAGAGTGCAATCTTTCTATTTTAAATTTTGGTGGGTCAAATCTTGTGTATTTTGATCTTAGTTGGAATTTTAAAACCCCCTCATAACATGAAGGTTGTAAAAGCTCTGAAAAAATGTATCTTTGATATTTTTTGGTGGTTTTTATTGGCTCTGGACATCTGCTCTAAAAACTAAGAATTTTTGAGTCCAAGTTCCTGATCTCATATTCTCTTTTAAGTTAAGCATCCTCACTGCTTACCAGTGCCCCATTTGAGCAGGAGGAAGGCAACCTCTTCACAAGCAGAATGCCATTTAGGGCTCTTAGGGTGGGTGCAGTCACCGTGTTGGTGAGAGGCAACGTGGGCAGCACCAAGCTGCCCTTTCACGTGTTGTCGAGCATGTTCCACCCTGAGTCTTGTCAACAGGGCCAGAAAGGCACCTCCCACTCAACTCCCCACTGATAGATTGCCAGCATGGCTTTAAGTCAACAACCTTAAATGCCATCAGGAAGCTGGTTGGTGGCCAGCACAGATTGTTGCAGTGTGACTGTTTTGCAAGCCTGTTTTATCACAACATTTTTTGTCTCTTATTGGGTAGGCTGCTTTGAGTTAGAGATGATGAAGACTACACAATACTAATGGAGTTTGTCCTTGAGAGACAAGTTTGCACTGCAGAGCTAAGAACGGGAACTTGTGCTTTAAGGCTCGGAACTTCTGCAAAGATGTTCAGCTTTCCTTTGCTCCCTCCCAGTTTTACACTACCTCAAAACATAACAACACAGCCAGGCTGCAAATACAAATAACAAAGGGCCCTTTTATTTTTAGATGAACAGAAAGCCAAATCATAGTTCTCATTCACTTCCATAGCATCCAACCCTACCTCACCTGCATGAAGTTCAGTCAGTGGGTCGTTACGCATTTGCCATATAAAATATTCTGCTCTTTTTGACAGAATGAAAATACAGCTGGACATAAGAAGTGCTTCAAGAAACTCTAAATTTCCTTGTTACTTATTAAATATCAAACATGAGGCAGGTTCTTTTACAGTATCTGTGACAACTCCTGCAAAGATAACAAGATATTGCTCCAAGTAGTACCTTAGTGGCATTCACCAGCAATGCCTGGGCAAAGGGCCAGCTCATTTTTGTTACATTTTCCCAAGAAATAGATTATTTTACTGTTACAATTGCAGCCATCTTTCATGCAAATGAAAGATGTAACCTGAGTAGTACATCTCCTCCTTCCAGATGTTTAACCAGCTTGTAGGCTTTATCTGCTGACTTGGTCAGTAACAGCAGCCAACACTTGGGATCACCCTATTTTCTCTGCTGTGTGTAAAGCTCATTCCCACTTGGGATTAATTTTCTCAGTTTATAGTGTCAGATAGTACTGATAATTCTCTTACAGTTTTTTTTAATAGAATAACCCTAACAAGAATCAAGTAGCTGGATATGGACTTGTTTTAAGATAGTATTTATATTTTAAAATATCTGTTCCGGATTATACTTTGTGTGTGTTTTGTCTGTGGGTTTTCCACAAATCAGTTGTATTTGTTCATATAAATTTCACATTTTCTATTGAGCTTCTTGTGGAGGCGGAGGTGACAGAAATCAAGGACTACCAAAAACTAAACCAGTCTCCACCACTACCTCACATATTTACACCTCCAGTTCAGGAGGTGTTTTGGGTAGCTGTGAGTAGAAGAGCAGTCCTACTGATGTGGTCAAAGTCAGACATCTCTTGAAAGAGAGCACATCAGACTCGTGCATGTTTGAAGTTTCTGTGAAACTTTATTCATAAATTTACTCTAGTAAATGTCTAGCTTTATAAAGATTAAAGTATAAATAAATAACTATAAAATACAATTCAGTAAATAAATTGACTTTATTAATGTAAACAGGCATTATGAAGGTTAAGATACGTGGGCTTGCAAAACGAAGACAAACCTAAAAAGACAGTTCACTCTCAGTTATACAATGAAATATGTCTACTTATTCATTGTTCATCGACCAATATTTTTACAGCAAACGAGGCATAAAGAAATTGTGCACATGAGCAGGTCTGGAAAAAAAATCAAAAGAATCCCTCACTTGATGTGACATTGTGAAATACTGTAGGTTTTTGAGCTCTATGTGTATATTTATCTGACTACTGTTTGTATAACAAAACATCAAAGAATAAGAGGTTGGTATGCACAGCAGAGGTAGCTTTTCTGAGATGTTTTACCTCTTGATGCACAGGCAATCTAAAAATTAATATTCATCATGTTCTAATTTCCTTATTCCTATGCCAAGTTCAGAAACACTTAGAATTAAGCCTCTTCTGTTTTTCTGCTGTTACATGTGGTTTTGTCTGATTTCACTTCAGCTTGTATAGTCCCACCAAAACAAGCAGCCATGCAAGATTGCTTTCCAGCTTCAAACTGTGATGTGTGGAGGAAATAAATTCCTGATGTGTTGCTGGTAAGTAATGATGTCTGCAGGTCCATTTTAAGACATGACCCAGAATTCCCTATTATGCAATTAGGTTTGTGTATTTCCTGTTGCACTTCTTCTGTATCTTTTTAAAACCTTCTGTAAGGCATCCTGTCCCATTATACAAGTTGTTATTGTCTTCAACATAGCCAAGTATTTATTCACAGTGTTTATGTACATCTTGACTTCCAGAAACTACTAAATTCTTACCTTTCCAAGTAGAATCTGTGGAACAGTGTCTGCTGGAGACAGTGAGAGAATAAAACTTGATAATCAGTAAGAGATTCAAAATATTTCCACAAGTCATTTTGTGTCTCCAAAGCATTTCAATGAAGGGGGCTGAAGCTCCATCTGAACAGAGTTCAAATCATGTCATTATAAAATCACATAATTCAAAAAAATGTTATAAACCAGCATACCACTCTATGAGTTTTAACTAAATTGCCAATGTCTGGATGAGCCCAGAGTCTGGATCTAAAGATCTAAGAAACCATACATATTCTGGCAAAGATTGCAAGGCTGTGAACTTAACTGTTCTGCCTAAAATCTCTTGAGACTTCACAAGGAAATTTTTACTACAGAATCCTTTCTCAGGTGGATGGTTTTATTTCTAAATTTATTTTATATTTAAAATACCTTCCTAATGGTGAATTTTCCTGGAGTCTGGAGCAGGGCTTGGCTTACATGTTTTTCAGGGTGGAAAACAAATCCCTATCCATGTAGACATAAAAAAACCTGTGAGGTTCTTAACTATAAAAAAAATAATCTTCTGCGTCGGGTACCAACACAACTTCGTATACTGGTGTGCACACTTCTTTTTTTGGTAATTAATTTTTCAAATCTGAAACAATGAAAAGGAATTTTGCTGTTGAATTCAAGCACAACCGGGTGTTATCCAGAGGCTAAATTCTTTTCCTGCTTAACATAAGAACATAATAAGAACATAAGAGGCATACTGGTTCAGAACAAAGGTCAGTGTAGCCCAATATCCTGACTCCAACAATAGCCATAAGTGGGTATGCAGGGAAGAGTAGAGAGCCAGCCTTGCACATCTGATGCCTCCCCCTAAGTATTCTCCCAGCTCTCAGCTACACATGGCGGAAGAATTTCACGAAATGGATGCAGTTCCAAAGTGTTTAAAAACCCTGTAAGCATTTCTGCTCTGTGGTCTTGCCCAGTCTCCCCTTGAGGCTATGTAAACTTATAGCTGATGCCAAATGGGAACGGGGCATCTAGATATTGTGGCAAAAGGGGATTTTTGATTTTTTTTGCTCTCTCTGTACCTTCATTAATACAATAGTTCTAGAACATATCCGGTGATTTGCAGTTATATGATGAGAAAAAGTGGGAATGCGTCCAAAATATTGTCACATCTTCTTTAAAATGTCTATGCAAGCATTGTGATCTGAGACAAAAAAAAAAAAAAAAAAAAGGAGTGGGTCTGGCAGGGTAGAACACTAAACACTAATAAACTCTTGATAAAAGAGTAGCCTGTGGGCTCAATGAAGAGATACTTAAACTGTTCAGGCAGGGTGCTAGAGGCAAAGAAATACGTGATTACCTTTGACGATGCAGTTCTGAATAAGAGGAGAATAACTGACAGAAGCCCATGGACATTTTCTGCCTTGCCTGGGAGTAGGCAGACATGGAATGATCTGTCCATTCAGTGGCAAATTCCAGTTAGATTGCTCTCAGACCAGACTACAAGAGATTCTTGTATCTGTCTTCCTCAATTTTTCAAACATTTTCTCTTCCATTTTTTTCAAATGAAATTTATGCAATGTTTATGATTATAGAGATTAATTTCCTGAGATCAAGCCACTCATTTACATTTCCACATATTTGCTAGATGTGCAAAATGAACCAAATGCAAAGATATATACACAACAAACCTTCCTGTCTCTAAGTGCTTGCAAACAACAAAGGCACTTCAATATTCTTATGGCAGAGTTGTATAAAAACTGTGGCTAGACAGAGTGAATATTTTCTGTGCCTAGTGAAACCAACAGTATCTCCTGCTGTTCTGAATCACTAGGTTCAAATCACTGGCCTCCAAGAGTCCTGTAGCTGGAAATGCTGAAGACAGAAATCTCTAATGGGTCATTTTGGACAGCCTCCTGCCAGGATATGATTAATCCCTCTGGAGCTATGTTAGTGCTTGATGAACAGCAATGCTATCTACAAGTGCACAATGTTGTCCACAAACACAGATGAGCAGAAAGAAGATACTGGTGCCTGTGGTCAACAGATACCTTCCTCTGTAGCCTCTGCTTTTATTCTGTGTTGCCTTTAATTTTATTCCTCATGTTGGATGGACAGGAAAAAAATTATTATTTTAGATAGTCCATAAGAGACCAAAGTCCTTAATTTATCAATTGGTGTTGATTTAATTGTGTTTGCTTCTCAGACATCTGCATGTTTCTGCTAATGTGTTTTGGGGTTTTTTTTCTCTGAGTGTATCTGTGGATTTTGTAGGGTGGGAGATCTTTGGTCACGTATTAGTAGGCTTGGTGCATCCCTCAAAATATGAGGGATGATTATTTGATCTCATTTGATCAACAGGTTGCTCCTGATTCTTGAAAACTTATGAGTTCTCACTGGCATCATCTGATTACACTACTGGCTGTTTTTCCAATGACAAGTTTCAATAAGATTGTTTCAGTCAGGGTGAAGTCTATAATCTTAATTTTTGAGAGCAGTAGAGTGATTTCTTGGAGTGATGGTAAATGTCTCTGTTACCTTCAATAAGTGTTGGACCAGTTGGAGAAATTTTTGAACCTACTGTTAAGATAGTGCTGGACCCCCCCTCTAGCTGGTAGGGTGAGACCCACATGAGGGAAGGGGATTGTCAGTACTAGTTTTTAGTGCTCACTTTTAATGAAATTTTTCAAGCTTTTAGTATTGCCTTTCTCAATCTGCAAGTACTTTAGAGTCCTTAATGGTTTCTGTCTATGCCCATGGCAGTAATTATGAATCTTTTCATCTAATCTAATCTAATCTTTCATCTTTCATCTAATCATCACTTGGTGATGAAACTGTATTCAGTTTCACCTCAAGATTAGATCTCTGCAATGCACCTACATCCAGTTACACCATGAGACCAGAGCCAAACCTCAACTCTGTTTTATTTGTGATGGTGTGTTCCATTAACAGCCAACAATGTCCACACTCCGCTATATGAAAATAATTTAGTCTGTTTTTTGCATTAAATAGTTATGATCCTTGCTATAGAAACCATCTCCCTTTTTTTTTTTTTTTTTTTTTTTTGATTCTGTGTCAGTGAAGCTAAACTGATGTGCCTTGAGGGATCAGGAGGGTGTCAGGCTTGGAGCTGATGGATATCTCCTTGGCTGGTGGAGATATGCATCTTAGAGTCTCTGCAGAACTGTAGGCTCTCAGGTGACACTGCAGGACTCAAGTTCACCCAGGTTTTTGGAAGGGAGGGGAGATGCCACTAGGGTATGATGGCAGCAAGGCATTGGTTTGTTTTCAGCTGTGAGGTTTTGAGAGTATCTTTGCTCTGGTAACAATTAGTGATGACTAACTGTGAATCTAGACAGGTGT
This sequence comes from Melospiza georgiana, assembly GCF_028018845.1. Taxonomy (NCBI): domain Eukaryota; kingdom Metazoa; phylum Chordata; class Aves; order Passeriformes; family Passerellidae; genus Melospiza; species Melospiza georgiana. The sequence continues at coordinate 39,466,176 of NC_080432.1, forward strand.
GGTTTTATATTCTGAAATATTAAGGAATAGGCACGCTCTGCCCAAGCACAAATCCTTCTCAAAAGGCAATTTCTCCTTTCTACTTGTGTTACACCTAATGTGCTTGGGGTTATACTTTCATGTATCTTATTAAATTATTCTTAAAGAACATCAAAATGTATGTGAGAGATTATGTTTTCTGTTGCTAGCTAGCAAGGGTTTGTAGTTCCCCAATTCCAGTTTCAAGCATATTTATTGTAGTAGGTGATATTTGAGTCAAAATGATCTATTGTTTACATCTTTTGTGTGCTCCTTTTGCTGCTTCCCTGAGCAAGGTATGACAGTGCCACATATCCTCTGGAAGCTCACTGCTAAGGAAAAGTTCTTTCTCTATAAAAAAATACTTCTTCCCCCTCTGTGGCAGTTAGGAGGAATCAGATTTTCTATGTTTGGTTGAAGTGCCACACATTTCACATTTAAAATAGCAGCCGTTTATTTTAGGAAAATAAATCAATTCATGATGTTCTACTTCCCCCTCCTGAACTGAACTTAAGTATGAATGGGACTTAAGTACTTGGTGTCTGAAATGAAATATTTTTCTCAGCTGCATATATGCAGCTGAGAAATTAAGATTATAGACTTCACCCTGACTGAAACATATGCATATGAGCCCCTATGCAGAGAAGAAACAGCATGGATGGAGCAAAGGTTTGATATGTTGGTGACATAGGAGATGTGCAGAGAGGACAGCCTGGACAGTTTAAACAGAAATTCAAGAGAACTTACAGAGCTTTTCCAGAGCCCACTTCTGTCAGTGGCAGAACCCCCACTCATTCAGAAGGAACAGGCTTAAGCCCAGTGTTTGTAAAACATATGCTCATTGTCCCCAGGTTTCTTTCACAAAGATGATTACTGTAATATTTCAGATGACTTTTCTCTGAACTGACTGTTCTTCTTATTTGTTGAGCAGAATTGCCTGTTTTTCTCCTTGATGTATATATACAAAGTACCTTTTCTTTTTCGTGTCTTTTTAGGTAGGATTTTCTGTCAGCATATTTTATTCGGGAAATAGCAAGTGACACTTATGGATCTTCCCCTTTCTTTTTTTTTTTTTTTCTGAAGAAAAACACCCGCAGCATAGAACAGCCTTGGAAAAGTCAAGCAAGACTCTGTATGCTGTGATGTGCTGCAGTAACAAATGTATTCTAGTGCACATCGAGCAGCATAAATATGTAAATGTTTTACAACATGTGTACTTACATATCCCACCTTCTTTTATCTTCTTGCACTGCATACATAAAGTTACATATATCTGGTAGAGTCTGTTCTGTTAACAATAATGCTGAATATGTAAATCCCCACAGTTTTTATAACCAGTGCTTTAGGTTGCATTTACTGTAAACAAAGATGTATTTTTGGGGGCTGTTGGTTCGAGTTTATTGTTTATGTAAATCTCTCAGAATGTGACATAGCCAGATAGCTTCCTATGTTGTGCTGATCCACATTTTAGGCCAGCAGCCAAAGTATTTTATCTTTTACTTCATTATAGTGATCTTCCAATTAGCTGTGGTCTGTAATACCCTGATTTTGGTGGCAGTGGTTTGGGGAGGATTGTTTGATAGTTCTGCTCGAGAGGCAAAATGAGGGGCCTTATTATAGAAAGTGCAGAGGTTGTGCAGTAGCTGAGTTCTGTTGCAAAGTTTGCCGATAAGGGAAAACTGGCCCTTGAGCATCCATTCTATTCTGTATATTAACACTTCTAATCTGCACTGCTGATAAAACTGCAAGCCATTTGCCTTTGGAGGAATTAGTTCTGCCTCACTTGTGTAACCAGGCGATGGTGATTAACCTTTAAACTGTCCAATATTCTCAGCAGACTCCTGCTCCAGATTAGAAACTATTTAGTTATGACCAACTAAATTAACAACATTCCCTCCTCTGAAGAATAAGATTTGGAAGGTATGCATTTTAAGGTGGAATGTGGATAATGTCCTTATTTATTCACTCACCACTTTTGCTACATAAAATGTATTCATCAGTAGAAAAGAAAGAGAAAGGAGAGAGGCAGTTCAATTTCAGGTTGAAACAATCTACAATTAGTTATGTACAGGAGGTGATTTGGGTGATTTTGACTTGAGGTGCTGCTTTAGATGGCTGAGACCTCTTTCTGACTTTTCATTCTTAAATAAAACTTACAGGGCAGGGGATAAAATGGGCAGGTTGGTGCTCTGGTGTGGGCAGCATTTTAGGAAAAAGATTTCCTTCCTTTGAAAGGAAAGGCAATTATCTCAATTCTTCAGAAGAGTAATTATTGGAAGATTGCTAACCTTTCTGTCACAATCATGCAAAACAAAAGGTTTTGTACGTGGTGGTTACAGCCCGACACATCCAATGGACTTTAGCTGCTGTGATAACCTAGTACTGTACCATTGTATCTACATATTTTAAATGTGTAATTTATCAGTTGAAACATACCCTTCAATACATGTGCCATAAAAGAAAAGAGTGAGGGCAATTATGTAATAGTATAGTGTTTGTCTGACATGCCTTAAATCCCCATATTGTTATTCCTCACTGAATAACAAATACAAAATCCCTGTTAGCAATGTTTTCCGTTTTACCAGTTTTATATTAGCTGCCTCCTTAAAAATTGCTAATCTAGATACTACATTAGTAGGATGTCAGTCAAACTGCAATCCACAGTGAAGCCTTCTTCATATACCAATTTAAATCATTCATGGTCCTTTCTTTGGCATTATTCAAAAGATCATAATAATTTTCTTGTGCCCACAGCACAAAAAAATCAATTATTTCCCCACAAAGACTTGAAAGTACTTAGCGAATGCTGTAAGAAAAGCTGAGGGTTATATCAAATTGAAATTGCACTCATTACACACAACACAATTAGTTGCCACTAGTCTGGCCGGTGCTTTAATTCTGAATGGCATATCTTTATTATTACAGAAACAAGCATGCAAATGGCATTGTTCAGGATTTGCAGAAATCAATAGGATATAGTGCTGTGTGTTTGGTGGCCACTGTCACTCAGTCTGCTGTGGATTTGAGATAATGTGTGTATTTGAATTAATGAAGGGAACGTGAGACATCATAAGTGACACCCAAATAAAAGAAATGGGTACATGATATTTGTAATTATTCTACTTGTGTTTTTGTTGTAAATACTTGTGCTTTTTGTTTTTTAATCAAAGGATTAATTGCATTTTAATAAGGCATTATGATTTTCAGAGCTTTAGTTAATTAAAACTTGTAGTATATAATTATGAAGTGATGCTGAGATTTGTCTAAAGATCACCCATACATTTAGAATATGTATATTTTTCCTTGTTAAGCAGTTGCTACATTTTATGAATTATATTAAATGTTTGAAAGATGATGGCAGTTCCAAATGAATTTCTGTAAATGGCAGCTCGGGATGTAGATTATGTTGTTGGACAAATTAAAGTGGAGGAACTACTGAGGTTGGAAACACTTTTTGGCTGTAGTGCTGGAACATTCATTTGCACAAATGTTAGCTTTCAGCTGCAGGAGTAAGAACAGATGTATTTGTTCAATGTATCATATCATTCCGCCCATTAATTCCCAGTGAAATTGCTGCAGTTTGAAACTCTGAGGATAGCCCATAAAGACGCACTGGTGGCGTGTGGTAAAGATTATTTTCCATGTGACAAAAGGGTTTTAAAAGGAGGGAGAAAGTAGGCGTGTGTGTGTGTGTGTGTGTGTGTGTGTGTGTGTGTGTGTGTGTGTGTGTGTGTGTGTTTGTACAGACATCTCTGTGTATTGCCTGGCCTCCCTGAGAGAGATGAATATTCCTGGTACAAACCTTTAATCACTCACAATTGAACCTGGGACATATACATATATTCATATACATAAAGATTGTTTCCTGTGGGAGTATATTATGTCTGGATTGATAGACTAATTGCTAGATAGATAAAACAGAGTTAAACAGTATCAGAAAGTTAAAATCTTAATGCTTCAAATGAAGCTTTCATTTGGCAGTATTTTAAAAAAAGATCTTCTCTTACATTCCATTCCTCATTCCATTCCTTTTGTAAGTGTATATTGAAAATAAGACCTAATTTTGCTCTTCTTTTATATAAAGTCAGAAAAATATCGTTTTGTTGCTAAATGGTGAGAGGGCTTTTCCTATTTCTTGTCAGCTGTAAAATGTACCATACTTTTTTATGTAGAACAGTCCAGCACAGTCCTGTATTTATGCAGCACAGCCCCATGAATTAAAAAGGTTTTCTAATGATCTCTCTTGAAGTAAGGATCTTAAATTAGACCTCAGCATTTCCTACCTGGAAGCTTGGCTCCTGCAGTGCATAAATGTTTATTTATTTATTTATTACATCCAGGTTTGCATATAGTTTTTGAGACAAACCCGCTCAAGAGCTCAAAATGTTCCAAGTGAGGTAGGGAGATGAAGCCTGCAGAGAGAAAAAAAAAAAGAAAAAAAGAAAGAAAAAGAATTCTCAAAAAATTTACATTGACTTTACCACTCAAACCAGGATTTTAATAGGTATCTATAAATGGATTTTAAGCAGGATTTTTTCCATGTTTTCTCCCAAAGCTGATTTTAAATCTAATATTATTAGATTGGTCGCAGCCTTCATATTTTAACTGTCAAACCCAAAGTCTGAAAGGTGATTCATTCAAGGCTTGCTAAAATATTTGCTCAGCAGCACAATAGTGTGTGATGGAAAATAAACTCCTCTGGAGCATCTCACCCTATCAGCCATGGCCTGCAGCAGGAAAAGAATGAGGGAAGGTCAGTCAATTATGTGTGGTAATCACCGTAAGCATATTATCTGAGACACAGATGTCTTCCCTGACCCCACACGACATAGCTATTAACCCCATAGTAGTATAAAAATGGGGAGGAGGAGGAGCACTGGTCCCTTAGGTAAACCAGACCTTTTCAGGCCGGGCTGGTCCGGCGGCCCCGCGGAGGCCAGGGCGCTGCTGCGGGAGGCACGGCCGCCTCTCCTCCGCGGGGACCTCTCCACAGAGCCAGCCATGTGAGATAAATAGTTGCATCATCGGAAAAATGGGACTGGCAAATTGACTTGGGAGATATTTCAGGAGCGTTAACAGCCCTGGAATGCCAGGCACTGCCCATGCTTTTACAGGAAAAACTTTTGTTCCTGTGCACACCTACACAGATGATGTATTAGTGCTGATAACGTGTAATAGCACTATCGTGCAATCATCTAATGCTTCTAGAAAACAGGGATGATTTCCTCATTATACTGAGTAATGTGTTGATTACCACATACAGCTCCTTTGGAGTTCAAGTTCTGCGTAAATTTACTCCAGAAAAATGATCAGCTGCTTATTCAAGTGAAAGGGATTTTTTCAGTGTGGTTGTTCTAACACATGAAGTAAGCAAAGCAGTTTTTTAAACTGGCTATTTAAACTTTTGAACTTGAAGGGTCATTTAAATATTTGGTCACTGAACAGGAAACATGCATCCCTCAACAGTTCTGAACTTTCTAACACCAGCCCTTAACCCTGAAAGTAGATCTGTTTCCTTCTTGTAGCCCTTGGAAAATCTTTTCTTTAGGTGATGCTTTGCTACCTTTGGGGAGGTCATTTTGTATTTTCCTGCCAAAAAAGATAAATTACCGTTTAGCAATGTAATCTATTGCAGTTCAGCACAGCAGTGGTGCAAAAAAGTCCACAACAAATCAGATTTGTGATTTTTCTCCTTGTTAAATAATTGATTGTAATGGCATTCTGGTCTTGTGACACCTTTGTAACTGAGATCAGCCTGAGACAGTGAATACTGAAAAGGAATGCTTTGCTCATCAAATTTCCACAGAATGTAGCACAGGAATCCCCAGGTTTCCTTTCTGTCTAAAGGAATTATTAAAAGATATTCTCTTTGATACTGTCTCCTTTCCCAGGGTTAATCACCGTGTGAGTGAACATTTGCATGCATTGCTGAGCTACAGGTTAAAGACAAGGAGAGTGGTGGGTTGAGCACATGGATAAGCCTAACCACTGGGTTGCCAGGAAATGAAAATCTATTAGAAATATGGGACTTTTCCATGGTGCAGGGAGAGCACAGGTTGCCTCTTTCTCTGACCTCAGGGACGACCTGAAAGGAGATGAAAAGGATGGTGGAAGTGCCTCGCTAGGATAGCTGGGCTGAAGGGGGTGTTGCAGGTTCCCATCACAGCCACTGCTGACCAAATTCAGCTGGAGTCCAAAGAAGAGATTTGGGCTATCCTTCTTACTAGTAAATCCCCTGTGGGAGTCTTGGCTATGAGGAAAGATACCATTTACACTTCCTCCTGTTATTGTGGTCAGTCTTGAATTCTGGGCCTCTAGTAGTCCCTTATTAAACTTCCATCCTATTGTCATTTTAGCCTCTGTCTAAATGTTGCTAAGTAACCTCCTGTGTCAAATACTTTTTCTGCTGGGAGAGAATCTTGCATCAGTCACCCATTGTGACTGCCAGATTAGATACCATAATGTGCTCAACATGGGACTGTGCTTCACTTCTATCTGGAAACTGCAGCCCATGCAGGATTTGCCAGACTACTTGTTAAGCAGCATCTTTTCCTTGAGCATATTAAAGCAGCCCTGAACAGCTTGTACAGTTCATTTACTGGTCCCTGAGCTGATTTTTAAGTTTGGGGATTTAGGACTTCTTTTATTTTACCTTTCACCTCTAAATCCTACCTGAGTGAGCAACTCTGGTGAAAAACACATTGGTCCACTTGCAAACAAATGGTAAAGGCTGCAAGTTAAGACCTTGCCTTTGAGAGAGAGCAAGCAGTGCATTCCTGGAGCTTTAGTGAGTCATGGTTTCTGTGAGGCTCTTTTATCATGTTTTCTTGTGGGGCCAAATAAAAGCCAAATTCTGATGATCACTTGTGTGAGTAGAAATCCGGAGTAATGCCGTTTAAATAGTATGTAATTAGGCTACAGTGAATGAGAATGGAACTTGGTCCAAATTGATTATATATTTCAGGTCAGTTGACATAATGGAGCAGCCTTTTCTGTCTCAGCTTAATGCAGTGGTTCTGAAGAGTTCATCACCTGCTCTTGGCTCTCTTTCCTATTCCCAGATGATAAATCATCTTTAATGTGTTTCCTAATATTACTTTTCCATGTGGTTATAGTTATATGTGACAGCAGTGGGGGGTGGGGAGGGGAGAGCAGGCAATAATTTCACTGACACAGAAATTACTCTAAAAATGCATTAATGTGTCTTAAGTATAATTGACATTCTTTGAAATATATATTGCCTATAGGCAAAATTAAATTTTGCTAACCAAAACCAGAGGTAGGCAGAATTCTGTAGCATCATTCCTGGATATATATTTGATAGTAATGATGGTTTTTGATATATTTGTAAAATATCATCAAATTTCACATAGAAATCGTGTCTTATTCAGCCATACTTTCCCAGTTTACCTTTTCTTATATGCTAGCTTTTTTTTCCAGAGGAAATATTTTTTAAAACCCATAGTAATTTTAAATAGATTATTTGCCATTTTAATATATGTCACTTATCACATCCTCATCAGTTTCCCCTCATTGGTTTTCTACTAACCCTACAGGTCACAGCAAAAGCAGAGTATTTTCCATAAAGCTGTGGGAAGTCAATTTAGATTGGCTTTTCTTGTCTAAATTTTGTCCTAATTATAAATACTTGTGGCCAAAACAACTTATTTAAAAACCTAAAACTCTTGCACCAAGGTTTTATCATTTACCTAAACCCTCTCCTGAATTACAAGAGCACTCAGAGAATTTTTGTGTTATTTATCCAAGTAAACCTGTAGCTGTTTTAGATACCAAGGAGTTCAAGAGCACCGATTTCTTCATGGCACAGAAGGAAAACAGATCTCTGTGCACTTGATAAGTATACTGGTTTCAGAAAAACCAGCCACTGACATGATGGCTTCAGTGCCAGACACTGCACACGTGGGTCCCACCCACTCGGCGTGTTTGACCTCTCCACATTTCAGACAGCTGAAGCTGGAAACACAGCATGAAATGGGGTGTCCTGCCACCCTCACCCCTTGCACAAGTTTCAAGGGCAAGATAAAGACAAACCAGGTCTGGCTCAGTGACAGAATTACTTCACCTGCCTTTTTTGTTTAAATGTAGTTTGGGCTTCCAAATAATTCATTTAAAAATTACTGGTGTAGATCTATATGTCCAGAGATAATTTTTTTTTCTCTAAATGCTACAGGAAAGTTATATGCAGATTATAGGAAAAGAGGGAACTTTCACATCTATTTTTTTTCAGCATTGGATCCTGCAGGAAATACAGAGCATTTCACGGGTGAGATGTCCCAAACCAAACTCAAAGTTATGTTGGCTATACCTATAGTGTAAGCAGGAGTTTATTTCTGCAAACTGATGTTTACAATTTTATGAAAGGACTGGAAACCTTTGGGAAATTCATGGATAATTACTAAACACAAGGGTCTGAATTTAGACAAGGTTAAATATAGGTGTAAGCTCAAAAATATGTCTTTGCACCAGCCCAAATTTTCTCTGCATTAAACATTTCTGACTACATCTGTCATATTATTTGAGTCAAAATGTATTTTCAGTATGCCTCCAAGTTAAAGGGTAAAAAGGTTAAGTTGCTGTCATGCCAATGTGTGCTGCCCCTTCCATTTTTATGAGAACATTTCACCTGGGTTCTTGTCTGTGCACATCTATGTTAGGGAGAAAAGTATGGCTTGGATATAAGAGCTAGGAGTAATTTTTTATCTCCTACTGATCTGTAATCAAGCACAGTAAATAAAAACACTTGGCCTGAACCTCCTGTGACATTTGATAAGTCTTTGATTGTGAGTCAAAGTAGTCAATTTTTATTTCTGTGAAAGTATTGTTGCACTCCTAGCCAGGAGAATATCTGAAATGAAGTGGATACAAAGTGTACTTCACTCTGAAAAAATAGTCTGGTTTTTGATGTGGTTCATTTGGGTTTTAAGTAACATATTGACAGAATAAATTGTATTGTTCTGTCTGAGAAGAAATAGGGATTGGAGTACCTCCAGTTAATGATTGGCCCCAGATTCCAGGTAATTTTCTTCTTTGTCTCTTAAAAATTAGGCAGAAAAAATTAACTGGGAAATTTCAAGTTCTAACACAATATGAAATAAGAAAAACAAATTACTTTCAGTACTGTTCAGTGCCCAGTAAGGGCAGAGACTGTCTACTGCTTTTAACAAGGTCTTCCATATTAGCTTCATAAGTGATGATCTTAAAGGAGAAGAAACTGACAGAAGAAAAAATCTGGAAGAGAAAGATTAGAAAGAGGAATCAGGGTTTTGCTCCACTGTTGCCTGTGTCCAAGAAACAGTAAATTGAATGCCAGACCTGCAAACTCCTGGGTGAGGCTGAGAAGTGTATGAAAACACTGGCTTTGGACTTTAATTTAGGGTCTGAATTGTCAAAGTACTGAGAATTTTGCAGAAGAACACAAATAATTTTACTGACCTCTCTTGTACTCAAAATCCTGTGAAAGACTGCTCCCAGAGCTGTGAGTTACTAAATCCTCTTAATCTGAAACATTCTTGTTGCTGTCATCAAGGCCTATTTAAATACCTCACACCATATTTTTTCCAGTAATGTTGCACTCATGCTGGGCTCTATATACTGCAGGGTGCAGGTGCCCACACTGCTCTCTCACAAGCTGGCACGTTGGCCTTTTTGTCATCCCTTTGTGTTCTCAGCTCTTTCTGCTCAATCACTGCATCCTTTGCGTGTTACTTGACCTCCCTGCTGCCTTCTCCTCTCACTCTCTTTCCTGCTGCATCAGTTCTTCCTCTCCACAAGCCATTCAGATTCAGATAATTTTTCCACATTTCTCTTCCATGTCCTTTACAGATGCCAAAACCAAAATTTAGAAGAGTGTCACTGGTGCTTGCAACATCCATGCACATCCTTTCCTGGTATTTGTCTTGCACATCCAGTCACACAGATGCAACTTGTGCATCATTCCCTCTGGATGCCTTTCCTTCTCCATTGCTTTAGAGTGACTCAGCTGCTAAGGTATGCAATAAAACAGCTGGTTGGCTTTTTTTTTCTCCTCTGCCATTAGCAAACCCTGGATCAGCTCTCCTAATCCTTACAAAGATTATATCCTTTACCCTTTTCTCACAAAGCACTAGTCCTTTATGACCTCTCACTTTCCACATTACCCTCTATGAGTAGAACCTCATGTCATTAACAGCTTTAAACAAAAAGTCTTTTTGCCTTGAGCAGAACATTAATCAAACCATACATGGAGAAAAAAATTGCAGACAACACTGTTCAAAATGTTTTTCTGCTAGAAAACTGCAGATTTACTTTTCCATTCCTGGCAGAGTTCCTTAAATCCTTGCCACACTTCTTGCTGTCTTTCACCTTTTTTGAAGATGCTTCATCTTCAGTATGGTCAAAACTGACCTCTTCTGCTTCCCTCTGTACTCTGGCTTTACTTCATCTCCTGTGCTTCATTACAGTGACCAACACTGATATCATTCCTGTGACCACAGACCTGCTAACCTGCCATTTTGTCCCTCCAAGAAAGTGGCCAAATCCAGCAAAACAAGGAAAACTATAATCTAAGCTTTTACAGTCTCCTGCACTTCTTTCCTTCTGGTTTTTCTTGCTCTTAAGCACATGTTTTATCTCTTTGATACACACAGAAAACCAGCTGTAGTCACACCTAGCATTCCAAGCCCTCAGTTGTGCTCGTTCCTCCTTTCCTAATGCCTTCCCATTGCTCTGAGCTTAGGTCCATCAAGCAGCAGCCTTCCCTCCTAGCTGTCACCAGCCTGCAGCCTGGTCCTGGTTAGTAGCTTGTCTGGACATCACCATTTGTTTTTAGCACAAATGAACACCCAGTGGGCACATTTGTAAGGCTCTCTTATTATTCAGCCATTTCTGCAAAAGCCACGCCTGCTACAGCAGCACCTGGTGGAAACACCCTGGGCTCACAGCTGGCTCAGAAGATTTTAATACCTTTAGGAGAATGGAAAGGGGCAGGAAGGGGTGCAGATGCCCACAATGAGACTAGGAACATGTGTCTTTGATTTTATAAGTTTTGCTTTTCAGCTATTTTGTGTTGCCTGAATTATTTGACTGCAAGCGCTCTGGGGCATGGATGCAGCAGCACAACCTCTGTGGGTTCCTAAAACCAGTGGAACCCTCTGTGTGCCACTGCAGCAACCTGACTGGTTCATATCCCATCCATGTGAATTCTCGGAAATTGTCTGTTTTTGCATCCATGCTTCTCACCCTCTTTCTCATGCTTAGTGACATTTCTTTCTCTAGCAAGAATGAGGTGATTAAATCCATCAGCTGCAAAGTGCTTATATTTAAAATGTGTATGTCACACATGTTTTGTGGAACTTTCACAGTCAAAATGTTTATATTAAAGTAGTGATATATTTTTGCTCAGGAAAACAGGAGGTTCAGGGCAGATACAGACTCTTGCAGCTGTAAGGAACGATTGCTTTCCAGTTTGGCTAATGATATAATCCACTGTGGCCGCAAGTCTTGCTTTCCTCTTTAGATGATGTCAACATTTCCATGAGCTACATGTGTTGTATTCACAAGTGGTACTTAGAAGTACATGTTCTGTAATCTCCTCCTTATGCCTGACACTTTACATGTGTTTATCTACAAGGAGTGGTGACATTAGCTTGCTAATTTTGCCAGTGTACTGTACCAATGAGGGTGAGAAAGACTGAGAAGGATATTTAAACTGGCAAAGAGAGAATTATTGACATTAGCCACAAGTACTTTGTAAGACTCTGTTTTGGAATGTCATTTGTTAGAAAATCTTTGCTGCTGAAAGTCATCCATCATTCCCAGATGGATCTGCAAGACTTACAGAAAACTCTCTTCCCAAATCCCTCTCATTGGCGGTGGCCAAAAGTACTCAGTGTGCTGATTTGGGATGGGCTAGAGCTGATTTTCTTCATGGTAGCTAGTATGGGGCTGTGCTTTAGATTGGTGCTGGAAACTGTTGCTAATACAGGGAATATTTCACTGCTGTTGAGCAGAGCTTACACAGCACCAAGGCCTTCCCTGCTCCCTCCCATCACAGTACCAATGGGGGGCTGGGGATGCACAAGGAGATTGGAGGGGACACAGCCAGGGCAGCTGACCGTGGATATCCCACACTGTGGGACATCCTGATCTGAATAAAAACCTGGGGAAAGAAGAAGGAAGGGAGAGGTTCTCAGAGTGACATTTTTTATCTTCCAAGTCACCATCATGTGTGATGGAGCTCTGGTCTCTTGGAGATGGCTGAATGTTGTTGCCTGAAAATGGAAAGTAGTGAATGTATTTCTCATTTTGCTTTGCTTGCATACGTGGCTTTTGTTTTCACTATTAAATTGTCTCAACGCACAAGTTTTTTCCACCCTTTCTGTTCTCTGCCCTGTCCCACCAGTGGGAGAGAGCGAGTGGCTGTGTGAGGCTTAGTTGCTAGCTGGGATTAAACCATGACTGTCCTTTTTGGTGCCCAGTGTGGCACTCAAAGGGTTTGACAGATTTGATAGGAACGTGCTAGACTGAGTTTATAACTGTTACTGCTGTTTCATTGGTGACAGGTTCCTGTGCTTGCCATAGGTTTTGCTTGATATGAATGATATATGGAATAAAGGCTGGATAATATGCTAGTTTTACCTGAGATATAGTTTAGTTTTCTTTGTAGTAGCTAGTACTAGGCTGTGGTTTTGGCTTTGTCCTGGAAACAGTGCTGATAATACAGAGATATTTTTGGTATTGCTGAACGGAGCTCACAGAGAGTGCAGGTCTTTCTGCCTCTCACCCCACCAGTGAGGGACTGGGGGTGCACAAGGAACTGGGAGAGGACACAGCTGGGATAGCTGACCCCAGCTGACAAAAGGGATATTCCACACCACATGGCATCGTGCTGATCACATAAAGCTGGTGGAAGAAGAAGGAATGGGGGAGGTGTTTGGAGTTCTAGCATTTTGTCTTGCCAAGTAACTGATGTGTGATGAAGCCCTGCTTTTCTGAAGATGGTTGAACACCTGCCTGCCCATGGGAGGTAGTAAATTAATTCCTTATTTTGCTTTGCTTGTGCACAGAGCGTTTGCTTACCTATTAAGTTGTTCTCATCCAAACCCACAAGATTTCTCTCTTACCCTTCTGATTTTCCCGCCAGTCCTTCCAGAGGAGAATTCATGAGTGGCTGCTTGATTATTGGTTGGGGCGCTAAACCACAACACTTGCCTATTGTCATTGGCAAACCAGATATACAGATACCATTCCCTGAGAAGAAGTGGAGTGTACAAATGGTATGATAAGACACAGTTTTCTGGGCTGCTGAAGGGACTTCAGTGCTGAAAACAACACTCATGTGCCAGAACTCCACCTACACAGTAGGTCCCATGTATCCATGGAACTCAGCTTTTCTTTATTAACTAGACTGTATGCATGATATTCATGTGGTGAAGATCCTCAGCAACAGCTCATATTGCCATGTAAGTGTTTTTTCAAAAATCAAGCTCTTACCTCTCAAACTTACATTCACATGGTACTGTTCAATATGTATGGCTGACTACTACAGAAAGCAGCAACAACGGGGCACTAATTTTATCCCACTTTGACTTCGAAAATATAATCGGTGCTTACAGAAATTGTAAGTACTACAGACTCATGCTAGTAGGATTATTCAAAATTGGGAGTGCTAATGCATAAGAAAAATAGCTTTGCTATTCCTGATTGGCTCCTATTATCATCATTATCACAGAAGATACACTTTTGGCCACAAAATATGCTGGAGCATAAATGCATATATCTACATACAAGAGATACAAGATTTAAGATGGTGATTCTTTTTATCTTGTAATGAACTTTTGCTCTTTTGAGTGGCACTGTTAGAGTAAGAAGTGTAAGACTGTGTGTCCAGTGGCCAAGTCTCAAGCTTTCATCCAGCTAATGAAAACTGTAACCTGATAAAATACACGTAACTCCCCATTTCACGTGATTCCTCTGTGCATTAGGCAAAAAATACAGTCACCCTTGATGCATTATGTATGTACAATCTTACCTCTAAGGGCCTATTGTAAACAAGTTTTTAGATTAACAAGCACAGTAGATAAAGTATCATTATAGAGTAATCAATTAATCAATCAATCAGAGTCATCACAGGCTTGGGAATTTTCCATACTAAAGACAATGTTTGAAGTAAGAGGGGTTTTTTTTCTCAAGTTATGTTATGGAATCCAGTTTTGTATATCACTGTTCTGAATGTTAAATTGGCTACCATGAGAAACTGCAAAGAGAAAGACATAGTGATTTGGACACTTTTTGGGGAGAAGAAGGGCTACAAAGCTGTGTTAGATTGCAACTGGGTTGAACACGGCATAAACTATTGCCAAATCACTGGTGACAGTCCTGATAATTTCTACTGTGTCCCTTTTTGTGAAGTTTTCATTGGGTGCATTTCAGACTACTGCAGCCTGCTCCTGAAACCTGAAAGTCTGTGTGGCCTCCCTGCGCTGAAGGTGGTGTGTCAGCACTGTGTCAGAGCATCTGAAGCCAGAACCTTCCCTCAGGAGTCCTATCAAATGTAATTTCTCACAGTCAAAGCTTCCTGGACTCTGCAGGGATTTGTCTCATCCTCATCAAGATGACACTGTGTCGACTTTGGGACTGTCACAGCATGTAGATGCATGGCAGCCCCCCCAAGGGAAAGGAAGGAAAAGATAAGTCCCATACCTTCCTTGAGGAGGGCACCTTTGCAAATGAAAGTAAGTGAACACTGACCTCACCTCTCTTTCACGGCCCTTGTACATCTGGTCACCAAGATGGTTGTAGCCAGCCTCTCACTGCCTGATGAAATAATGCTCTGCTTGAGCCTGACACCTTAGCACAGCAGCAATGGATCTTAATGTCTTGTTATTCCCAATGAACAAAGGGCTAAGCCTAGTACCTGCTGAAGTGCAGTTTAGTGAATCTGTAGCTTGTCTGGATTGACAGACTCCCTTATCTAAATAAGATAATATTTCAGAAATGTGCTCCAGTCCTGGTAAGGACTTCATATTCACTGAAATAATGGTAGCAGTGGAAGGGGTGATAGAAGAATGGGAGAACTGCTAAAGAATTCCTTAGCAAGATGGGTAAGGAGAAACAGGTGAAATGATTGCATAAAGAAATGCAGACAGCTTCAGATCTGTGCAAGTTAAGAGTATCAGGTAAGAATGAAAGTTTTCAATTCTTGTAGTTGAGTTCAAGATCTTTGGTTACTGACACAAAATGATCTAGCATTTGTTATGGATCCAGGTCAGAACTGCACGGCTGAGACACGTTTAGGTGAGATGGAAAGATTCATTTCGGTGTAATTAATACAACATAGGAGTGCAGTGGGCATGAAAGGCTTCTGCTGGCATTGATGGGTGGATTAAATCTTTGGCTTTCATCTCATTTAAAATGGAGCTGGTTAGCTGCTCACAAAAACAGTCTGCTAGAAGATGCTGATTAAGTGCGTAAGTCCTGGAACAGTGCTAGGCTGAGACATATCTGCCAGGCAGCATCTGTTTAGATGGTTCATGCTCAGTGTTTAATAGAACACCGAGTCGTCCAAAACGCCTTGAGGTAAAATAAATTGTTGCCAGCAGCTCGCTCTCTCGCTGGTTTAGTGCATCTTAACAGTGATCTTTTCATCAACTGCAAGGTGATTCCTAAACACGCCATCCAAGGTTTTGTTTGCAAATGACAATCAGTAATTTATACAATAAGTGTTTACATTATTTGCAACAATAGAGACCACTGGCAATAGAATTACCATGTGGAAACTAACTGATTATATATGTCATAAAGGCACAATTTGTTCAATAGGCAAATTAAAGCATCTATGCTCTCTGCAAAATCCCAGCGAGTGGATTTATTTGGGTTGGTGGACATCTGGTTAATCCTAGCTGTCTTCACTTGGACGCTGATGTGAATTCCTCACATTGTGAGGAAATTTCTTGTTAGCTGTTAGCTAAAACCAATGAGATTTGACTGAGCTTTCCTTACCCATGGAAGGCAGCCAGGGTGTTGTTTGGAGAATGCATGCAAAGTGTTTCCTGAGCACTTCCCAGCTGCTGTCTGCTCTGGGTATGGGCAAAAGCTCTGCACCACAATTCACAGAGAAGTTTGATGCCTTTGTGGGTGGAGAAGGCAAATGAGTATTTTCACTTTGATAAAGG
Organism: Melospiza georgiana; assembly: GCF_028018845.1. Lineage (NCBI taxonomy): Eukaryota > Metazoa > Chordata > Aves > Passeriformes > Passerellidae > Melospiza > Melospiza georgiana. The sequence continues at coordinate 39,482,366 of NC_080432.1, forward strand.
CTCATCAAAGCAGCTTCCTACTGCTTGCTTAAAGAGAGGAATTTGTGTCTATTCCAGTAGTAAGTCACCAGCACTGGGAACATCTGTCTGTCTTTTCTGGGGATGAAATGTGAAAGAAGTGTTGATAGTGAGCAGAACATCTCAATCACTTTGATTCCTCAATATTCCCTTAACTTTGTCTTTCAGAGCAGTGACCCTGATGTAGCCCAGGTGGGGCATTTTTCCCTGTGCATCCCTCTCCTTCTTAGTGATGAAGACCCCATGGAACACAGCTGGCTTCATTACTGAGGCTCACGAGGTGCATGAATTTGCATTTCTTTCTCTTCAACATGTAGCAAAAGGTAATCTTGCACCAATAACTTTTCCTTTCCTAAGATACTTTACAAGTTGGGATAGCAAAGGTTCTGTGTTTGCTGCAAATCTATACAAGGGCATTATAAAAAGAAAAACTAAGTGAAAAGCTTTCAATCTGCTGATCTATCTTTAGCATATGACTTTACTTCAGGAATCCAAAGAATGTTGCTGAAGTTCTCTGCATGTCTGGAGATGAGTCTGATAAATGTGATGTAAGAACCATAAATTGGGGGAAGTAATTGGAAATTGCTGTTGGTGACTGCTGTTATATTATTCCATTTGACTGAGTGCAATTTTTAATACTAACATTTGCAAGATGCAAGGATCCCACAAGGTTGAAAATGTGAACTATTTTTCTGTCATTCAGTAAAAAATCCATAGCAACATTTGCATTAAAATGTTACTCATGGTTGGGTTTGGAGTTCCAAAATTTACTGACTCAACAGCTGTCTAAGAAATATTGCAAGAGACCTCTGCAAAATATGGAGTTGAGATTGATGGTCTGATGGCATCCATCCAATTTAATATCCAAACTATCACAAACACTTGGAAAATCTCTACTTGCTACTTATTGGTTAATGTTAGTGAAACATTACAAACTGTGGCATGCTCCAGGCAGGCAGAATGGTGTAAATAAACTCTGCATATATTTGATAGCCAGCAGTCCTGGACACACAATTTGCGCAGAAATCCTGAAATTCAAATGAAAATATGTAATTTTTTTATTCCAATTCACTTATGACCTTTAAATGAGTGCTCTCTAGGCCAAATGAAATAGACATTAGATCATAAATGATTGAATTAGGATTTGAAAACTCTACACTACTTAGAGTGTGCTCAGCCCTCAGCTGCATTGGATTAGCAAGGAAACAAAAGGCATATCTCTTTTATTTTTTAGTTCTTTGGGAATACTGCTTTCCCCAGAAACCTCCTTGCAGCTTACCAAAACTGAGGATAGAGGCAGGTAATTAAGTAACTTAAATTAAGAATTGTTTGATCTACTCTGTCCTTTTAAGACATGCAAACTAGGTAAATGTTGAATTTTAGGTAATCCTGAGCAGCCCCTGCCAAAAACTGCTTGTCAGAGGTTCCCTGTACACACCAAGACTACATCTCATATCTAGAGGAAAAAAAAGGACTCTAGAGAAGTGTCACTCATGAATATGTAATGTAGTGAACTGATTTGCAGTGGAGTTCATCTGCACATAAATACATAAAACAAAAAAAACCCAAAAAAACTCCTTGACAAATATTTGTCATTATTTTAGAGTAAAATAAGTAACTTTATGCACAGTAGAAACTGTTCATATGAATAATTACATTTCTTATAAATACATATATATATATATATATTTGTGTGTGTATTTATGTGTATATATATGTATATATATATATATATTTGTGTGTGTATGTATGTATATATATATATATATATATATGAAGAAAAGTCTTTGTAAATATCCTTTGTATTATCTTGGAATTATTGGCCAGGTAGAATGTTACAGAACGCAAAATCATCTTCTTGTCTGAATTACTGTCACCATGGAACAAATTGGAAAAAATATTATTTTGTGTCAACCAGTTGCACCCCACTGCACACATGGATGTCTCTTAAAGCCATCAAGATAATATCTGAGCATGTAATCATAGCTGGAACAGTAAGGAATCCTCTTTTTCTGCAACAACCAAGCAGCACATTGAGCCCACAAAGACATGACCAACACTGTCACTCTCAGGCAAAGTTAGAAACTAGATTTCTGCCTTATGGCCTTTGAGATATCTTTTTTTTCCCCCAAATGTGCAGGCAGGAAATTTTGAAGACAAGCCTAGCATACTAAGTAACTTGCATAGCTGAGACTAAAACTGCAAGCTTTGCAAGTCACTAGAAATTTCTGGCCAGAAACAAAGTAGGCTTAAATTATGTTTAAGAAACCATCCAGCCTGTATTTCTAGGTCTGTTCATCTTTCCCCATATCTTCTCCCTATGGTATCGATTACAAATGTAATCACTCCTGCTGTATTTACCACACTAAAAGTTTTAATTGCTGCAACCAATCTGAATACATGTATTTTATTCAGCATTTGTTGTATAACTCTTAAACATACCAGATAGATATATATATATATTTATACATAATATTATACATATACATATACACTCACACATAGATACCTACATATATATATATATATATATATATATATATATTTGTGATTCTAACTAAAACTCTGCTTCAAGGAAAGAAAAGCTTTCTTTTCAAATCTTCATTTGCAAGATGATGAATGCTCCAAGCACCTTAAAATATGCAGTGGGTGCTTAGCACCACACAGGAAGTGCACAGCTCTTGAAAGCCTCCATTTATTTACTGTTCCATTGGCAACTTGCTGTTACCCCTAATCAGTGAAACTACTACATATTTTGTTTTGGCTTTTTTTTTTAAATTTATGAAATTTGCCATTTTGGTCAGGTTCTGTTGAGGAAAAGAAAAAGCAAACACAGCTGTTAAATATAAGTTGCCTTTGCTTTCACCATGTTTTCTTGCTTATGGTTCTAACTTTAATGTAAAGTTCTGTTGTTTAGTTCTGCTTTTAAAAGCAAACCAAGCATATTCTACACTGCAAGAAGTCTGTGGGTACCTACATGGAACAAATGCACTTGTTCTCTAAGTGGTCATTTTCCATAAAAGCACATTAAAGTACAATTTATCCAGTTTACAAAAACACTGTAATATTTCTGTGTTCAGCATTATGTTCATGGATGGGTGACTATTCTACAACAGAATGTAGTATTTACTGTACTTGCAATTTTCTAAACTTCCTGGCCACCAATAACTAAGAAAGATGAACTGTGAACAAGTCTAATAGATTCTGGCCTATTAGTACACTATAGTTTTATTTTAGAATAAACTGGTTGGAAGCACAGAGAAAGAGCACCACTTGGTCGATTTTAGTGAACTTTTACAGCCCAGAATCTGGAATTTGTTTGTTCTGGGCATTCATAAAGCTGGATTTGTTACTTCTGTTCAAATATGGTTCTTGTTAAATTGATTCAGGGCAAGATTTTCAAAACCTCATATCTAGGAATGTTTCTATCTGGACAAAAGGAGAGGGGAAAGGAGCTGCACTGGCTCAGGAACAAGACAGGGGTCAGAGCATTGTTTGACTGTTTTGGTGCACAGTTTGTGTATTTAGGAACAAAATTACCCACTAACAAAAGCAGTTGCTTTCAGTGGTGCGCTACATCCTAACAATAGTGTTGAAATTATTTTGCCATTAATGTAGACAGAAAAAATTGTGAGTTAAATTTACATCAAGACATAGAATAGATTGACAGCACCCTTAAAATGCTGAATGTAACATCCTATAGACTAGTAGGATGCTACATCCTACTAAAACTAGTCTTTGGTGAAATTTCTGACACATCCAAATAATTATTATTTGTATTTCTGTCTAGAAATTAGCACCTTAACCTCCTCTGAGACCAGCAGACCACAGCAGTGAGGACACAATGCATCCAAGCATTGCTATTGTAGGCAGAAGTCCAAAGTCCAGCTTCCTTCAGGGAAAATTGCACAAAATTTTTCCTACTCCATTTGTGCTGGTACATCGCTTGGATCTGACCAGTGTATCTGAGTTGTCAGTAACTGTTGTCTTGCCTTCAATGGCTGTGTGTGTTTTTAGTTCCAAACAAAGGGGGGGAAATCATGTGGTTTGATGTATTCTGGGATCTCTTCCCACAGATATCGAGAAACAGAGCGTTGCAGATCAAAGGGAGGAAGTCACAGGAATATGCAAGATCCATAGTGGAGCCCACCCCCAGCTTTCCTAGCAGCTTGTTTCTGAGATGCAGATATTTTGAGCACTAGAAGGGACTCCCCACATGTAGAGAGGGCAGTACCTTAGAAAGCCGGTGAATTACACATAGTTTTTAAGAGGAGTTTATCTGCATTTTGTCTTCATGAAAAATAATATAGTTTTCCACATGTTTTTTGTGATACAACTATACATTTTTTATTATCTCATCATGTTTTTCACCACTGTTACGCTGAAATGGACCAGCAAGATTTTATAACCTTGTACAAACAGCAAAACTGAAGGTCATATGAAGTAGTGCTACCAACAGCAACTCACTGAGCAATGGAGAGTCAGTAGTAATTTAATTAGCTGCTTATAGCAGTCATAGCATGAAAAGCCAGCTGTGTAACTGCAGCCTTCACAATTTCCAGCAGAAAAGTAACACCAAAATAAACCCAAATATATTCTTCAGGATTCTCAAGTCTCAGGGCATTTATTTGCCTTTAGTAACATGAATAGTAAACTCCCCAGAGGAGTTTGCTAATGACTACATACACTTGTTATATTACATATGCTTATGATGTTGGATTTTAAAATAAATAAATGGAGGTGTGGATGTAATGAAGGCTTTTGGCTGGTGTGGAAATGGAAATCGCAAAATAACTTTGAGTTTTCACCACATGGAAGTGCTTTTGAAAGGTTTTTGAACATAGATATGTTCCCCATTGTGGGAAAGTGGGAAAGCAATTGATCATCATTGTAAGAGCTAAACATGGCAGTAATATTCCTCATAGGAGAAGCAGCAATGGAAGCCCAGAGGGATGTGGTCTGTGGCAGTGCCTCATGGCAATTCCTGGGCAGCCTGAGGTTCCTTCCTGTCTTCTCTTCTTAACAGTGCAACCCAAAGAGCCAGAGGATTGCTGTGAGGTATGGTGCTGTTGTGGGATATATGATAATAACAACATCTTCTAGAAGTTAGGGAGTTCAGGATTTTTTTTAATTCCCTCCAAAATTACCAGCTTGGTCTCTGTTTATTGACAACAGCAGCCTTGTGTGAGTTCCAACCCAGGTGCAAACAGTCTTTGTGCTAAACATACAACTTGGTTTGCTCTTCTCCTTTGGATACTTCTCAGTGGTAAAAAAAATATTGCCCCTCACAACCCCACAGACATCACTGGGAACACTGGGAGCTGGAACTGCCACTGCCAGCCATGAGAGATTCACCAGTGCACAGCTCATTTTTGGAACTAATTAATTATGTCATGAAAGGGAGATTTATTCTTCCCCCCCTACTGCCGGCCCCCACCTTCCCCAATCCTTGCTAATCTTGCTTTCTGGATAGCAGGGGGAAAATGAGGAAGGTGTTTAGCAGTCTCAGTTGTCTCTGTGATTCAAATCACAGAATGAAGCCAGATAGCAAAACAAGTGCAGATCAGGCAAAGACTGCCTGCTCTGCTTGTGTTTTCTCTGCAAGAATCAGTTTCAAATATTAGGTGGATTTTTTTTTCCCCTGTTGCAATTAACTAAGAAAAATGTTTCAAAGCTGTATAATTAAAGGCCAGCATTTTATTCGATTTTAAAATAGCCTTTATGAAATCTACTCCTGCCACTGGTAATTACAATGTACATCTTAATACACCTCTGCTAGGCCTGAGCTGGAGATAACAGTCCTGTGTGTATTGCATTTGGCTTGTGCATAGAAGGTAAAATCCTTTATCTTATCTCAATCTCCAAACAACCAGCCTCTCTTCCAATTCAGCCCTAATCTTCTTAGTAAATAATACTGATATTTTTCACCATAACAAAAATGGAGCTGCCAGATTCAGGCTGATAACACCTCTCATTTACACACCATTCTCTGTCAAAATCTGCCTGATTTTTTTTAATCTCTTTAACTCATCAAAAAATACTTTTTTACATTCAGCCATGGTAAGTTCCTTGCTACCAAAAATATTATTATAAATAAATCTGTTGAATACAGCTGCCTCTTTGGGTAAATATTGGAACTCCCCTCTTTCCTGGCTTGTTTCCTTGAAAGACAACAAATTATTTTTTGTTGACTGTAATTCTGCTGCAAAATTTATTATTCTAACAAAATTACCTAAAAGGATTGTTTAACTGAGATCATGCCTAAAAGTCTTTTTTTTTTTTTTTCTCAGAATGTTGTCTTAGTTCACTTCTTTTGAGAACGCTGTCTTTGCACTGCCATCCTTTCCTTTGCAATGGCTTGTCTTTAAAACCTGGGAAATGATTACCTAAATATTTGGATTTTTATTGCTTATTAATTATCTCTGTATGATTTCTTAAGTTGTAAAAAAACACTGCTGAGAGAATGACAGGAAAAAAAAGTGGCTATCTGGACTTCTGCTGACAGTGATGAAATGGAAAGAATATACTTAAATGTGACTAGCTTGTTTCAGCAGCAGCCTAAACTCAAAGTGACAGGGACATTGGGGACCTGTCCTAATGTGGCAATAGATCCATGTAAGTAAACATTAACTCAGGCATTTTACACTCAACCTCCTTCCACACATTGCTGTGCAGCAGACTACAGGATATACCACACCAAGATATACCACACCAGGATATGTCACCAGGATATACCACACCAGCAATTTTGGATTTTGTGCATCAGAGAAAACAGTCTGAAAATCTATATAAGAATACGATCAGAATTTCCAGATGTTACAGCTGGTAGGAATAGGTATTTGTCTTCTGTAGAGCCTGTGACCTGAAATGCTAATTCCTCCTCCACTAGAATTTGGTGGGATGTCATTAATAGCATGGGAAAATGCGTTTTGTTCTGCTAACTTTAAGGAGGATTTTGCAGAGTCGTTTTTGCACCAGTCTTTCTTATTATTTAAAGTTTGCAGAATTGTTTTTCACAAGCAAGGCTGCACATGTTCATTATAAAGTAATAAGATCCTGTTTCAAGGCTTGAAATGTTTCTGACGCGCTTCCAAAGTGCTAATTGGGCTGTTTTAATAGGAAAACTCCTAGAACATCACTATCCAGGTTGGATTATGGAAAAGATGAATCAGATTCTTTAGATAATCTGTCATCTTTGTATCACTCTGAGGGACATAAGAGCTTGTAATACTGGAGAGTACCTGATACCTTGTAAGGCTGGTGTGGGTGTGGATGAGGTGTGTAGTTAGCAAGGGATGGAGGACATCAATCTTGGCCAATAGATGTCCACTGGCAGGGCTCCAAAACAGGTCCCTGGCTGCTGTGGAGCACTGCTGCTGCTTCAGTTACTCATTTGGTCACAAAGGTGTGATGGAATGCCATGATTCCTTAGAAGGAATCACCATATGAAGCTGAGAGAAACAAAAGATCCCTGCCTGATAGGCTGACATTTGGGTCTAAATGCTATATATTTGTTCCCTGAAAGATGCAAGCAGCTCCTTCAGTCTGACCAGTTGTTAGCACTGACTCCTGATAATATCCATCACACAGGAGACACAAAGGGTCAGAGTCTCGCTACAGACTTGAAGGAGAAATCTTATATCCTGAACGTGAGTTAAGGGACACGTGTTTATTTTCTAATGACAGCCTCAGAATTTATAGATATCCCTGACTGAGTTCTTGTTGGTTTAGTCTTTATTTTCTCTCTTGTTTTGCTGAGCCCTCTCTGCACCTGGTCCTCTTTTGATTTATCTCATCTGAGACTGTTTAGGAGGACTGTGTTAACACTTACAGAGAGACCTCAGCAGAGATTTTCAGAATGGCGCTAGTCGTGCTCTGAACACCCAAAATACACCTCCTGATGCATTCCTTGTGTGCCCTTTTTTACTGCAGTATCTCACTGCTTGCCCTCAGCTGTAGTGTGACAGACAGCTAACCTGGGGTCCCCCTCCAGCTCAGTCTTTTCTAACTGATTCTTAATTTTTCTTATTAGTTTCCAAATGCATTATCTTCATCTGGGGATAAGTGACTAGCTTCATTATCTTCAAAATGCTGCTTCTCATCCCTTTCCTATTACACCTGTCCTTACAGTCATCCAGCCTTTTTCTGCACGATATCCTTCTCTCCTGTGTATTGATAGTGCCAACCCATGCGGTATCACCACATTCCAAATATTTGTGTCATGATCTTAATTGAAATAAGAAGGAGATCAGACCCAAGACTGATCCATAAAGAATTCCACTGCTAACTGGTAACCCTCACGTTACTTTTCCTTTCAACACTATCTTTTGCTGTCGTTCCTTGAGACAGTCTTTACCTATCTTTCAATTCCTCTACTAATCCCTATCTTCTCCAGCTTAACAAATAATTTCCCATGTGGCACCATACCATATGTATTACTGAAGTCTAGATAGATGACATTGACTCCTTTTCCTTTGTCTAGAAAATCAGCTATCTTATCAAAAGAAGCTATTAAGCTGGTCTGCCTAGATCTCCCTTCTTTTATTATATATCCTACTACACAATATCCAATAGTTCCTTTACCTCCAAGCCTTTATTTATCTGTTCCTTCAAAACCTGTTCTAAAATGTGGCAAACTTTAAAGGTTAGGTTAATGAACAAATACTGGCCAAAACATTTTTTTTTCCTTTTTATTTACTATGCTTTCGGTTCTCTGATCATATGGCACTATCTTTTTATGCATCTAGGGTTTGTTCCCACTTTTGGCTTGAAAGACAAACTTCTCAAGTTTTTGACTTGAAAAAATTCAAGGTCTAATTCTAATTCAAGTCTCTCAGTTGCTCATCATTCCACATGATCTAAAAACTCAATTGCATTATTTCTCATTACTAGAGAACATTTGTTTTGTAGTAATAAGTAAAATATTAGTTGCAACATTTTCCAAAGGGCTGTCATTTAATTCAGCCTGCTTAGCTCATTACCCATTTTTGTATTTCATAACCAGATTTTCATTTGGCCCGTAGCAACTTTGATGATGGGTGTTAGTGTTTTGCATTGAGATGAAGAGGTGTTTTTTTCTTCATCCTTCATAAACAATATCAAATGGATCCAGATAACTTCAGAAGAGATATATAGGAGTACTGAGGGATCTGAATGTGAAGGAAAGGGAGCCTAGAATTCATATGGGATGTCTTTCTAAGGAAACTGAATAAAAATTGAAGTTGAATAAACTTGAAAAATATTTTCAAGTTGATGCTTACTTCAAGGAATTTTTTAGGACTATGCAAAGCGGGGCAGGAATATAATTTGCTGAACATCTATTCATGTGTACATTCATTTTTTTACAGCAGGCAAAAAGAAAGACACTATGAAATAGATGACAAAAAATCAGGACTAACCCTGAGGTCTCAAATCACCTTGTTTCTTATTCTGACTTGAAAATCCCACATAAACGATCCCCATTCAAATATAAGTTTGACTATGTGCTCTTATCTCACTGAGCATTAACAGAGTTTCCATATGAATGTCTGCAGAAGGCTGGCCAAAGGGCAGAACAGACAGCACTCCTTGGATAAGCTTACACTTGCAAATGTTTCTTCTTATTTGAAATTTTTTTCAGCTACTCCATTTGCCTAATTTTATTGTTCTCCTACTCCCCAGTAACCTGTTAGTTAAAAACTATGAACCCAGTCCTCTCAACTATAAGTACAATTTCGCTGTATTCAGTCGGGGAGATAAACTCCAAAAGTGATTGCAGCACTCTATGCTTTTTTTAAGCTTCTCAGGACTTTCAGAATTAACTGGTCTGTACCTGATATATGCCTGCTTCAACTGTGTGTGTGGAACTATTCTACCACTTATGGCTAGTGAGCTGACTCATAGAATACTTTTAGCAATTTTTGTTTAGCCCTTAATGCGAAAAAAATAAAGAACACTCTCAGTACTGACAGAAATATGAGTGTTCAAAAGTTCATTTCCTGACCAATATTAAAGGAACAAATGCTGATTACACTGGCCCCATATTTTTAGACTCTTCCAGAGTATAAAGTGAGCTTGCAGCTTTTGCATATCCTTTCCAAATTTTGAAATTTCTGCTGCCTTGCCACTGAGCACAGAACATACAAGTTCAAATGGGATATAGGGTTGTTATTTAAATCTTACAGTCAAATTAGACCCTAGAGACATGATTGCATAGCTTTATTCCATCAGTCCCCATGAAGTTGCCTTCTCATGTCAAATATGGTGTGTTTCAGCTTACCACCTACTGTACAAGTATTCTCATTGCTAAAAGATACCAGGCAAAGTGGTGCTTTGTTTATTTTTGCATGTGTCAGTTATTTTTAGTGGCAGTGTGTGTGACACTTCTGCCTTTTCCTGCGAGCCACAGGAACATGAAGTTCTACATAATGTTCTTAAACATCTTAACGATGTAAGAAGCTCCAGGCTTTTTGTTAAGATCAGGATGGCATTTTTCCTTGTGTCTTGCTTTTGAAGAAGGCTATTTTTGCTGTGAAGTGCTGCTCTCTTCTCTTTTACTGTGAAGTGCTGCTCTCTTCTTTTAGGAGAAGTGGGTGTTCTGAGTGCGAGTTTTGGTGATGGCCCAAAGGTGCAAATGCTGATGAGAAAGCAGAGCCTCAGAATCACTGTGAGCTTGGCAGGCATGGAGCACCAGCCCTCACCTGGAAGGCTGCTGTCATACAGAGTGGTCTGGGACAGAGGGACATCAATAAGCCAAGAGAGAAGCCAAAAATTGGTGAGAAGGGTTTGTAAGGAACTAGCTCCTTGAGAAGTCATGGTTCTGCTGAAACCAAATTACACAGCAAACAGTCAACTTGATTTCACCTGAATTTTCTTTTGAAAGAAAGAAAGGAAAAATGTCAATATAATCCATTTAAACGTTGTTGGGGGTTCATTTTTCTCTTGAAAATATTTTTTGCTTTTGTATTATATTTTCTCGAATAAAACTGATTATTTATTACGGCACAGATGCAAACATTGACTTCAAAATGGGGTTTTATGAGTGACCTTGAGTGTTTTTCAAATAGTTATTTTCAAGAAATTTTAAAATGTCTGTATTTTAGTCCCGACACAGGATGAAACCCTTGTCAGCAAAGCTCCTTCTTCGTAGCCTCAGGGTAAGTGTGCAGCTGGTTTGAGAAGTAAGGATTGAATTTGGACTTGTCTCTCTGGCTAGCTCAGAAACACTCATGTTTCTGAACATGGTTTCTTACATATTCTCTGATTTGTAAGTCTTGATCTACGGTCCTTTAAAGTCGCTAGAAACTTTTTCCCTGGCTGGAGCTTGGACCATGGACACAAAACTTTTGGACAGTTCAGCATCACGTAGTAGCATCACTATCAGTGTTTGTTTCTTTAGTAGGGTGATAGGTGACACACAAGGAACTCTAGAAGACATTTGTAAGTAGGCATTACTGGAAGATGAGTTGAGATGATGACCCTTCAAGGGATCTTAACATTTTGTACAAATAAAATTCAGACTTCCCAGTGTCCCTGAGCCGTTAAACAAATACTGTTATATGCAGCTGTGGCTGAAGTACTCCTTCTCCTTAATTTCTTTTTGCAGTGATTTAGCAAAGATGCATTTTGCATTAAGGCTTTCTTTTACACCTGTATAATTTATGCTGTTGGGAAGCCAATGTTTTTAAAACAGCATAGCTGTCAATTGCTTATGTAATGGCACATTTTGTAATACTATCAGATGACATATAACTTGTTAAATTACATTGAAAAAATATTGGAGAGAATTGCACTATAATTAAATGACAATAATAATGAGACAAATATTAGCTGCTGCTATCGGTTATGTAAGAATTATACATTTTTCAAAAAAACCTTGCCTAGTGGTTGAAAACACATTTCATTCAAAACTCTGTTGATGCTTTTAATATTTATAAAGATGTTAGCCTTTGCATTCACATTCAGATGTTTATACCATGCCCAGAGAACATCTACATGTAAGACGTTTGCTAAAGCTCTCGGAGGTTCTTTTAAAGACATTTTATCAATTACTTCGATATTGTGCATTTTTGACCACTCTATTTCTTGGTGATTAACAAGTTGATAAGAATTTAAGCCTGATAATTTAATAAAATTGCATTTCCATGTAAATTTTTTGTTGACTATCAAGTGCTGTTCAGTGCTATTGTCTCTCAGTGAGGGCACATCTCTTCAACATGGTCCAATTAATGAAGTTTTCAAACAGCAGCACTAGCACTAACACATATTTTCCCCTCTGAAATATCAGCACATTCTTACTTCAACTCTGCAACAAATATCTTCTGTTGTGTTTTTCACAGTCTGGTTCTGCTTTTGCCTGCACCACTTCAGCCTCCCCTGGCCCGGGGTCAGAATTGGATGTGGTCAGGAAGCCATCCTTTGCAAATCTACTGGAGTCCTTTGGAGAAGCCATGGAAAATGTGCACAGAGGAGGTCAACTGATAAGTTTTAGGTTTTCATTTTCAACAGCATCACTCTACAGAGGCTCATAAGGAATTAAAGTGAAAGAAGTGGTAGGAAAAAAGTTTTACCCTCTTATGATTAAAGGTTAGGAAACAGTCTGTGAATGATTCATGAATTTTTTTCAACAGAATAATGTTTCCAATGAAATCTCACAGAAACTTATTTGTAAGGTATTGCATGTTTGTAAATTATTTAGAAAAGCAGTGGGTGCCAAGGTATCAAAGTGTATTGTTATTCTGAGTTTCTCGGGAATGTAAAGAAAAGTGCATATGAGGACTTCAGGAGGAGTTCTGGGAAGGGAAGGGAAGGGAAGGGAAGGGAAGGGAAGGGAAGGGAAGGGAAGGGAAGGGAAGGGAAGGGAAGGGAAGGGAAGGGAAGGGAAGGGAAGGGAAGGGAAGGGAAGGGAAGGGAAGGGAAGGGAAGGGAAGGGAAGGGAAGGGAAGGGAAGGGAAGGGAAGGGAAGGGAAGGGAAGGGAAGGGAAGGGAAGGGAAGGGAAGGGAAGGGAAGGGAAGGGAAGGGAAGGGAAGGGAAGGGAAGGGAAGGGAAGGGAAGGGAAGGGAAGGGAAGGGAAGGGAAGGGAAGGGAAGGGAAGGGAAGGGAAGGGAAGGGTGATTTAACACTGGTGCTGGAGGAACCAGGAATTTCTCATTCTAGGAGATAACTAAGTGGGATGTGATGGAAATGTTTAAAATCACAAATGGTGGGGAGCATTTTCAAGGATTTTAACAGCGCAACAGCTAAGGGGAATACATGAAATAGACAAATGGGAGTACAAGAAGGTGAAAGAATACTCTTTCTCTTCTCAATTCATAAACTGCTCTTACTCATTTGTACAGCATATTGTGGATGCTCACATTGATTCAAAGCAGTCCATAAAAGCTGTTAAAACACAGAGGTGTCACCTCTGGCTCAGAAGTCACTGACTTGGCAGGTGTTCTAAGGTGAGAAAGCACATCTGAAAAGCAATGCCTTCTGTTTGTACTGATTAACCCTTGCTGTACTAATCGACTTCAGCTGATACCAAGCAACAACTTGTGCCAAAACACCTTCAGGAAAAGTGCCAAGGGAACATTGGCCCATTCAAACTCCATTAAACCTTTAGCTGTGCTTTGTACACATCCTTGATAATGTCCTTCTTCTGTAGCAGGTGGTAGACAATATGTAATTTCTGAACCAGGCCTCAGAAAATTAGCAGAAATAGTGTCAGATATTAAATGTTCTCTGGTTTGAAGAATGTGAAATTATAACCACAACCAATAATGGATGTACAAGTTGCAGAGCTTCTCTTTTGTCCTTGTTTTACACTGTCCCCATTACACAACTTAGCAAGGCTGGATACTACGTCAGAAAAGGCAGCAGGACAGGAGGGTTCAAGTTCTTTGAAATGTAAGCCTTAAAATTTCAAAGTGAGAATAAAAAGAGGAAAACATAATTCTAAAGCTTAAAAAAATTAAAGTCCAATAGGCTAATTGGAAAAACAGGATAAAATATTGCAAGTAAATGTCTTCCATGGTGGTGCTCTGCTTGAGCTTGTAGTATGATGCTACTGTGAGGGGAAGGAGTTAACTGGTAGACTTGCAGAATACATTTTCAGAGGAATAAATGATAAGGTAAAGGTTAGGTGCTCATTTTTTAGAGCTGTGGAAGTGGCAATAAAATGGCAGATGAAACTCAGTGCTGATCAGTGATACACATGAGAAGAAACAGCCCTAACTTTATATATGCAATAAGGTAACTAGCACTGGACAGGCAGCTATTAAAAGGGGGAAAATGCTCTTTCGAACGGTAATGCTTTTCTCCGATAAGAAATGTCCTTAGGTAACAATGTAAATGGAAATAAATTAAAACCTGGCTACGCAAATGTTTTGCACTAGTAAGGAGAGAAAAAACAAATAATTGCATGTCAGGATGTTCACTCACCAGGTTACACAAGGAGCACGAGCCTATTTTGGAACCAGCCTGCTCTCTGCTTATTATCTCCGTCAGACATTACAAATATGCAAAATACTCTGGTCGGTTTTTTGAAGGATGGTTAAAGCAGATGGATTGGTTTAGGTGAAAATAGAAACTGCCTTCTAATCCGGTCCTCTATTTTTTAAAGTGCTCTCTCTCTGAACCTATTTTTCTGAAGTTTACTAAAATCTTAGATTCACATGCTTCTGCATTTCCTGTTTTTAACCAATAGAGGAAACAGAAACACTGAAATTCTGTAAGATGTTATTTTTAAAATATTTACACTCAGCCAACCAGGAAGTTCTGGAAATCTTGCAAGAAGTCTAATCCTGTAGGCTATGTAATCCAAAAATGGTCACACAAGTTTGTCCAGTATTTCAGGTATTTATAGTCCTATCTGATGAGGATCAAACATACAGAGAGAGCACTCTGTTAGTGAGAAAAAAATTTGGCATGTGTTGCCTCTGAAGAGCTTAATTCCCTGATGGGAAATATGCAGAAACCCGAGCTGCAGCTGAGTGCCAAACACCAAGGGGAGCTGGGGGCTGGGTGGCACGCCGGGGAGGAAGGCTCTGTGGAGGAAACTGCAGCTGCAAATAAGGACACCCATGGCATTCTGCAGGGTGGCAGGGAGAGCAGGACACCGGTATGGGAGGGATGGAGGCATGGAGGCATGAAGGCGTGGAGGGATGGATGGATGGATGGATGGATGGATGGATGGATGGATGGATGGATGGATGGTGGGGTGATCGTGGAGCCCCAGGAAGAGGACTGAGAAACAAGCAGGCAGGAACTAGAGAAACCAAGAGCAGCTGTCCAAAGGCTGGGATGGTGTGGGGAGCAGAGTGCAGTGCAGGATGTGTGCGGGGCAGCAAGTCCACACATGCTGTGTAGCAGAAGGCAGAAGACACAGGGGGCTGAGGAAAGTGAGGTATGGAGAAAATGGGATTAGAGCAGGAGTTTTGGATGCCAATGACAATGGTGCAATGTATCCAAGGAGTGTCGGGCTACCAAGGTGTGCCATGAGGTGGGCGGCAGTCAGGCAGTGAGCCTACAGAGAGTGAATGTCAAAAGTAAATGGGATTTGCTTTGAAGAATGATAGACACAAACAGTTCAGAATGGAGATACCCATCTTACAGAAAGAAAGCAATTGGCAAAAAAAACCAACCCCAAGACCTAAGTTTATGTTGCAATATTCAACATTCATCTGCGCTTCTGTTTTCTCAAGAATCTTCTGCTCCTTATCCTGCTGGAAGTGGCTGTGAAGAGTTGTCCAGGCAGGAGTAAGCAGAGCATCAGTGAGTGGCAGGGCAGCTGTTATGTGAAAGCTGAAACAATAATTTGGGGATGGTACTTAACTGGCTGTGTATTTTGTGATTTACTCTTTAAACTTTTTCATACCCTAATTACTGACAATATGAATGTTGAGCTAAAGCAAGCCAAGGAATTGTTCAGATATGTTTATCATATTGGAGGTGGATTTGGTTCATGCAACTGATGAAGCCAGTGTTTTCCGTATTGTGAAATACCATAAGTTTTAAGCAACTTTTTATGGGACCCTCTGTGGAAATCTCTTTTGGAACAGCATGAAGGTCGCCTTTTTCTATATCATTAGTAAAACACAAGAGAGTGAAAACATAATAAACTCCAGAATATTTTGCATCATTCACCAGAAGAAATTTTTAAGCTGTTCCATCGTGTTCTAGAGCAAAACATTTTTATGTATTTTACAAAATATCTCTTTTAGGATGAATGTGTATGAGCACATTGTACCGTCCTTCAGTCAGATATGTAGTGAATGGGAAGGGGAAAAAGGAGGAAATGTTTCTGTTAGTTGTGTCTAAATAACAATAAGAGAACTTGAAAGTCCAATGGGCTCCCTAAAACCTGGGTAGTAAGACAGCTAGCAGCAGGAAGCCACCAAATTCCATACAGAAAGTCCCCTGCCCCCAGCATTGCTCTGGGAAGCACATTTTTGGCTTCCTACACAGCCATGCCTGTGAGGCAGAGACCCTCCCCTCTTGAATCACAGGCTATCTCAGATCTCTATACAGCCACCACATCCACACTACATTTCACTTCCAGGAAGCTGCCACAGATATCTCGAGTCTGTCAGATTATCACAGAGCTCATCATTACCAGTGCCTCAGCAGATGATATCTTCCCCTATTCGTAGATATCAGTCCTTAATCATCTGTGTGTGCATTTCACCATCGACACAGCAATACTCTCTTATGGATGGTGCTGTAAAAGCAAGTCTCTTCCTAGCTGGATTGTGACAGACTGTTTGAATCCTGAAAAATTATCTAGCAGTGATATACTGTTAGACCCAGAGATTGTCTTTCCCACTACCTACTTCATTGCTCATACTGACTCCTTCCAAATGGCTTAAATTGGTGGGGCAACCACCAAACATGTTCCATGTCAAAGCTGTGGGTTCAACACATCGAGCAAACGTTGCCTTCAGAGATGCCCCAGTCAAACAGTAAGGCCAGGCTCAATCAATATCTCTAAACAGCATTAAATGAGAGCTAAACACCATGCAGTTGCTTTGAACAGTGAAGTGAACTAGAGTTTCTCTCTAGTGTTTGTTAAATTTTATGTCAGTGAAAAGGTTTTCTATAAACTTTTTAATGCACTGCACTCTCTGCATGGAAAAACTTTGACCAAATACATATTTATGCTATTAATAATTACTACACAAAAATCAGAGTAGTAATTCCTGTAATAATTAGGCTATAGTATATATCTTTAATATATACACCTACAAACATTTTTAGTCTGTTCACAATGGGTTTTTTAATAATTATTTCCAACAGAGAAGTAGTTATTTAAGGCAAAATACTATGGAAGAATTTTGGGAAAGGGTGAAAAATGTAGGAAGATACTAAGTGCATTTAAAATTATGACTCAAACTTGTGGTTTTATTACCTAATAATATGGTATTTCAAAGTTGCTTAAAATTTACAGAATGCTCTCTGAAGTCACAGGTCTCCAGAGACCCTGTCACAAATCAGAGATGCTTTGATCAGGTGAAATGGAGAAAGAGATGTGAAAAGGCAAAGCAGAACTATTACCAGTAAGTA
Organism: Melospiza georgiana; assembly: GCF_028018845.1. NCBI lineage: Eukaryota > Metazoa > Chordata > Aves > Passeriformes > Passerellidae > Melospiza > Melospiza georgiana. The sequence continues at coordinate 39,499,905 of NC_080432.1, forward strand.
TGAAACAAATTAGCCATCTATCAGTATGTAAATAGACTGTTCCTATGTATCAAATAACCATGCCATGAATCATTATTTGCTTTTGTGCTCAAAGCAGAAGTCGGTAATGACTCTCAACAGCATTTCAGGCACCCACTGCCTGCTCAGAGGCAATATTAAATAGAGAGAAGACAGTGGCAGTGAGCAGTCAATAGGGTACAGTGTGAGCAATGCAAAAACATTAGGATGGAGAATTGAGAAGGCTTTGGTTGGGCTCTGGAACAACTGGAATTTGATATGGGGGAGGAGGACTTTGGTGAAGAGATTTAAGACAAAGACTCCAAAGTATGAGAATTGGCTTTGTGTGCAGAAGCCAGGATTTGGATATCAGGGGAGCCAAAGAGGAGGAGAGTGGGTGCAGTGGGTGTCAAAGCAGGCAATGGTTCAGAGTTTTTGATCACAGAATCACCAGATGATTGAGGCTGCAAGGAACCACCAGTGGGGTCATCCAGTCCAGCCTCCCTGCTCAAGCAGGGTCATCCTAGAGCCCATTGCACAGGACTGTGTCCAGACAGCTCTTGAATACCTCCAGGGAGACAGACTCCCCAGCCTCTCTGCACTATCTGCTCCAGCGTCCAGTAACCCACACAGTAAAGAAATTTTTCCTCATATTCAGATGGAACTTCCTGTGCATCTGTTTCTGCCCATTGCCTTTTTTCCTATTGCTTGGCACCACTGAGAAGAGCCTGGCTCCTCTTGACACCCCTGCTTCAGATACTGATAGTCTTTGATGAGATCCCCTCTGAGCCATCTCTGCTTGAGGGTGAACAGGCCCAGCTCCCTCAGATGTGAGATTTTGTCAGAAATAGAGAGATTTTACACATATTCTGGAGACAGATATGGCAGAAGTGTAATGCAGGCTGTATGTGTGTTTGGAAAGTCAAGGACTGTCCTCAGTTACAAGTCTCAGTGTCAGAGAAAATTGTGGCACAGATAGTGTGGAAGAGGTCAAAAATGTTTAAGGAAATACAAGGGGGTTTTTGTTGGAGGCAGGCTAAGCTACAGGGTTACGTGGATGAACATAAGGTAGAATGGTACCTAGCAGAGATAAATTTCTGAGCTGTTGACTCTTAATTGTTACACATTTGGTTTAAGGAAAAAGACTGTGTGAAAAAGAGACACAAGGAGAGAACTAGAAAAACAAAGAGAAACATGACTTTGTGGTGGGGAGGATGTCTCAATCTCTCCAAGGATACATGAAGGTCATGATGAGAAAAGCTCAGCAAAGAGTTTATTGAGAACAGTTCTGTGAGATTAAGGAAGTCATAAACATCTCAAGATTGTATCAGCAGGGATGAGTTAAAGCAGAAATTGATGGCGTAGTTTAACACACAAAATTTTGTCATGCAGTAATAACACAAACTTAGAGTTGAAAACTGTCTTTGAGAGATGGGTCTATGGATAGGAAGCATGCAATGGAAAGTCAGCAGAAAACTGGGAAAATGAAGGAGACAGCAAATAAAGCTGAGAAGTGGAGGGAGACAACATGAGCAGATGATATCCAAGGGTAGAAAGGAAGAAAGAATAAAGAAAAGTGCAAAACCAGAATTGCACTCTTCATTGCAAATTAACCACAGTTGTAGCCATCAGTTTCACTCTGTAACAGAATAAAAAATTCCATCTGGGGAATTTCCATCTGTGGAAGTCCCTGGGATGGGGAAAGGCTGACATCCTTTCCAAACCAACAGAACTTTGCTGACTGAGAAGATAGCAAGTGTTTTACAGAAGTGGATATATTTCACTGTTGCCTTCACTGCTATCTTGAGTGAAGATTCCTGACATTTTTTCAATAAATCAATTTGTTTCCATAAGAAGTTTCACAAAGCAGAGTTTTTTCTTCCTAAAGGAAAGAAAAAAACAAAGCCAGTGTTAGAAGGAACCTTCTCATTGATAATGGACACACGTATTAAAACCTAAAGCTGAGATGCCTCTAAAACCTCACAACTTCTAAAAATAGATTGAAGACAATGTGTAAAAGGCACGAAATCAGGAACCCTGAGATTTTTAGTCGTTGGTTCACATATTCAGAAATGGAACACTGTTTCACTGGCTGTCAGATGCAGCTGAGAAGCACCACCTTTGTAATACTGTGCCCCGCTGCCCATGGTGTTAAGAGTGAAGAATAGCATATCCAGCTGAAATTACAGGAAGGACTACAGGCAAAATGTAATGAGATGATCAGTGAATGCAAATGAACCCTCTCACTTAAGACTGTGGTAGAATGACTTCTCTGAATAGTACAAAAATTTCACATAAGTTTTTAGGCCAACAGATAAGAGCATATTGCTAATTTAAAAAAAACAAATTACTTGAATAATTATCCTCCTATTTAAATATTTTCTTAATTACCCTCAGCCATATCTTCAGTTTTAAAGCAGAATGTTAAGTGTAAGACTGACAAGCTAGAACATGTTAAAACTTTGCAGGTATCCAAATCAGAGCTGCTGATAACTGGGCTTAATCTGTAGGGCTGGTATGTAGGAAAACTCCCATTTACTTCTTAGACAGAAAAAATAATGACCAAAGAATCAGGCCTTACATATTAATTATTCAAAGTTTACATTTTTTTACCAAAGAATCAACTAGCTGAGGATGTGCATGTACGTGTAAATATACAGATAGTCAGGGAGACAGATAGAATTCAATTTATTTTTTTTTAGTGGCCTAAATAGGGAGTTGTCTCTCACTGATGAGCAGTAGGTTTGCTGCTGCTCCTAGAGCACCAAGAGCAGTTGTAATCTGTCCCTGACAAGGCTGAAATGCCCCAGCATGGCAGGGACAGGGGACAGGTGGCACTGAGCAGAGCAGCCTCACCACGCAGTGATCCACCCGAGCTCTGACAGAAGGCTGGCCTGCTGTCAGTCATCCTGTCCTTGCCCATCAAAGGCACATCCTTCCAGAGGCGCCTGCAGTTGACACTGGCACCCCAAACACAGCGAAAGGATAATGCAGTGACATTTGGGACATGACACGTTGTCAAAGGCCCAGCAAAAACAGCAGACCAGACTGTTAAGGAAGAACTAGTGTGTTTTACGGGGCACACACACGAGGATGACATTCCCAGAGGGGATGGGTTGGGTGTAAACATCCTTGAAAGACCTTGTGCAAGGAAATCAGGAGCTGGGAATGGATAACAGCGTAATAAGGTCTGGCCATGACCCTGAGGTTCTTTCTTTTCCCATCTGTAGAAAAACAAATGTCCTTTTGCCAGAGCTCTGGCTAGCCTTTGCCAGAGAAAAGTGCAGGAGCCAGAAAGACAAAGCTTTTGGAGTCTACAAAGCAAGCTCTCCATTTAATTACAGGGATTTCCAGGGCAGCTTCTGACCATATAATGTATAATAACTTATTTCTCTTCTTAGGCAAAGAAGTGTGGCACTCCCACCCATTTTCAAAAGGGATAATTGACAATCAAAGTAATTCTGGTAAGGCAAAGCTGCATATTTAGAAGGTCATATTCCAATATGTATCCCTGCCTGAATAGATGCTATGTACATATTTTAGCAATAAATTTAAATTTCTCCCTCTCTATCCCCATAAATTTTCCATTTGTTACCATTTTTCCTCTGGCTTGGTTGTTTTTTCATATGTCTCATGTAGAAGGGCCCCTCTTCTGGCATCTTCTAATCTCACCTCAGTGAAATGCAATGTCAATGTTCATATTTGACTCATTACTGTGAAGAGCAAGTGTGTTGGAAAGAAAGTAAAATTATTTTCTTTGTCCCTGACCATCAGCAAAAAATTGCAGTTGGAGCAGGGACTCTTTTCTATCATGACACTTCCCATTGACTGCAACTGAGCTCAGTGGACCTATTGCAGTTACACATAAAGTCAGCATGTCTTATTCATTTATTTGTTATTTCTGTGGTTGGTTGGTTGGTTGGTTGGCTGGTTTCTTTGTTTGTTGAAATTTCAATGTTATCTGAAGACAGAGAAGTGCACAAGCAATTGCTGAGGCCAATGGTAGAGGAAGGAGCTATTTCAGAAAAATTTTGGGGTAAAATAGAAATAAAAATGTCCCGTAAATAGGACATTCCTTTCCTTCCCAGATAAAGGAAAATAAATTTTATAAAAAGAGCAAGGTTAAAAGGCAAGTGTCTCTTCCATCCAGACACTGGCAAGGACTTGATGGCTGCTGTGATCTGGTCCTGAGCTTCTTTTCCTTGGCATCTGTAGTAAAACTTCCAGTGGCCTCAATAAGAATAAGACTGGAGTCAATATAAGCTCTTAATGTTGTCTCCTGCAGAGCTGAGTGCCAAAGACTGGCCTTGCATTATGCTCTGATCATCAGCTACTTTATCCCATCAATGTACTTTTTAAAATGCAAATACTAAGAAGTATCATTGCCATTCTTAGAAGTGTTCCTACCTTAAGAGTAAGAGATAAGCCCAAGCCAGATGTCCATATACAAAAATTGCCCTTGAAATATAGGGTAATAGTTTGTTCTGGCACCTTACAACATGCTCCATGGTCAGGACTGGGAGGAAATCCCTTCCTCTGGTCTAGGAAAATTCTCACTCCAGGAGGGGTTTTGCCCTTTGGGGTTGCCTGTCTCTCCTGCTTGGCTGTGGAGGCAGTGTGAGCAATGCACAATCCAAACACCTGATGTGTAGGCTCTAACATTTCGGAGAACTTAATCTTAACCTGGACCGAAGTTCCACTGCAATGAACTTTCTTCTCCCACATTCATCACCTTCCATGTCTTAATCACTGTCCTGTAATGTGATTTTTTGCTTGCTTCTATCACAGAAACATCTACAGGAGAAACTTCTGTCTCTCCCAAAAGTCTTTCTTTCTTCTTCTTTGAGACAATTTCAGAAAGAGGGATCATCATCATTTGCCAGCCAAGCATCTGTTGATTTAATTACTTAATTAGAATGAAGGCCAGGGAGTTATGTGCACACAGCACACATATAGCTCGGTGATGTGTGCTCATACCAGTGGGTTATTTTAGACTGGTGGCTGGTTTTGAGACCTGTGTGGAACAGTGTACCTTGGCAGCTACAGGTGGTGTAAGCATGCTTAGAGTACTACTGGTAAGAGAAGTGTGAAAACTCTTTTTTTCTCAGTCTTGCTTTGGGGCTGGGACTGGAAGGCATTGACAGTGGCCTTGTGCTTACCCATTTTTCTGGTGAAAATTTTCATGTTGTAGTTGACAAAGAGGTAGGTTACAGTTGAGTATCCCTATTAAGGATAATATTAACACAAAAATATCTAGCGTCTTAAAAAGTTGATGTTTATCTCCAGAAAAATCAGAATGTTTCAATCAAAATCAACTCACCTGTCAGATGCAAGCAGGAGAGATCAAGGGGTATTCTTGGATGCATTTAGATTAAAGAATTTGGAAATTATATTCTATTCTAAAGAATACATTAATTGTTCTCTTCTCATGCTTGCTTATGGACTGAGAGATCTACATAATTAAATTATTGTTCCACAGGAGACTTTCAGAAGATGATTCCTAAACTCTGTAGTCAATAAAGTTTTACAGAGTTTCAGGTTGAAGGCTGTACATCAGCAGTAAATGTTTTCTCTCTGAATTAACAAATGTTTCCATAACTCAGCTCAAGATAATTGAGGTGTTAAAGCTCCCATTGTTTTATGTTTATCCCTGTCTACTCTGAAATAGCCATGAAAATTTGGTAAAGGGCAGGTTGCTTATCCTTGTGCACAAAAAGATTCATGACTTACCATTTGTTTACTGAAGAGAAGCTGTTCTGGCTGTTGGACAGGTCATCAAGGCAAGCAGAGGACATTTCTGGGCTCCATGGGCTTGGCTGGCTGAACCTGCAGGTCACCGATGCTCCTGTTTCACCATTTCATTGTCATGAGAAAAGAGACAGAGTTAAAGGTCTAAGTGATTTGCTCTGTTCAAAGTGTTTCCACTGGTTCTTCCTGCCTGTGTTTTATGATGTTGTGCATTTAAATTTGGAAGCAGGATTTCAGGTCACACATTTTCAAATGCTGCAAACTGGTTTTGGAAAAGCAAAAAGGCCCTTGTAGGACTACCCAGCCAAATAGCTACATTTTTGGTGAAAGATGGAATCAACCAAAAAATAAGGCAAGGTGCAAAAAGTTTATTGCTGCTCTCCTCATTAACAGAAAAAACAGAAGTTATAGTGTACTTATAGCTTTATGTTCCTCTTAACAGGGCTCTTGCAGCCAGTTACAGTCTTCTGTATCTGTTCTCAGCTGTGCTTACTCTATCTACACCATTCTGGGCCTGCATTGCTCCAGGGTCATCTCTGAATGAAGGAGACATCACTGTGTGTGCCATGTAGAGTCAGTGTTCCCTGGATTGCTTACTCAGTACAGATATATTTATAATGATTAATCAGAAATGTTGTTACTGAATGAATGTGTGACTTGTGTCAGGATTTGGGACTGTAAGCTTCTCTTCAAGGGTTGTGAAGCAGTTGTGTGCTGCCTGAGAAGACTCCTGGGACCTTACCAGGCCCTGAAATTCTTGGAAGAATTCCTTGGCAGTGGCTGAAAACCTGGGTACTTTTGCATGTTCAGTCTTCCAGATGGTGGTCTATAGACAGACGCTTTACTGTGCCTTGTTTATGCATTTTTTTGGTCTGCAGAATATCAGGAATCTTTTTGACTTAGCAATGAATTTTAACTTTGAGCCCCACTGCAAGGAAGTGAATGCAGCTGCCTTTATTAACACAAATTGTGCAGTTGGACAAATGTAATGGCATGAAAATAGCATGCTGCTAACTTGCTTTTGAAAAGGAACTTGAAAGAGTCTGTATACAGTACGACCATTACATTGTACAAAATTTTCTTTTGAAGAGATGAAAAAAAAATTGTTATGCTTAGTATTTTCATCTGTCTATTAACCATTCCAAATATAGTCCTTGTTAAATATATGGGATGGCAAGCTTTTTATAGAAGGAGCATCTTTTAAAATTGCTCAGGCATATAAAAGGTTGCCTTATTCTACAGACTAGAAGTCAGGTAACTCAGAGCATGCTTTTGCATTAGTATTAATTGATATTACTTTTCCACAGCCTGTACAGCAATTATTTTCTCTGTGTACAAAGAAAATATATGCATAATAAAGACACTAACTTAGAGAGATGTAGCATGAAAAGTGCACTACAAGGTCAAATCCATCCCAAACTTCCTTTTTCCTTTTCATTAATATTTTTAGAAGGAGTCTTCAAACTTGTAGGCGGTGACTCAATGGGATTTGATATGAAGATGTGACACCTCATCTTAAATTCCTTAACCACGTTTCTTAAGTTGACAGGAATGTCAGGAAGTGTGCCTGATAAGGCTTGCTGTCCTCTCCGAGCTGACTAATCATACATGAAGTCTTGGCAAGAGATAACCAGGTTACAGTAGAGCCAAAATGACATCACATCAACTCAATTTCATATCCTGTAGACACCAGTGCCTATCACCACTCCAGGTTGCTAACATCCTTGACACACAAATGGTATTTTCAGTCTCCGATGTCCCCCTTTTACCCTGTGTCTGTCACTCTGGGGTAAATCAGGAACAAATTTGTCACTAAATGTAAAGAACCATTAACTCACGGGCACTTTGTCATCTGAAGCATAATTTTCTGTGCACGGCTCGCCAATCCCTGGACTCGAGCTATTTGCATAACAGTTTGCTGTACGAATTTGTGACGGAGGATAGTGCTGAACTTGTTAAAATTCCATGTGAATCTCTGCACAGAAAATGGACTGGTGCTTTAAATCTTGGAGAGTTGTTCACATCAATAATGAATTTCAAATAATTTATTCACTTCAAGTGTAAGTGGTTGGCATACAGTCCTTACAGCTGGTTTGTTGAGATAATTGATTTCCATATAGTTTAAAGATGGGGAAAAGAAACATATGACAACTACAGCAGGTTTCGAGGCAATTGTGAATGCCATATCAGTTTAATTATAGCTCCATCTTTAGCTAACATGGGTTCTGTCCTATTGGAATGAAAATATCCCAGCAACTTGAAATGTAACAGTGATGAATTTTTTATGTTCTTCTACCTACCTTGTATGCTCGCTTAGGGCACTGTTACAAGTACACTTCTAGCTTTTTTCAGGGGATAGTTAACATGACATGCAAGACTGGTCTGCATGACACAGATAACTCAAGGGAATAACAACAAAGTAAATGAGATGCATTAGTATCTGGATGTGAACTGGGGGATATAAGTTCTCAGAACTTCTTGTTTAATTTATAGAATTGGTTTTTTTCCCCTGTGCATAAGATTTCAGAATGGTAATCATATTCAGGAAATGAGCTGTTCCTACTTCAGGTACTAATATCAACATGTAAAAGATAATCATTAACCAGATGTACCACTCAGCAGTACCTATTATATGTAAGCAAGCTAGCTGAGGTGATAAAAGAAGCTTTTACTTAAAATGTGGATATATTGACCATGGAGAGAGTGGGAAAACCATGAGGATTTTGTTTTGGTTGGATTTTTTAATTGACCACTCTATGCATGAAACCAGGGCTTAGAGAAACAAAGAGTGTAATAAAAATTTGCTTTGCAGCTGACAGCTCATATATGAAACACCCCTTTGCTGAGGTCCAACCTGGCTGCCCCTACGTGGGGCCATTTTAAAGGAGGTGAGCTGCACCTACAAATTCTCACAGGCAGGACAGGCAGAGGAGCAGAGAACCAAGACTGCTAGAAACCCCAAACTCCACTCCATTTTTTCCTTTCCACTAAAAATTGATTCACATGAATTGCAAATAAAAGACCTTTGTTTTGTTCTTACTCCATTAATTCCTAAGTTCCACAGTGTAGTAAAAAAAGTAACAGGCAGGTGTCCAGTAAACTTTCCAGCAATCAGGAATTCCTTACTGTCTTGTTTCTGCTTCACCTGATGTAACTTCCCTGGTTACAATCAGGCTCCTATGCTTAAGTTCCAGTGTTAAATTGAAGCAATTCCTGTGGGCTGAGGCCATAGGGTTTTTTGGTTTAAAAGAAAAGTTATGAGTATATCTCAAATATTTTTCTGGCATCTGTGTATGCTGGAATAAATGAGAAAGGACTCTCCTCTGAAATAAATTATAAACTGTAGTGGTGAAATAAGGGCTTCAATGGTCTAGCTTAACATAGATGGCACAACATTCCCTGCTATTAACTTCCTTTTTTACAAATATATACAAACTTTTCTTTTGACATTGCTAAATAGCAGAAAGTTCCCCTCCAGCTTCCAAGACTTTTTTAGGAGCAACTACTGAGGATCTGCAATTTAAGGCAAAATACTTGGTTAAAAAAAAAAAAAAAAAAAAAAAAAAAAGCCTAAGTCTTCGGGTATTTACTTTCAGCACCAATTCCAAAATAGACTTCTTTTTAAATGAAACACAACAGTAAGATGCTGGAAAAGATCCTGCTAGTCCCTGACAGTCACCACATAAGTATTTTGGGATGCATAATCACATTACAACTTTGGTCCCTGTTCTTGGCTCAAATGTGTAACTTTGATTCTGTAACGGTGCACTGTGAACACATGTTCATAATTTGGGGTTGGAGCTTGGACTGGGTCTTGTATCAAGAAGTCCCTGTGGGGAGTCACACCAAAATTGTCTCAGCTGTTCTAATTTAAAGACAGTAAAGACAGTCCTGGAATGATGACCAAGGGCTCTGGGGATTTAAAAAGCCTTATTGGCACGCAGATGCATTAGCACTAGAAACAGTTGAGATAAGTAAAGAAAGTAAAATGGGGGCTCTATGCAGAAGAAACTCTCTCTAGCATCTGTTTTTACAATACAACAGAAAATTTTGATTGCATGAGAAATTTTGGTGGTTGATTTTGTTAGCAAGATATTCCTGAAATGTATCAAGAGGTAGAAGTGAACTGGAAACTGTAACAGAGAAATCACCGAAGTACCACCAAGACTTCCTATGGGAGAGCAAAGATTCAAAAATACCCTTTCACTTTTAAATATAGGCTCAGGTCTTGCTGATATGCCTGGAGTGGCTTGTTATGGGCAAGCAGGAATTCTGCCAATGGAGATAAGGTAGCCAAGTGTGAAATCTTCTATAAATAAAGGAAATGTTCTGCAAAAGCACCGTGCCATGGGATTTAACCTTCTGCAACTCTGAATGTAGTCAGGTGAGTGGCACACACTAATAAATAAATGCCAACAATTTTGTGTGTGTGTGTTTCACACTTTCATTATGTATTTCATGTTGCATTTTTGCCTCCCAAACTGGTGAGCTAACTTGAATACTAAATAGATAGTGGAGACTGACACTTTTCCTTTTAGTCATTGACAGTAACTCATAACACCCTGCTGGCTTCCCTCAGCCTCCACAGGGAGAGAAGGAGAATGGAACCCCTCAATCTCCAGTGGAGAATGGAACCCCTCAATCTCCAGTGGAGAATGGAACCCCTCAGTCTCCAGTGGAGAATGGAACCCCTCAGTCTCCAGTGGAGAATGGAACCCCTCAGTCTCCAGTGGAGAATGGAATCCCTCAGTGTCCAGTGGATGCTTGCCTAACTCTGTGACTTCAGAGGGGACATGGCCTGTCCAAGCATCTAGTTACTTTAGTAGCTTTTAGGACAAATGTTTGTTAGGCCTCAGAGTACCTGAGTTACTTGCTATCCTCAGCCAATGAACAGCCACATTCAGTTTCAAGGGAAAAGGCTTAGAATCCCAGAGCTATATAATGCTTTCAATATTCAAATATTTCAAATATCATAAATTTCAAATATCATAAACCAACATTTCTTGTGTGCCATTTTTGTGTAAAAGTTGTTCCTATATCTAAGATAAAAAAGACTATTAATTCTGTATCCTAAAGTCTGCATAGAATACAAGGATTTGGCCATAAATTTTCCACAACTTCTAAGATAAGACATAAAGTGCATCATCAACAGGACTTTGTCCCTCTCAGAGTAAGTGAAAAAAGGCCTTGAATAGTTTGAATCAGACTCCAGACTTCCAACTCTTATTTGTGGAGACAAAAAGTATTTCTTGATCTCCCAGACCCACAACTCCATGGTGGTATAAGGTGTCTTTTCAGCTTATGGAATGCGCTGTGTCCTGTGGCAAGTTGTTTGTCATGTATCAGGGTTAATCTTTTGGGAATCCAACAGATAACTGTATCCACAATTATGGAACTGCATTAAGTAAAGAAAACCACTTGGGCACACTTGCTGCTTCCCTTGCTGAAGGCTGCCCTGGTGGTGCATGCCTTGAGAAGTTCTGCAATAGCTGCAGAGCTGCTGGCAGAAGGAGAGGCAAAGTTTGTAGGGCTATCATGAAAAGCATGGGTGTTGGTGGGAGCATGACCTTTTGGGCACTCAAACCACACCCTGACTGCCCTCAGCTTTGGCTGAGACATTTTTACTTCCATGTCCATCCTGAGCACTTGCTTCAGACCCATTGTCCCAGCCAGGTGACATCTTGCTGCCTACTGTCTTTCATTCAAGTGTTTCTATATAGAAATGGATGTCATCTGCTGGCTCAAAATCTTAATATTTCCTTTCAGTTTCTGCCCAAGAAGTGGTGTTTGATTTTTCTAAGTTGCTGAGAGAGTAGGCATGATTGAATCTGTGTGTTGCAGAAAGGATGTCAAGACAAACTGATATGAATGAGAATTTATTAGCAGGCTCCACAGTTGATGGCACATATCAAAAATGACAAAGGAAAAAAAGAAGTGGGAGGAAGGAAGGGTGCAGAGAGAAAACTCTCCCCAGTGGCAAGCTGGAAGGAGAAGCTGTGCTTGACATCCTGAGGCAAACAATTTCCTCAGGCATCCTATCCAAGGCAATAGGCAGTTCCAATACAGTGCTTTCCCTACAGCAACTACATTGTTTTGTTCAGGACTCACTCAGGCTCCCTACTGATTGCTCCCATTTCCAGGGCAAGCTTTGAGCAGGGGGGCGTGTTGTGTGTGGGTGATTAGTTGGTGAGCTCTGTATTTTTGTATTTTCCTTGGCTAAAACCAAAGCTACAACCAAAGGAAAGACAGAGGGAAAGAAGTGGGTGACTCTTGCCCTGGTACAGTCACTGCCACTGGAAGGTGCCATGCCAACACCATTGGAGTTCAAGGCAATGTCCCACCCACCTCCAGGGGGGCCCTGTGGTCTCAGGAAATCCTGGTGCCTCTGCACAATTCCCATGGTGCCAAAAGCACCACCCATCCCTTCCAGTGCCATGCAGCAGGAGACAAGGAACGCTGTTTGTCCCTTCATTATAACAGCCATCCAGCTTTCCAGCCTGAGCAGGACACACCAGCCACTGCCCACGGGGAGGACAGGCTGCTCTAGGGAGCTTTGTTCACCTAAAAGGCACTTGGAGGTAGGCAGAGAACTGCTGCTGGTGACCATTTGCACACCTGTAAGTACTGTTAAAAAGTAACAGTAAATATATCAGCAAATGAATTGGTACTCCTGAAGTGCTTGATTAGCTGCTGTGAAAAATATATTAATAAATCCTATACATTATTCAATTGGCTGTAGCCTAATGTCTTATATTACAGAAAAAAAAATGGAAAGCCATGTCTCACATTAAATATTTACCTCCCTTTGCCCAGACCATGTGCAAGGATTCTCTACAACTCCTCTGCATCAGAGTATAAAATCTTGTTTGTAGAGTAAGGGACACAATGCCACTGCTTCTATGTTAAACTATTTGTGCTTGGATCATAGTGTAAACCTACTGATATTTATGTTTGATGTAAAGAGCCTCAAGATGTAAAAGAGCAGTATCATATTTAAATAGAAGTTGGATAGCTAATTATAGTGGTTCACATTACAGAAATTCCTGGAAATCAAATAAAGAACTATTAAATAAGTGCATTTCACTTATCCATATACTGAAATAACCATTTCACAATTAGTCTGTTAATTTATCTAGATTATTTATTGTTCATAGACCTGTGTAAACACTGGCCACTCACACCAGCAATATTTTTGCAATTCTGCATCTTCAGTGGTGGATCCTGACCAGCCTTTCAGAAACATTTCATAGTGACTTCATTCTAAAAACAGCATCTTGTTGTTTAAGGAATAAATTTGAGATCTTCAGTCATTCCTTTGTATTAACTGATTTTAGATCAATCATTAGAAATTGTCATCTCCACATAAATTAACAGCTTGTAACAATTAATACAATTAATTAATGTTCAGAATTAACATTTCACAACTGAACCTGTGACATTCATATAAAGTATACAAAACCTAAACACATATAAGGTAATAAACTAAATGTTTAGTTGCCTTCTTTTTACTTGTTCTGATGATAAAATATCAATATCTTGCAATAGTTCTAAATTAGTATGAAAAACATTTTGCTTATGAATATGCTATTTTGCTGCCTTGTTTATAATGAAAAAAGCAGCAGCTAAATAGAGAAAGATTTATTTTCACTTTTGCCATTCACTTGCAAGTTATTCTCCAATTACTTATTAGCTGTAGAATAGCACAGAAATTAATACTGAATAATACTGAAATGAGAACCCCAGTCAATATTGCATGCATCAAAAATGATGAAAATCTTCACTTACTGAGAACTGTGAAATGTTTATTTGTTTTTAGACACAGAGTCCTCCAGGGAGTGCTACAAATCCACACAAGCTCACTGCACCTTCAGTGTTGCATTTGGAGTGTTGATTTAGATGGAATGTGTGTAAAAACTCCTGTCAGCAGACAGCTCTCTAGTGACTGTACATCTGCAAAGGCTCAAGAACATAAACTACTGCTACATGAGTCTGGAATAAATTATGCTCTCCTCACAAATTCTGGATCTGCTTGGTCCACAGTCACGAAGGAAAAACTGTTGTGTTTTAGAATTAGGGAACCAGAGTTTATTTCATCATCCTGTATGTGTGTGTGTGTAATTTTAGACCACATTTTTTTCCCAAGTAGCAGAATGTTAATGAAATCAGGAAAGGAAAGAAGATTGGTGAAAGTAGGACATGGAGTGATGTGAGATTGGTACAGCAAGTTCCCTGAGCTACCTCAGAGCCAAAGGTAAAGAAGCTGTCTTCTCTTCAGGAAAAAATGAATCAAGCTTTTTACCCAACATCATCCTACTCAGTTCAGATTCCTTAAAGCTGCTCTGTATTCCCTGCAAAGATAAAAGCCCTTCTAGTTTTTTAGAGATTATCAAAAAGTCATTCATATTGGAACGAAAAAACAAAACAACAAAACAGCTTTTGCCAATATTCTGTCCCCAGAAAACCAAATAAACTACGCAGTGGTTCATCACTTGCTACTGTTATAGACCCAGACTTTGCATTCAGTAAATGTTTCAGGATTTGCCTTGCATGAATTTACTGTCTTTACTGAATTTTCATATCTTTAAGGATTTGCAACAACTTGTGGACATGAATGAGTCTCACACTTCAGCTACCTAATCTGTGAAAAATAAAGCTCTCTTTCATTTGGTTTGTTCCCTAGTAATATCTTGTGTACCACTTGTTTCTGCATTGTGATATATTGCCAATAATATTTCATATTTACCTTCTCTGTGTCTCCTGAAGAAATTACATTCTATGTTAACCCTCAGTCATTTCTTGTCCACACAGACACCTTACACTCTGTAAGACATCCTCATTCAGAATCTGATCAATGCAGCTGACCATCCTCTCTGTCTTTCAGTGTATTTTTCTAGGTTTAACCATATTTTTTTTAAGATTATGTGACTGTACACCACAGGCAGAATAGTTTCTGATTTTTCTCCAATATTTTCCTAATATTCTTAATTGTGTTTGTTGCAGTTGAACACAGGGCTGACATATTTATCAAGCTCTCCAAGATGTCTTTCCTGAGATGAAATAGTTAATTTAGTGATCACGGCCATGTAGACGTGCTTGTTTTCCCTACATGCATTGTCATTATTGATATAGAATATATTGACTATTATTTTATTGCCCAGACACTCACAGAATAATAGAATCACAGAATCTTTTATGTTGGAAAAGACCTATAAGATCATCAAGTCTGACCATTGACCCAGCACTGCCAATCCACTGTTAAACCATGTCCCCAAGTGCCACATCTTAAGTCACCTAAATACTTCCAGGAATGATGAATCAGCCACGTCCTTAAGACAGCCTATTCTGCTGCTTGACAACCCTTTCCACAAGGAAATTCTTCCTCATATCCAGTCTAAACCTCCCCTGGTGCAACATTTCCTCTTGACCTATCACTTATTATTTGGGAAAAGGGACTGCCCCCCACCTGTCTACAGCCCCCTTTCAGGCAGCTGTAGAGAGTGATAAAATCCTCCCTTGTGCCTCCTTTTCTCCAGGCTAAATACCCCCAGCTCCCTCAGCCCCTTCTCATCACACTTGTGCTCCATTCCCTTCCCCAGCTCCCTTGCCCTTGCTGGACACACTCCAGCACCTCAATGTCTATCAAAGGGTGTGTATCAGGAGGGCTTTTTTCTTTAGTTCTTCACATAAGTTTTCATTTTTCTATCTTGAGCAGTACAGTGTTAGTACAGGCCTCAGCCCAATTCCTGTGGGTCTCCAGCAGTATCCTGTTTTCACTGAGAAAACTGACCATTTGTTCTTTCCTCCTTATTTGGTCCCCTCACAATTTTCCCCCATGGTGAACATGCTGTGTTTGCCTAAGAAACAGGTCTGATTTGCACTGTCATATTGCAGCTACAGACACTATTTCAGGCAATGAAATTGACAATTAGTGTTCCTTGTCACTTGCCTTTTTAGTTTCTTTACACATTATTTCTTGATGTAGTTCTTACATCCTTTCTGCTTCAGTTCTCATCTCTACCACTTTTCCTCCCTGTGTCTTTGTCTTCACTTCCCCATCCACCCAAGTCCCCATAAAACATCTCCTGTTACCCTTTCCTGGATGACCTCAACCCTCTCCTCACTACTCGCATCTCTTTATGCAGGTTTACTAGAGATACAGTGTCTGCATCATTTCTCTCATTCCAGTGCTGATCTCTCACAAAAAATAGCAACCAGATGTAACCTGTGCATGAGCTAAAGTCACTGAGTCTAGAGGAGTTTTTTCACTGGGGTCAGTAGAGTTTGGAGACAAGCTTTCTGTGAAATCAGACTGAATTATGTATGAGGCTGGTTTGCAGACACTCACTGCTACTCCCAGCAGATTTAGGGAACAGGAAACATGCCACTTCCCCTCTTGGGCTGTTTGACCATGGATGCCATGATAAGAGGGAGAGATCTGCTCTGGTGGGCTGAGGTGCACCAGGCTAAACACACTCTGCTCAGATTCATCTGCCTCTCCAGTGAATCACTTGCAAGGGGTGAGTAACTCTAGGAGGAACATTGCAAAAACTCAGGAATCTATGCCTTTCCTGGTATTTGGCACCTAAGGGATAATGGAGCAGCCAGCAGATGTAGGGAAGAATGAACAAAGCCATGCACCAGGCAGGAAGTTGATACATTCACCTGGGCTTGCTGTAGTTTACTGTAGATGCAGCAATGAAACACAGGACGCCAAGCTTTGTAGCCACCAGCCTGGAGAACTGTGCTGAATTTTGGTCCTTAGTCCCATGGCTCCTTCAAAGAGGTAGCAATCACAGTAATTAGGTACCACCTCCCTGGGAAGAGCGTTCCAGTACTTTATTATTCTTTCAGTGAAAAATTTCTTCCTAATATGCAACCTGTACCTTCCCTGTCGCAGCTTGAGACTGTGTCCTCTGGCTCTGTCAGTTGCTGCCTGGTGAAAGAGACTGATCCCCACCTGACTACAACCTCCCTTCATGAAGTTGTAGAGAGTGATAAGGTCACCTCTGAGTCTCCTTTTCTCCAGGCTAAACAGCCCCAGCTCCTTCAAACATTCCTCATAGAGCTTGTGTTCCAAGCCCCTCACCAGCCTTGTTGCGCCCTCAGGACACACTCAAGCATCTCAAAGTCCTACCATCTCTGGATGTGTTTAAAAAAGACTGGACATGGCACTTAGGGCTATAGCCTAGTTGAGGTCTTAGGGCATAGGTTGGACTTGATGACGTTAGAGATTTCTTCCAACCTCATTATTCTGTGGTTTTGTGATCTCAGCATGAGCATAGCAGAGACAGAGCAGCCATCCTGTCACCTGTCTGCCACCCATGACGTGGAGCTACAGAACTGGGACAACATAGTGGAGATTCTTTACAACAGGATGAAGCCTTCCCACATGATAGGACTTCTTTCCCCATACGCCAAGCTCTGATTCTCTCAAATGTCCTTTTTGATGCCTGCACTTCCTTTTCTTCCTCATATATCCAACAACCTTGTTTGATCCAGTCATCACCAGGGAGCTCTGTTGGATTCAAGATTCTAAATATGAAGAAAATTTTGTGAGATGGAAATATCTGGCTATGGGTAAGAAAGTGGAAAAGACCATTTCTGTGATGTAGCTTGTTACCTTGCATGTTCTCAAAGCCGTTTGTCAAGCACTAAGTCAAATAATAGTCCATCCCCACAGGGCTCTGCTCTTACACTCACAAATACCTTCGTCCTCCAGTGGTACTGAAACCAGCAGAGACATTCATCCCACCAAATAAATGCCCTTCATGAGAGAGAGTGATGGACTGAACCTCTTTGGCACAGAGAGGCATTCTGAGGGCAGCACGGGGGAGTGAAGGTGCCACAGTAAAGCATTTCAGTGAAATAACTGAGTCAGCCCCTCTGAGCTCTAGTGTCTGTAACGACCACACCTCGTGGCCACTGCTCTGCTTTTGCCAAGGCATGATTTCTACTGGGTGACCTCCTCTTCAGGGTAGGCAGAACACTTCTGCTTTTGCACACAGGTTCTTTGTGCCAAATAACATCACATTTTTGTTGGAGGTTCATGGTTACTGTTTCTTCAATGCATCTCTAACTATTTTGCCAAAGCCACCCATCCTCTGCCATCTCTCAGGAGGCAAGAAGAAAGAATGTGACTTCCACTGTGCTGAAGGACAGGGGAGCGTGTGATGAGACAAATTCACATCATCACCTCACAACAGCTTCTTTCATGTGATAGGTTATGAACCATCAGAGACTATTTTATGTATAGTGTAGAAACCAGAAAGCTAAAACCCCACAGACTAAAAAACTGCAGGGGTGTGATGAAGCAAAAGATGCCAAAGCCCTTTCTGGTCCTATATACCAGTGACCACAGTAATAGAGTTTTTGTAGTGGTTCTTTTCAGCCAGTAAGCTAAGTCCTTATGGACAATGCCCACAGTTTATACTTCTCATAGGGCAAACATGTTTTATCTTTTATCTAAGCTGTTTCCACACTTCCATATGCTTCCAGTTATTTATCTTAATTGTGGAAACAAAACAAATACACTACATGTAAAGAAACGACTTGACCTTCCTTCCATAGGCCACATCCTATATTCTTTGTGTGCTCCAAAGCTACCTTGCACTCTGATTAACTTGACTAGGAGCTGTGTTTGTGTATATTCTCACACAAAATGTATATATAACCTGCCCTCACACAGCTCCATGGGCTCAACTGAAATCCCAGAACTTCAGCTGCGGTATTAATCATGTATTCATGATGGAATGTGGGTTGCAAGAAAATATTTAAGAGCCCATAGAAAGAGCCACACTTTTCTTTAAAGTGTGCAATCCCTAAATATTTGGGTTCACGTTATAGTCACATTTAGCTAGGATTTATTAGACTATTTCATATTTGCCTTTCTGTTTATTTTGTAAAAGTATACTTGTCTAGCACACATTTTTTATGCCAGCCTTGCTTTGCATTTTTACAGTCTGCTAATTAGACCATTTTAACTAATTTGTTTGCATTTTGTATGAGCAAGTTGGGCTTTTGGATTGACTAATGTAATTGCAGCCAGTTTCTGCCAAATACAAATTACTCTTTCTAGTGTGAGCTAGAGAGAAAAGTAAATATTTAATAGCCATCAATACCCTTGCAGCATTCTAAAGTGTGCTTTTTTCCTATGGAAAGTTTAAATAATTTCTTCAGTGCTTGATTGCACTTTAATGTTAAGAAATTATTTTTTAATCTTTTTTGAAATAATAATGAATTAGACATTTTAGCATGTCCGCAAGGGTTTTATTTCTGTGCACTTTGCAGTTTTAAATTCCAAGCTTTAAGATCTGGTACTCTGATGTTTGAAGTTTATTTGCTTAGCTTTTTATGTACTGAGTACCATCTCTTGAAAACGTTTTACTGGCATGTACTTGGATTTTAATGTTTCTAAGGGGAGGAAGACAAATCTTGTAGCAAAGTTAAATTGTGGGAGTTTTGTTTGCTTTCTCTCTTTTACTGTTTTTTTTTCTCTCCAAAGGAGCATAGCAGAAGACAGGAACTGTTTACCAAACGTCAGCATTATTTGTATCTGTATTTTGAGCTGCAAGTCTTACTTGCTTCTTGTCTGCACGAGTGTATATAAAGGCATAAGAGCCCCAGAGCCTTAAGCAGGTTAAAGCTCCTCAATTTCCAGCCTTAATATTCCTGGGGTACTTGCTATGATATTGATGAAGAAGAAGAGCACCTGCTCACCAGGGCAGGGCAACCTTCCTCCTTTTCCTCTTCCTCATGTCTCACTCGCTCTGTGACCCGTGCAGAGAACAGGGCTGTGTCTGCCTCACTGAGGGGCTGCCCCTGAAATGTTACACACAGAACACATCCCTCGGGTCAGGGACATCACTAAAGTCCAAGAGGAGTTGATCTCTGACAAAATTTGGTGATGGGGCTCCACATGCTGCTGTGTCCTCAGAGGTGTTATCTGTGCATTTCCCTAGGGTGTGAGTGCTTCAGTCTCTACTTCCTTTTCCCACATAAAGCTTTCAAATGCATGAGTCCCACAAGTCTCAGCCAACAGCCTAAGGAGTGGGGTAGCTGTCATTTTCTGCTACCCACTGAATGTGGGAATAATCTATGTTTTCTGCCACCCACTGAATGTGGGAAGCAGGAGGGTTTGAGCAGGAGTGGTGGGTAGTGGTTAGCTGGAACCTGGGCTGCCTCAGAGCACTTCTAACCTTGCCTTACCTCTTGTGCAGCTGGTACCAGCCCCAGGATGCTGTGGGAAACAGAACCTGCCCTTGCCCATCTTTCTGCTTCATCTGATGAAGCTAAAACTGTTGACAAATCAACAGTGAGATCCAGCACTAATCAGAGAGAAATCAAAACACCTTTTAGCCAAGTCCTTGACATGTCAGTACTCATTTTATTTTCAGATAGGGTGTTAACACCATGTCATGCAACATCCATAACTATTAATTAAGACAGTGAATATGTACCACATCCAAATGACAACAGAAGTCCATATCATCAGCAGGTTATAGAACCAGGTTCTGGATTTCATAATTCCAGCAGTCAAATTCCTTCTCTCTGTTTCATTCCTGGTACAGCAAATGTGTCACAGAGCATGAAGCAACAGGTTTTTGATGTATGTTCCATCACTGTCTTCACAATCCTCTCATCATGTGCTAAGAACAGGTGCCCTGCAAAAGGTAACAATATTTTTTTATTTTAGTATTTGCCTGGCCTAGATGGGTGGGCAGGTGATATGATAAGTGAACTAATCACGCTGTTCTGAAAATGTTACTATTAACATAACATACTAAAAGGTTACAGGCAGTGTTACCTGACCTGGATATGTTTAATTGTGACATTTTGTTAGTAAACCCAAAACTGCCATTCTTGGATTTCTGCAAGTCCCACAAATATGAGTGGAAAATTTAAGCATAGCTCTCCAGTAGGAATTGTATACTTGGATTATTTTGTTAAATGTAATACTATACATAATACTTAAATTCAATACTGAAAACTGTAATTAATGTAACTATATTTAATAAAAGTAGATTCAATACTAAATTTCTGGTGTATATTTTCCATTTTGACATGCTTGCTCTTTGGGAACAATGGTCTGTGGTCCTTATATACTGAATTTCTAGAGTAAGTGTGTTTTCATGAAAGACACAGAGGAAAGTACCTCTCTGTTGTATATTTTCTATCTTGGTACCAATATTTTGGAAATGAAGATGACAGATTATTGAATGGATTTGCTTATCTACTTTTCTAAGTGTGCCCATCTGAACACACATAGAAGAGCTGGTGTGATTTTGGTACCCCTGAGAGGAGATAAAAAGATGGAGTCTTTGAAGATGTTGGTACCATCACACAAGAGATCTGTCTAAAAACACTGCACAGATCATCTCTAGAAAAGAGAAGGAAGTCAGATTATTTCCCACTTCTGACCATTTTATGCTTTTTCCATGCCTGTGTTCCCTTGCTGCTAACAGGATTATTCACACAAGGAGCACAATAGCACTTTAGCCTTGAGCAGTTGGCCTCCACACTGATACACAAGTGAGCACGTCAGCTAGAGCTTGCTGTGATGCAGGGAACAAACTAACCAAGAACTGGACTGTTAGAAGTCACAGACAACTGAAATTTATTTTACTCATTTCTCTCACAGGAAAGTATTTTCTAAATGTGTTATGTCAAAACATCCCAAGAAGTGACATGTAATCCAAGGCACATGTTTTATTCTTGGTTACATTTGCAAATTGAATCTCACTACTTTCAAGGCATTTTGAATTTAAAGTAATATTGTTAAATGCCTGTGTTCTTGATACTTAACTAAAGCAGTGACACAGGAATATTCAATAAAGGACTTCAGTACAATAATTCATTTATTCACTGAATACCTTGTCTTAACAACTGACAACTTTTACAGATCTGATCTCTCTCCAGAGATTTAGTAATTCTCCAACATGCAACAGCAAGAGATGAGGAGATGATAAAAGAAATGTATAGTACTTTACATATTCAAATAAATATCCACCATAAAAAACAGGTGCTTTTCACCAGCTACATCACAAGACCTTTCAGTGTTTGCTCTCAGCTTATCAACTCTTCATTTCTTTAAAAGCCTATGACACTCAATGTCTTTACAATGTCAAGTCCTGGTAAAATTTTCAAGAAAACAAATCCCATGTGTTTATCCTTCTAAACCTACAATGGTGTTCCTCACACTGATTCAGCCTGACTCTCTCTACTGTGCTAAGTTGTCTCAGCAATTTCCAGCATTTCATACTTCAAGGCAAAATAACTTGTCTGTAATTTTGTCAATTTCTAAGGCCAGTATTTCTGCACTTGAAAAGTAGCTTGAATGTAAGGGGCAGTGCATCAGTTCCTCTGTATTACTGTAACAATCCAGCAGGAAAATTCTTGATTCAAATGATGGACGCAGAATATGAAATAGCTGCTGTTTCTTAAACATATACATCCTCTATAAATTTGTGCTCTGCCCATGACATTGTTCCTCTAAAGACAGACGTACTTAGAAGAAAAATTTCCATGTGAATGGCAAGACATTTTGCAATCATTGTGTGAATGAAAAGGGGAAATTACAATCACCAGTTTTAGACTATTTTATTTATATCAAGAAGTAGATGTTTCTAGTGTTAATTAAAACTCTGTTTAGATTATGAGAACAGTGAGATCTCGTCCAAGATAAATTCATGGTTCATTTAAAGTCATTTGTACCTGTAGTTTGGATTTAATAGACCAAAATGAAGATATGTATGGGGAAGGTATGTGAGAAAAAAGTGCATGCAAAGAAGTGATGTGAATAGTGTGAAAGAAAGAAAGAAAAGCCAAAGAAGGAAAAATAACAGTCTGGCCAGATGCTGCAGAAGTTTTTACTCACCTGTGATAGAAAGAGGTGCCAACAAAACTGGCCCTTGTTGAGTTCTACATTAATACAGGAATTCTACAAAACTTATTGTCTTGATCAACATGTGGGTTTGCATTTTCAAGAGTACAGATCTAAGCCTGGCCATCATTTACATGATGTATTTTGACACAAAGCATTTCTTGTGTTGCTGCTTACTATGAAATTTTGTTTACAAAGATAAGCATCACTTTAAAAGGTGATAAAGACACAATGAACAGGAGACAAACTTTTCAATTGCTAGCCCATTCTATAATGTATGTAGAGTATACTTAAAAAACAGGAATGCCAGTTATGTTTGCAAGTGGCTTCAGATTAACAAGGGCAGATATAATCCAAAGTACTGCTTAAAGGTCAGTGAAAGGTTTAAAGGTTAAACCCTGCTCCTTTTTTTTTTTTTCACTTCAGACTCCAAGGGTTTCAAAAACAAAGGCCATTTCTACTCTCAGCTACACTAGTGTGAATTTAATATTCACAAGTGCTTGGTCTTAGTTGGATTGGTGTGGATTTACAGCAGAAGGACTTCCAGCCCTGGCCCTATACTGCTGCTTCGCCGCTTCGTTGAGAGAGCAGGCTTTGTTCAGCTGCCACTTCCACCTAAAAGAAAAATAGATATAGCTATATCTGTATCATCTATATCTAACTTTCTCCGTGAAAATTTGTCCATGGATTTTTCAGAGCGGAGAAGCTACACAAAATACTCTGAATACACTGTAAGTTTGAAAATACATATAATTGGGAAAGGTGAATTTTCATATTAAACAATCTTTTTTGATATTCTTTGTCTAGAAGCAAGAATAACACACTTCCATCAGCAGTTCTACAGCATTTTTGAATGTGGTGAAAGCGTTGGATTATATTTTACTGTTTTTTAACAATAAAATCACTTCCTTAATTCTATAATAACTTAACAGGAGCTATACCGCTGAAAAGAAGAATGTCTTATCTCAAATGAGGTTTCCAACTAAGATAATCTGAGGAAATGTGTAACAACTGTGATCCTAGGACAGCTTGTTTTTCTACTATTAGAAGTAATAAAACCATACTATTTAGCAAAATCTTTAAAAACCGTCAGCCAATATACAAAAATATTTACATCTTTTCTTCCTGGAGAAATAGTTCAAGTCTCTCCCTTTGTGTCCACACTTCCTCACGTTCCCTGAGGACAGAAAATCTTCCAGGGCCTGGAAGGTTCAGGGTCAGTCCTGAAACAAATTGCAAACATGATACACTTGAGCTCAGCGGCGCTGCCTTCACCTGCCAGCCACGCCACCCAACAAAAATCCATCCAAATATTCTCTCCTGGTTGGGCCTGTAAGCAGTCACTGCTGGAGAAAGTTGCTTCAAGAAAATGTGGAGAGTTTAGTGATAAATATATAGAAAGTTTTCAAACCACATTCTACAAATTCCCTTTGGGCACCTTCCCACAATGTTGTCCTGAGAGGTAGCTGGGTCAACAGCAGCAAGGAGCTCCATAGGATCCCTTAATTCCCTCTTGGTCCTACAGGCTCTTTGCATTTCCCTGTTCTGCTCCTGTGCCCTCAAGATCATTCTTCCTCAGATCCTTCCATTTCATATCCCACTTCTGTGATGTCTCTTCAAGTGTCCTCTCAGAGTCTCCACTGCTCCCAGAGCTCCTGTTCCCGTTCATACCATGTTGTCCTGCCACTTGGCCATGCCTGCACAGCACCATTCCATGGGCAGCTCTCACCCCAAGGTCCCTGCTTGGTTTCTAAACCAGATAGCACTATGGATAGGCTTTTTGTCAAGTCATATTTTTAAGCCTTTTTTTCTCTTTTGAAGCTCTCTGAAGAAACCAGATGAGATTTAAGTCATCATCTCATGCAGAATGAAAGATGAAGTGTTGCATGAGAGACAAAAAAGAGAAATGGCAGCCTTTTTATAATACATCCAAAAATACAGTACAGTTTTGGGAACTGCAGCTGGTTTTATGACCCATCTGACAACTCATGGCTTGAAAATCTGTAAGATGTTTCCTTCCCTTGATCACATACCTGTAAAAGCACTTCCAGCAGAAGTATTGCCAATGTGACCTTGTGGGATTTTTTTTCCCCTTTTCAGCCATTGTAAACAGTCGTACAAAAAAATTCAGTTGCTTGGATATGGATAGAAAATAGATCCACAGGAATGACAATTTGGTCAATGTATACTCATTTCAAAAGTCAAGAAAATATTGACAGAAAACACTTCTGCATTTTCCACTGGAATTACTGAATATATTTGATTAAACATATAAACTTCACTTTGGTATTCAAGTTCACCAAGCATGTTTGGAATAACAATTATTCTATTAACATACTGACATGATCTAGTCAAACAAAATTAAATGTGTTTTGGGGTAATAAGATGTAAAGCCTTATTTAAGTATTGCTGCTTTTTTAAAACAATGGAGAGACAGCGATATCTGCAGAATCAAAACAATATTCCCACAAAAACTGTAAATTAAAATCATTAACCTCAGCCTTGACATAAGCATCTTTTTTCCTCAGGGGCATGGACCAGCTGTCCTCAAAAAGAAATTTTAGTTTCAGAAAGCTCCTAGGAAAAATAAACAAAATACAACGGTATACTATTCATATTGTACAACAAGTCGTCTCTAATTCTGTTCCTAGTCAGTGTAAGGCCAGAAGAAAAAATAAAAATGCTTTAAAACTAAAAATTTTTGTAGTCTTAGAGATCTGGGAAGCATCTGAAAAAGTTTAAGTAAGGGATCACATTCAAACCATACCATTGGCATAACAACCTGTACAAGCTCAAGTGCACCATTTTATGCCAGATTTCCCAAACTGTGAAATTCACATGGTATTTCTTACCTTGCTCAGAGCAGCTGACAGACTTTAGCTTGTCTTATACTTGATTTTCTTTGTTCTCTTGCCTATTCTGCTGCAATAGGGTCTGGCTTTTAAGCATTTTATGTGACATCTTTGTTATCTGTTACCTCAAATTTTTTGATGGTGCCATATACACATACATGATGCTTTGTATGCAAGGTTCAAAACTGCTGAACTTGTGCACCCAAGCATTAACCTACATGCAAGAATAATCTAGTTAACGAAAAGATGACCAGGGAAAGCTGAGTCTGTCTGTAAGCTCAGGATGTGAGAGGTAGCATGGGCTGTGGCTGGCACTGAGAGGACCCAAAACCGCCACTGACCCATTGCGTGATTCCGAGGAAGCCATTTCACCTTTCTGTTGTGCTTTTCTTCTCAGCCCTCATCTCTCCAACCTGCCAGCCCTTCACAGCAAGATCTGTCTCTTATGATATATCTCACAGCAGGAGCTCAGCTGGGGCTTCCAAATTAGAGCTGATTGGGAATTTTGCAATGAAATGAATTTTCATTAGGAAGTGCAGCTCAGTTTCAGCGCAGTTCTGCAGTGCAGTTGTGGGGATGCTCACCCAATATATGAGGAAGCAAATTCAGATAATGACTCTGAAGAATGCTTTGTTAAAGGAAGTAGATCCCCTCCAGGAGGAACTGTGGAGTGCACCTTGCCCAAGGATAACTATCAGGCTGTGGATGAATTGACACAGTCCTCTGCAGTTAGAGAGACAGCAGGTCAGGAATTTGAACCCAAGTATGCATGGGGAGATCACGTGTTCTTTTGGTGAGAGCTGTGTTTGTTTGTTTGTTTGTTTGTTTGTTTGTTTGTTTGTTTGTTTGTACTAAAACCAGGCCTTCTAAAAGCACTTATGTTTGCTGCAAGAGAGCACTGGAGCATCAGTGGAACGCTGAGAAGTTTCATGGGTAGATTTACTTGGCCTAACTTGGTTCTGCTCCAAACCCTGCCTGCTGTTAACAGTGAGATCAGATGTATTTTAAATTGTAAAACACTTACAGTCTAAAGGAGACAACTTCAGAACAAATCATGACCAGATATCTGATGAGCCTTAATGACAAAGAGAAAGAGATTTTATTTTTAAAATAATTAAAAAGATAAATAGGAAGGCCTTCTGGTAATTAGGAAAAAAACCAAGCTGTCCCCAGCATGAAGAAGGAGACCACAGCAGGTAGGTGTGGTCAAAGGGAATTATCAGATCAGGAATTCAAAAGAAATAGTAAAAAAATCAGTAAAGAAAGCAGGACATTAAAGTAGAGAATTAGGGGAAGGTGATATGGGACTCAGTTAAGTTTTGATATGCTCTAACGAGAGAAGAGAAATAACCAGGAACTTGAAGTAATATCACTACAGTTTTTAGAACATTTCTTTAGTAGCTTCTGAGTATTAATTCTGATGAAATACACTAAAGAGAGAAACACTTGAGAAATACTGATTTTTACAAAGAAGGTTCTGTTGTTACAAAGCTGATCTCCACTATGCACCAGTATAAGCTGCTACCTGGACAGAACATTGCAGCATTACCAAAATGGCAGTGCTGAAGGGAAGATGTCTTTTCTCCATTTTCTAGCCCCACTTCAGCTCCTCTCAGTGTCTGCTGCCATAAAATACCCTGTGTGAGTAATCCAGAGAGCAGCTGAGTCACGTTCAATCCCCATGGTCACTTTGAGCTGAGTGCGACTGCATTCCCATGTGGCAGCTCCGAAGAATATGCAAAATGTCATTTGCTGAAATGGCAACTCTGTAAATGTGTCTCCAGGGGGCATTTTGTACAAAAGTTAACAATATTGAGAGGACCATGTCTCTTAGGCTACAGATTTGTACTGGGTCATGCGCTGCTCTGTCTCCAGCTTCTGTCTACCAAACACCAACTCTGTGTGCAGGCTGTGGAGCTGGGATGAGGATCCGGGCTCCAGGGTAGCAGCAGTCAGGACACAGTCTGCTGCATGGTGCTGGCACTGCCACTGTGCTCACCTCCCAGGAGAATTAAGGCCAAAAACATAAGCTCACCTTGAGAGTTTCCATTCTCTAGTTGCTCACTTTAGACTCAGCCAGAACAAATCATCTTTCCAACTTGCAGAGCAGTATTTCAGGAGAGTATAGCAAGCCCAACTCTGGAGGTAAGCTCAATGACAATATTGCATCAAACGTACAGATTACTAACAAACTTCTTGATTAGGCCCCTTCACGATGAAGACAGTAAGTAACTTTTCCAGTGCAAGGTGATGGCCTGTGTTACTTCCTCAGCAACAAACAAAAAAACTGTGTTCTTTTAAATTATATCACTAAAACCACCAACAAAGTATGAAGTGTTTTGGGGGAAAAAATGTTTGGCTGTGAACTGTCTGCTACATAAATGCAGATTAAAATGAGAAAAATTTGAGACAAATAAGCACTGACCTGTGAGTGAGAGTTAAAAAAACATGTAGATGAATTCAGAGATGCAGTCCGGTGATGGGAAAATATCCAGGGTAATAAATGTTTACAGAAGAAAGTTCTGTGGATGTTCAGGCAGGGGAATAGCAGTGGTTACCTCCTGCTGAAATATCATAGCCGCAATGAAGTGGCAAAGACAACAACTGACATGTCAGAGACACATAAATCTGTCCTTACAGGACTGACAACTTGGTCTGATTGCTCTCCAAAGATAACTTTATAACTTGCTGAAGTGTGACTTAAGGATGCCCTGGAGCAGCACTAACCTGTGTACCTTTCTTGTGGGTAACTTTTTATAAGCTATAGCTTTAGTTAACAGCTTATGCAATTTTTCATTTGACCTACGGGTGTCCCATGTGGGTGGGATTTTCAAAAACACTCAGGCCCAAATCCACAAAGGGATTTACACAGAGATGATTGCACCCATAATATGTATTAGGGAGCAGAGCAGAAACTTGGCCTCAATTTAGCCTGTAATCTAGCAAGGATACAGGAGAGGGTCTGCCACACCCTAAATGTTCACCAGGAAATCTACCCATGCTTATTGGTGTGAAATTGCTCTGGACTGTGGTCATGCCTTAGCTCTGCTCCTACTAAAATTCAGTAAAACTGGGTATCAGGCAAGTGTTTTTGAAAAGGCCAGTATGAATTTTTTCTTTTCCTTGCTCTATCTTCAGTGCTTTCTGAAACACCTTTTAGAAAGAAGTACTTGAATTTTATTGTCAGGTAGACCACTTTGGTAGGAAAAATGTGTGTGGTTTTTATTTCAGTGTTTTCTTTTTCAAGTGAACTATTGAACACACACACAAGAATAAAAAGGATGATAAAAAGGACAATAATACAATATCCAGTTTGGTCCCAGTGATGTTGGCTGTGCTTAATCTGAAGCTGTTGATAGTCTCTGCATGCAGCTTGAGATCTTTGAGTACATCCTCCCTTTTGATGCTGGCAAAGAGCAGGGGTGGTATCTTCATATATGTCAAATACTAGGAGAAATTTTGTCCTCCGTGGGAAATAAGCCACAAGCAGCAGTGTGTCTTATGAATAAGCCCTTAGGGAAGCTGCTTTATTTCCTTTTTTCCACCATCTTTTCACAAAGCCAAACCATCCCCCGTGGCATTTGGACACACAGAAGACAGTTGCATTAGAAAGGCCATAAGCAGTCAAACTAAATAAATAGATGTGAAAAGCTGAATCCCTTGCAATGCCATGCTGGGGAAAAAAAAAATAGGTGCCAAACTGGCAAGTTATGCATGAAGGCTCAATGCTGATCTGCTTCCTCTGACCCAGAGAGTTTTTGGTGAATGTCTCTGAAGAAGTGCAAAGAGCAGGTTGATGTGGCCTCATGCCTGTGGAGCAGGCAGAGGTGTTCCTGAAGGATGGTGTAGCACCAGAACATTGCAAGCTAAACTCTCATGAACATGAGCCATGTTCAGACCCCAGTCAGTGGCAGAATTTACACTCCTCTGAGTGGGGAGTAATTGCCTTTGAAACTGTAGAAAACCCCAAGGCTCTTTAGAGCTCCTGGGATGCTTGACCATGGTGGTAGCAGAACTTACTCCTCTGGCTTTCACCAGGACAGGTAGTAAGTGCAGCAAACTGAACTCAGGGTAACCTGAGGGCTGCAGAGTGAACTGGAGAAAAGCCTTTGCTTGTCCTCTAGGAGCAGTGCTAGGGAAAAGCCTATAAATTTTAGAATTTCTAGATCCAAGCACAGAGCCTCTGCTGGCTTCCAGGAGAGTGTCAACTGCAGATAATTAGCCAAGGACTTAAAAGCATAATAGGGCTTCATTTCAAAAGCATTTAAAGTTTATTTTTCACCCCTTCCGGACAAGCAAAGCATGGTAATACTGTTGGCTGTTTTAGTAGTATGGTCTAAGAATATAATAAAAACTGCTGGAAAAGGCAATATTTTCTCTTAGACCAACTGTTTTAACTAGGAGGGAAAAAGCTTTCAGACACAAATCCTCCCTTGTATACAAAAACCCTCCTCCAGATGTTGCTTTCAGCTATTCTACTAGAAGATGTTTCTTCCTCTTAAACTTTCTCTTGGAAACAAAGTGAGGTCTAAACTGTGTTCTAAAGTGGGTGATCTATGTCTACACAGTAAATAAGCACTGAAAATGTTAATTGGGAAAGCTGATGGACTCATGACATTTCCTAAGACTGACATGATTTTGAAGTTAGTCAGATAAGAGATTTTTCCCCACTGAGCACATTTTTTAGGCATAGGGACTTAAAGTCACATCCTTGCAGGAAGTGATCATGGATTATGTGAACACTTAAGTCCTAAGAGTGAAATATGGATACTGTGGAACAGATATAAGAGGGCACAGGACTTGTATGTCATATCAAGATTTACAAACTCTTGCCCTCACTGATAAAAAAATACCCGTTAAATGCAAGTAATAGAAAAATCAATTATATAAAAATAATTTCAGCTACTTCCTACTTCATGGCATGATCTAAAGAATTGCTGTTGTCCCTCGGTGCCAAAAATGCCCTCTTTGTCAGATAAATTACACCATTCACCATTTGCTGCAGAACAAATGTTCTTGTTGGTTGTAGCATTTAGTTCCTTTTGTGCTTTCTAGCTCTTCGATGGGAGGAAATCTGGGCATGATGCTTTATGATCATAGAACAAGGAAGTAGGTTTCTTTTTAAAGAGCTAAGGAACTAAGATGTTTCTTTTAAGTATTCATTGCAAAGGCAGGGAAAACTAAGGAAAAGTGACACCCAAGTACCGTCTGCAGTCAGATTTAGGGTGAATGTTCACAAAAACTGTTCTATATTCTCGACTTGAGCATTTTGTCCAAAAAGTTGATGAAGAACTGCTGGAAAAGGAATAGAAAACCTAAAGCAGAATAGTCTTCTAGATCCCTGAGTCCAGGGCAGGTACATTGAGGCTGCTTTAAAATCTAAGTCAGCCTCTCTTGACCTATTTTGTTACCTAAACTAAATGAGGATGGTAACACTAGGTGCTCTCACCTGTTTATTTCCGGTTAGTGTTCATTTTAACCACAGGTGCCACCAGAGACCCTTTCTTAGAGCATTCCATTACTTTGGCCTGCCTGGAGGGTTTCCCTCAGCACTCCCAGATGCAGGAGCAGTATAAACATGTCCAGTGCTGCAGTGATAAGCAAATTCTTTGCAATAACCTAGACCTCAGCATGCGTGCATATTCATACATGAGCAGTAAGGCACATCCAGCATCAGCCTGCACAGAGCACATCAGGTAACACAGCACAAGTGCAGAAAGCAAGTATAAATGAGCCTTGATCAAACAGTTTCTACTTCATTTACTCTTGCCCTGCTCTGACTGGTGTAACTTATAATTAGTCTCTGCCGACAGTGCTGTGGTACCAAAGAATGGTGGATTAGGGAGAAACTCTAGAATTTCTCCATAACTTGACAAGTCATAACCTGAAAAGCTACACTTAGCCCATTAAAGATTTTTCACAGTGACATTTTAGTGCAGCTAGGGAAATATGCCACTGTGCCATTTATCATTTTCAGGCCATGGACAGTGGAAAGGAGGTTGCTATGAAGAACAAAATAAAATAGATTACACGTATAGAAGTGAGGTGAAGAATACTGATAAATATACACTACTGAATGTCAGCAAATGTCACTTGAGAAGCCATTTGCAGCTACCAGAACAGCCTGCAAACCAGCAAAAGTAGCAAAACCAGGCAAAACAAGTTGGGTGTACTCACTTCCACATGAATAAGCAATAAACCTCTCTGAAGTTACACCAGAAAGTTGTTAAACTTGATAGATGAATCTTTTCCAAATTGTTCTGTCGCATACTGTATGTGGCTACAAAGGACTCTGGATGGTTTAAGGTGAGAAAGAGAAAGCATTGCTGAGAGTGCAACAACTGAAGCATTTTTGTTCAAACATTTGTGTTCTGCTTTGTTTTAAAGGGACAGTATGAACAAAGAAGTGATTCATCAGACCACTTTTTCTTCCATAGGGCTGCTCTTTTTTTTTGTCTGAACCTCACTATCAGAACTATTGCATTACTACCATTTCTCCTTTAAATACATTTGCCATTCTAGCAACAGGACTTAGAGTTAAATCAGTTTGGGTTTGATCGGCAGAAATATTGCAAATTAAAGCTTTTCTGCCAAAAAACTTCTAACAGTATCTATCTAGCATGTGTAAGTGAAAGACCTGCAAGACATCTATCTTTGTGGCAGCGTCTGAGTTGTAGATCTATGGATCAGCTCCATTTTGGGTTACAGACATGCTGACCTAGAAAAAGCCCTCCTTGTGAAAGTTACAATACTTGAGAGACAATATAAAGATTCCTTCAGGCTTATTTGAATCTGTGCTGTCTGCAGCCTCCTGAACCACTGTTCTTCATTGATTATAAACTTAAAATTTATGACTCAAAAAAAATCTCCCAGGAAAATATAGTGGTTCTTAAAATTTCAGAAACTCTGTCTGCTTTTATATTTAATTTTCCATGAGATTCTTCCTCCCAAATTCTAATTTATCTTAGCAAAATCAGAGACAGCCTGCATCATTTTGATTTCATGAGACTGTTATCCCCAGACATCACACTCATGCAAATTTCAGATCAGTTTTGTTTTCATTAGTGAAAAGCAGCAACGTGGATCACATAAATTGGGTCACACAGGAACTCCTTTATTCAAAATATTTCATACATGCTAAGATATGCTGTTTGTAGAACTATTTCAGTCAAACTTCTCACCATATGTTCGTGTAAAAGCTATAAACAACCAGCCCTATGATGGCATCCTAAAGCCAAGGAGTTTAAATCTTTGAAGAGAACAAATTTCTTGTACTTACAAATCCTGTAGATGGAGTATGGGCGAACCTTCCTTTCTTGGGCAGGATGTTTATACAGTGAATTTTCTTTGTACCAGTCTTCACTCTATTCCTGCAAAATCAAAACCAAAAGTGATCCCTATTAGTCAAACCAAACACTTTATTAAATTAAGTGTAAAGCCTGGTTTAGAAATTAACAATGAAAATTGGAAAACAAAGATTAAACAGATGGATTGAACTTTTCTGAACCGCTCTCCACTCCTCTCCCTCCCCATTCTTTGAAAACTGAAGTAATCTTTGAGGCAAAACAGGCATTTGACAGCATCTGTCATACAGAAGTTCTGTAGATGTTTTGCTGCTTCTTTGGTCTTGTTTTGAATCTCTCTGTCAATTTGAATACACGCAACAGGGTCTCTAGGAGTGATGCTCACCCACAAGCTGAGAAGGCAAGGACCGTGTGGGATGCAACAAAAGGGAAAAGATCTATCAGTTTGTTACTCCATCATGAATATCCCCAAAAACTTCTCTTTTTACACAAAAGTGTGCAGTTTGGTGGAAAACACAAGTAAGCTTATTTATAATTTATAGTTGAAATTTAATATGTTACATAATAACATGCCTAACTGTTTTTCAGAAATTCTGAGGGGTAATACATTTTCACACACTCGTCTTCAAAAGAGACAAAAATACAATTTCTCAAAGGGTATTTGAAAGGTAGAAACGCTTGGCCAAGAGATTTCAAATAAATTCTTGAACAAATTGGCAGCACGTGAATAAATATGCTGATTTTGCGACAAGCACTGGAAAAGAAACTTCTGGTTAGCAGCCTGCTTAACCTCATGAATGGTTTAGTCCTTCCTTCCTCCATCCTAAGCACGAAAGCGGCTATCCACACCCCAGATTGACCTAAACCACTGAATGTGATAGAGAAGTGCCTACTGATGCTGGATCAGGCCTGGCAGCCCCCAGGCTTGACCCTGTAGGCATGAATCAGCCCAAAACCTGCCCGTGCTTCCCCTTGGCCAGAAGTCCTTCCAATGCAGGTGCTAAGGTACGTGCAAAATGTTTGAATTGCATGATCAGACAGCCCTGGTCCTTTGAAAAAAGTAGAAATGTTGCCTGAATAAAACAGTAATGGTTTTGCTCTGGTACAGATGGCAATAATGAAGAATCACAGTTTCTGTTATCAGGTTTTTTGATGCATTTGTCTGAGTAAAAGGAAGATATAATTCTAAAGGGCAGGAGAAGAAGATTGTAAGTTTTTGCCCTTTTTTATTTTAATGGCTAAACATTGTAATGCTAGCTAAACACAAATTCTTGTCTGTTAATAGGTTCCTCTAGTTTGTAATAAATAGGAATGCTAATGACTAAAATTTGGTATTTGGTATGCATTAGCTTTTGTAAGTCTTTTCTTTACAGGCTTCATTGACATTCAATATGGCAAGCTTCTTGTGAAACATATTTATAAAATAACTACAGTATAATTAAACCAACAAAGCCATCTTTTAAGTAAGCTAAATAGCTCAGTTTTTCACTCTGTAAATTTTTTATTTTAAGGAGGAAAAATAGTTATACTCAATTCTACTCTATATTTCATTTTGCATATAATATTATCCTTCCGTTTGCAATCTGTGCGTATCTAATTCTTGACAACTATGATTATTAATAAATGTGCATGAAAAACATGCTTCAGAGATTCTTCCACAAGAATATTTTTTGTTAATGAGAACTAAAACATATCTTGACAAAGACAATATAGGTAATACATATGTGTGTATCTACATATTTCAATAGCTAATGGTGGTGTAGTTAATACAGAAAAATGGATTAATAGATGTGGCAGGTAATACTCGAAGTGGATGCTGTTTCATAAATGTAACTAAAAATATTTTAATTATATGAAAGCAATAGGTAAATAAAAGCAATTATATTCAATTTAGCTTTCAGCTTGTGAGCATTTTCTGTAAGGTTTAATAGAGGAGATAGCCTGTGCAGAAGGCTAATGGTATAGCCACTGCTAACATTGCTCATTACGGTTTCTAAGCAGTACTAATTCTGAGGTATTTCTCTGGAAGACTACAGTGTTCTTCATAAGGGTACTTGGAGCCAGATAAGTCTAATTCATAATAACATCTACCTCATTCAGAAGATTAAAGTTTACAGAGTCCTCAGCATTTTGAAAATCTTTATACTATTTAGAACCACGATCATGTTTACTTAAGGGCAAGGTAAAAAGTGATAACTCGCACTATAATAAGTAAAGTGGAACCTCATAACTGTTTCTTAAACACTGTCCTCTACCGGCACAATAATATTGAGACCCCATTTACGGTATGATGAATAAAAACAGTTGACATCATTGTTATAACCTTTATTTAAAACTGTTACCAAGGTTACTAATTACCATCACTGTGTGCAACAGGTCCCTCTGAAGCAGTATCTTTACAGATGAACTGTAATGTGTAGGGCTGTAATAAAAGGCATAAGGGATTATGCACAGGCAAAAATGCTGAAAATCGCACAAACACATCTACATTATTCGGTGCATCACTTTGCAAACCCTCGCTTTCGATGCTGAAATGCACAATGCGGCTTTTTGTTTAATTCGAGCTTTTAGAGAGATGTTAACTGTGCCCTGGAGCGGCTTCACAAATGTCGGGGAGCAGGAGAGGTAGGGACTACAGTGACCAACAAAACCTGCTGCTGCTGCTGCTGGAAAATGTTCTCACCTCTCCTCCACTCTTCAGGGGCACCTGGTACACGGGGAAACCTGCCTGCGTTGTGTCGAGCAGGAGAGAGCGCGGAGCAGGCGGGGGCAGCCCCGGGCCCGCACCGGGGGGAACTCGCCCGGGGTGCCGGGGTGGCTTCAGGGCAAGCGGGGGGACAGGTGACATCCCGCTCGGCCACCACCCCGCCAAGCCACGCCACCCCGCCCTCAACTCAGTGACACAAATCCGGGCTCTTAAAGTCTTTGCGACTGATCGTACTCGCTCATTTATAAATAATGATCTCCATATAGATGCATAACAACAACATACCACGAGTGTTTGGGGAGAAATCCGATTAAAGTCTATAGCTTTTTTCCCCTCTCTCCCGGAGCAAAAGTCCTGCCACAGGTCAGCAGCCGCGGCCGGCCCAAACTGCGGGGTTAAAGGGAAGAAAAGGCTCCAGGCGGGAGGGGGCTGCCCGGCCCGGACGGACGGAGGGAAGGAGGGAAGCAGGGAAGGAGGGAAGGAGGGAAGGAGGGAAGGAGGGAAGAAGGGAAGGAGAGAAGGAGGGAAGAAGGGAAGGAGGGAAGGAGGGAAGGAGGGAAGGAGAGAAGGAGGGAAGAAGGGAAGAAGGGAAGGAGGGAAGGAGGGAAGGAGAGAAGGAGGGAAGGAGGCTCAGCCGGGCGTTTCGGGGGGAGGGAGCCACCGGCTTGGCTCGGGCGTGAACTCTGCTCCCGGCCCGGTTCCCCCCGGCGCCAGCATCCCGGCTCCGCCCGGCCCGGCCCGGCCCGGCTGGGGTGGCGGTGACGCAGGAGCGTGCTTTGCTTTCCTCTTTGGGGCGATTTAGGGGAACTGGAAAAACAAACATCGGGCCGCTTCATGAAACGGTGGAGAAAACTCCGAAGGGAATGAGAGCGGGGCACATCCTTTTAGAGGAAGGACAAGGGTTCTCTGAGGAGGGAAAACAAAAGATGACAGTGGTGGCTGTAACCCCACCATGAACCAGGGACCTTCTGGCCATGCTCGGAGAGCTAACCTTCCCGGACTTCCCATTACCTCTCCATGACACTTCACTAATGCTCACACAATGGCCAACTGAGCAGTTTAAGTAAAGATATTTTAACCTGAACTAAACATTGTCTCCAGACAATAGGATGCAAAGCAACATCTGGTACCACACATAAACAATGCTGTGCAACAGCATATGCTCGACGTCTGGAAGTTTATGTCAACGCTAAGCAGTCGAGGCATCGCTGCTTGGCATGAAATCTTAATAAATGGCTGTTTGCTGTGCTTCCGAGACGAGCATCTAGGATCCTTCCTCTCAGGGCGTCCTCTTCAGGCTGAGACTGCCCGGCAGGACATCCTCGGACCCCATCCGCGCCTCCTCCCGCCGCCCTCGGAGCAGAGCAGCAGTGAGAAATGCCGCGGGGAGGGCCCGTGACCGGCCTGGGGACAGCCCCGGGTTCGCCTCTCCCCGCTGCGGCTCCGGCTCGGCCGCCGGCGCCGGTGGAAGCGGCGGAGGCTGAATGGCCAACTTCAGGGAAGCGCTCCCTTAAAGAGGAGGCTCTAGGCTAATGAAACAACGGGAGGTGACTATTGCAAACAGCTGTTCCTCATACATATTTCATTATACAATCAGATAATGCGTCTTACCACCTTCTCAATTATTCACAGATAAACATTTTCAAGACGTTTTGACATCTGTCTTAGGGCCTGCTATTAATTTAGTAATCACTATGGTTAAAAATGCATGGGGACCGCACCTCACAATAACTCGCATTTTTCTTAGGGAAAAACTGTCCTAAGAGCTCGCCCTAAGCAGCTCATGGGGTCAAAGAGAGCCCCGAGATGGAGGGAGCGCAAGACCTCTGCCCTGCAGCCCTGGGGCTGCCGCTCCGGGGGGCAGCGCCGTCCCCCCGCACGGTCCCTGTACGCCCGGGCTGCACAGCGCCGGCCCCCGGCTCCCTCCGGAGCTCCCGGGAGAAGAGACGGGCCGAGGAGGCCGAGGGGGGAAGAGACGGCGCCTTCCCTCGCAGGCGAGCCATACAAACACCCAGAGAAGTCGCGTCTGCCCCTTCCGTCGGGCGGTGGGCACAAGCGCCGCCGCCTCTCCCGGCGGGCGGAGCGCGGCTCGGCTGCCCCGGGCCGGCCCGGGAGAGAACCGGGACACTGCCCGGCCGGGACAGCGCTCCGCCAGCCCTCCGGCCAGCCTGCCTGCCGCCCGGGGACAGCGGGCAGCCCTGGCAGCTCCCGGGGCTTCGCTCCCCGCGGAACAAAGCCCCCGGGTCCCCTGCCGGGCGGCGAGAAGCGCTCCTCCTCACTGAGCGTCGGTAAACTTTGACAGCAAGTTTGTTTCACTGCTGCCGAGCTGGTTGTAAACCCGCAAGGCTCTAGGAAGTCGCAGCATCTTAAAACTGCCTCTTTTTCTCTTCCTTGGCAATTATCCCTTCTCTCAAAATAAAGCGCACGCCACCCCCAAAGCGCAGCTGTACACGCGCAGTACCAGATGTTACACATGAGCATTACACGGCAAGTTAAACCAGCAAACTCGAAAATCAAATCTCGACAACTATTTCAGACATTTTATTGATTAAATTAAGCCACTCAGAGCCTTTCCTCCCTCCCCTTCCCCAGGTTACCTCTTTTTAACCTCAAAATCCACACACAATCGGCGCCTTTCACGACGCTGCCCCCATTCCCTCCATGCCCAGGTAAGCTGATGGAAACGCTTCCGCACTTCCCGCTCCTGCTACACAGGATCTTGATCACAACTAGTTTCTAGAGCCGCGGTCTCGACAGCGATAAGGGGAATCGTTTTGCAGAAGGAGCAGGACCCACGCGTGAGCCAGCACAACGAGGGAGAAATGGTGTTTTTATCCTGGCCGGACTCCTCTCCCCGTCCCGCGGGGCACGGCCTCGGCCGCTGCCCGCCAGTTCCCCCAGCTCCCAAAGCGCTGGCTGACCCCGACCGGCGCATCCCGGCTGCGGGGGGGCTTGCCCTGAAGCCCCAGCCACGGTCCCGGCCGTGAATTTCATTTTAATCGCACTGCCAAGTAAAGTGTCGGCACCCAGGACGGAGGACCTAGGAGTGTAAAGGCCTTTCTGCCTCGCAGGTGGCGAAAGGCAGAGGATTTGGGAACAGCCAGAAGAGGGGATGCTCTGTGAAAAGGAAATGAGAACTCTTAGTGTTCCCTTCAAAGTATAGCCCACATTTGAATACCTTGCCTTCTCTTCAACACTCTGTAAACAGCGAAAGGGTTAGTGATGAGCTCTGAGCCTCTGGTCCAGATCCACCTGGAACCCATGATTTTAAAAGTCAGAAATAGGGGAAATCGGGCTGCGAATGTGCGGAGGGGAGACCCTTCCACCTCAGCAGCATTCATTATATTTTAATGTGAAGTGTCAAAAAGCCCGCTGGAATCTTTGCCGCTCTTGAATGGGTCCTGCACTTGCTCAGAGCCGGTCTGCACCGACCTGGCTCCTGACTTAGGCTCTCTAAGTCCTCGTAGAGTTTCAGCACTGTACTCGCAACTTTTGCCCCCGCAGAGCCGTCCTGCTCCCCGTCCCTGCCCCAGCCTCAAGACGTCCTTCGCCCTATTGATGTGTGCTACAGCCAAACAGGGCAAAAAGACGAGAATTGTATTCGACAGATGCTGCTCACTCGTGAATAACAGGTTCAGCGCATACGGTATCTCTCGCCATTATCCTGTAAGTTAATATCGAGTAGCAATAGCTGTCTAAATATCAAAATCTATTTATAGGGGATGCAGAGCTATGACCTCTCCATCTGACCTTCAGGAACCGCAGGCTGGAAAACAGGGCAAATGAAGAAAGGGAGGGGGGGGAAAGGATAAGCCCAGGATTACAATGGAGATTCGTGCGTGGCGGAGCTGGGCTGGGCTGCCTTTGTTCCCAAATCCTGAGAGGACTTGAATCCTTGGGACGGCACCGGCCCTGCGGCCCAGGGGAGGAGCGGCTCTGTCCGGCTTCTCTGTGCCCTGCCGCGATCGCGGCCCTGCTTCTTCCACTTCTGCACAGCTACAGAAGTTGTTGTTGTCGGGTTCTGGGTGGGGTTGGTTAGTTTTTCTCACAATAAAAAGAAAAAAAAAAGCAGGGGGAAAGACAAAAGAGCGCCTTGACTAAGGAGCAGGTCTCTGTGAGAAGTGAGGGAGCAGAGAGCTCAGCAAAGCGCAGACTCACTGCTTAGGAAATAATTTTGCACGGGGGAAAAGAGGTGTTGGGAGTGTTTTCTGATTTTGAGCCTCATAGCCTTCCCAGCGCTAACAGGGAGCGAGGCTGAGGGAGTTTTCCCAGTCCCTCCCCAGCTAGCAGCAGGATGGGGGAAGCTGGGCGCTCCCGGGCGCTGCCGGCGGTGCCTGGGGCCCCCGGCAAGGCGAGTGTCGGGGCCTTGGGCAGGGTCCCCGTGACAGCCCGTGACAGCCCTCGGGGATCCCCCCCTTTCCAGCGGGCGGGAGGGGGAGGATGCTCCGGAGGGTCCCAGAGCAGGCATCAGTGTTACAAAGCGCATCCCCTCGAGGGGAGTTGGAAAAGGGAGGATA
Source organism: Melospiza georgiana (assembly GCF_028018845.1). NCBI lineage: Eukaryota > Metazoa > Chordata > Aves > Passeriformes > Passerellidae > Melospiza > Melospiza georgiana. The sequence continues at coordinate 39,539,909 of NC_080432.1, forward strand.
GCAGGGGGGGCTAAGAAGAAAAGAATAATCCCAAAGTACTCTTTTTTTTTTTTTTCCCCTCTTTTTATGGAGTGCGCGTCCAGTCTGAATTAACAACTGCGTAAAACTCACTAACCGCGCACCCGCCCTCCCCCGGCCCAGCCCCGGCTCCCGGCGGTAACATGGCGCCTGCGAGCGAGAGGAGCCCTTTTCCCGGTGCTCAGCAGTGGAAATGTGCTCCCTGAAGGTCACACCGGGCGACGCGCCCTTGGCTGCCGCGCAGGGCCGGGGCTCGGGCCCGGCCGCCATCCCGCCGGGACAGCAGAGCCGCTCGGGCGGGTCCCCGCGGCCAAATGTGCCCGGCCAGGCTTTCTCTTCCCCTTCAGGCTTCTGTGTCTGCCGGGGAATCCTACCCCATCTTCCCTCGCTGTCTTATTAGAAAGAAAAAAAATAAATCAAGAACTCTGACCAAAACACCCAGCAATCGACCACCTAAGCCAGCCCGGCGCTCCGAGGGACTTATTCCTTGTGTCTGGAAATTAAAAGGCTCAAATCTCCTACGTGACCATGTTGAGACACGGGAGCACTGTTCGCAGCTACTTCAAAGCGGCAGTCCCGGTTGGTGTGGAGGTCGGAGCTGCTGTTCTTCAGTAAGAGAAGTGTGGTTCAGGAGGCAAACTCTGTCCCCGGCGGGGTGCGGGCTCTCTTGCCGCCGTCTAAGTGCACCTACCAAGGGAAAAGAGAGGCAGGGCTGCTCACCGAGCTGTTTAAATGTTCTCTTCTTTCTGCTGCCGGGGGCTAAGCAAGGAGCAAGCTTCTCTAGCTTTCCGAATAAAATTAGAAAGGTGATTTTAAAAATTGCTATTCTTGGCATTTCCGTCCCACTTGAGAAAAGTGTGTGTGGGGAAAAAAAAAAAAAAAAAAAAAAAAAAAAAAAAAAAAAAGGATCTCCCAAACTCTTCTCAACACACTTGGTAATAATCTCCTTTTAAATCTTGGGACTTGCTACCACATTATTCTCCGTGATATTGCATTCCAAAGAAAATAGACTGGGTATTAGAAGAGGAATCCCTTCTTCCTAATGAATATTTACCCTAAGGTCATTACATCCGTAATGGTCCTCGCTAACTTACCTTGCTCCCCTCTTTCTCTGCTAGAGACTGGGATTTCAATCACAATGCCCTCGATTTTAAAGTGCCGTGTACCATTTAATGGCGGGGTGCAGGAGAGGTTAGAATATTATTGACTTCATGCAATATATAAGATGGATGCATTTAAGACTTTTAACTTTTTGTTGCAATGACATGCTGTATTTTTATGAGATACCTATTATGCAGACAGAACCATTGTGCTGTAGCTGCCTCACAGTTGCTGGATCGTTTCTATCAGATGAAAGATTTTGAATAGTTTTCTTTCAACAATGCATCCTTTTGGTCTTGATACAAAGAACATAGGCATGGTATACACTTAAACAGCTCTGTCACAGAGCAAGATTAAATAGAGTATATATCGAACCCTGTCTGCAGTATAATACGTACAGGGTACAGAATGGAGCTCCCTCCTCCGCTGAAGGAGCACATTAAGGTCTGATGTCCTGGGAGCATCTCCCAGGTTTCCCTTATCTCTGATATTTCGTTAAGCTGTTAAAAATCTCTACAGACGGGCTTTAAAATCGGCTGTTTCTCGCAGAAAGACGGAATTTGATGACAGAGCCTTTTAACAAAACCCACTGCTAGCGCTCCAGGAAAGGGACAAGTCGCGCTCTATCCAGTCCCCCATCTCGGCCCCCGCGCCTGTCCCGGGCAGGCGGCTTTTCCCCGCCCTGCCGCGGAGGGAAAGAGGGGCCCGGGTTCAGCGCAGCCCCCGGCGTGGTGCGCCCGCCGTGTGCGCACCCGCGGCGGCAGCGCGGGGCCGGCTGCGGGAGGGGAGGGTGCTGCCGGCGGTGCGGGGGGCTCTGCCCGGTGCGGGATGCGGGGGGCACAGCCCGGTGCGGGATGCGGGGGGCACAGCCCGGTGCGGGGGGCTCTGCCCGGTGCGGGGGGCGCAGCCCGGTGCGGGGTGCGGGGGGCACAGCCCGGTGCGGGGTGCGGGGGGCGCTGCCCGGTGCGGGGGGCTCTGCCCGGTGCGGGGGGCACAGCCCGGTGCGGGGTGCGGGGGGCGCTGCCCGGTGCGGAGTGCGGGGGGCACATCCCGGTGCGGGGGGCGCTGCCCGGTGCGGGGTGCGGGGGGCGCTGCCCGGTGCGGGGGGCGCTGCCCGGTGCGGGGTGCGGGGGGCACAGCCCGGTGCGGGGGGCGCTGCCCGGTGCGGAGTGCGGGGGGCACAGCCCGGTGCGGGGGGCGCTGCCCGCTGCGGGGTGCGGGGGGCGCTGCCCGGTGCGGGGGGCGCTGCCCGGTGCGGGGTGCAGGGGCACAGCCCGGTGCGGGGTGCGGGGGGCTCTGCCCGGTGCGGGGGGCGCTGCCCGGGGGGCTCCGCGGCCGCGGCCACCCCCGCCCCGCCCGGCGCTCGCTGAGCGACTGGAGCAGAGTGCACGTGCTGAGCCCAACTCCGCCGTGCCCATCTTTGTGCTCGCCGCTGATTGAGTCCCCACATTAAGCTCGAGATCCTTTCTAAGCAACTGCTAAGAAGTCAAGAGCATCCTTGCTTGCTTTCTCTCCGTGGCCTTTCATGCCCTCAATTTGTTATTCTACTGACACTTTTCTTAAAGTTAGCGCCTAGCATTGAAACATTAGCAACAAAAGCCCTGGAAAATCTCTCCCTCCTCACCACTAAATCCTCTAATGGGTCTGTGCCTGTCGAATTTTTATTTGATTTCCAATAATCTCTAGCGCTTCAATATTAAACCTACCTCAGCCCGGCACCTCACCTATGGGATATTTTTCAGCGCTGCTTTGGAAAGTAGAGACGCTCAGATTTCCTTCCACGTGCACCCACTAATTTATAAATGAGTGTATACAGCTGTCTTCGTGTATATCTGTGTCTCTGTATCTGCAGTAACGCTTTCATTTTGTGTCAAAATAACACATCCTGTCACTCCACGCCAAAAGTATATTTATGGAATGAAATAGCACCGCAAGCTGCATCTTCTTTATCAAACCTTCATTTCTGTTTTACCCAATTGTTCAATATCTTTTCATTTCTTTTCCTATTTTAAAATATGTATTACAGTAATTGTTACTTGGAGGTCTTTTGTGTATCTATAGCTCCTTTGATTCATATCTTTTCCTTTCTTTTAATCTTGTTACACGAAATTATATACACATTTCTCAGTAAATCCAAGGAGCATAACTTGATTAAATAAAAACTCCCTAATCCTCGAGGTTTGCGGCAAATACCAATTTTTAAAGTACACGTTCCTAACCCATGGGTTTTTTGAATGAAGATCCCTAAGTCCTCTTCACTTTATTACACGGATTTGGTGAAATGATTCTTCAGGCTCTCTAATTTAAATAAGTTTTAGTGTGAACTAAGAATGAACATTATCCTCTAACCTGAGGTCAAGTGAAGGGTGATTTACATGACAAAGAATAATTCCCATTTTGTCCAATATGAAACAACTTCACCTTCGGCATCATTAAGAAGAGTTTAGCACTTTCAGGGCTTTGGGGGTTGGGTTTTTTTGGTAAATAGTTGGCTATGTATAGGGCAATTTCCCTTTTATAAATCACAATACAAAGGCTGACTTCTTGTGCTCTTGAATTTCGGCATTATTTTTATAGCCTTGAGTAGAGTGAATTTGCACCTGCTGGTATTTAAACTTTAACATATTAGCTGGGGAGGACTTATCAACCCAGAGCACTGCCTCGAAGCAAATTAACAACCTTCATTAAAGTAAAGGGGGGGGGGCGGAGGGGGAGAGATGTGACCATTTAAGACGCTGTCCCGGATCTCTCCGATCTATACAGGTTCCAAGTGGATTATTTGGGGTCTTTACAGCAGCAGAATAACCGCTTTACTCCCCCTCCCCCCAACACATATTCGCTTCCAAATTTCTACTTCTCTCCCGGCACTTTAACCCTCTCGATACCTGCTTGCCCTCCGCATGGAGCGGTGCCCTGCGGAGGAAGGTTGCAAAGAGACAGGGGCAGCTGGACTGAGCTCCCCGCCTCAGCCTCGGCGGCCTCCTGCTCCCAGCACACCTCCCTTCAGGAGCGCTTCCCCAAAAAAATCAAGTCGTGCTCTTGGTGGTTCCTTCTCTCTCTTATGGTCACTTGGAGCTGAGCTTGCTCCCTCTCCTCCTCTTCCTCACATTCACATACCCGCACGCACACCGCAGGAGCCCGTGAGGAAGTGATCTTAATCTAAATATCAAACTTACCGTCCGGAGCATCCTGCCTTGGGAAAGTTCTGCTCTGTTGGCTCCCAAAGTTAAGGAAATCACCGCCATCCCTCATTAAGAGCTCAGGTCTCGGGCAGAGGGGCTGCTGGCCGAGGGCCACGGGCGGGGAGCTGAGCCCCCGGCTCTGCCCGCCCCGCGGGGACCCAGAGCCCCTTCCCCGCCTGCGGCCCCGCTCTCGGGACGGGGAGCCCGGGATCCCTCCCGTGGGCACGGGCGTGCTCCCGGCCGCGGCTCCGGGGGACACCCGCACGCTCCCCGCGGCCGGAGGGGGCCCGGGGCAGCCACCGGCTCTGCCCGGCTCCCTTGCGGGGCTGGAGGGGTGCTAGTGTGCTTGTTCGCAGCTACACCGGGAAAGTGGGAGCATTTCGTGTTTACAACCGGCTCCGGCTTGTATTGGTGAGATGTAGTTCAAGCAGCGCTCCTGTGTGTCGCGGGCTCTTAACTGGAGCTTTGCTCAGTCATTGAGAGCAATAGAAAGTATATGGAAATCAATATATAGACAGTGTGGAGGGCAGATAATGGATTCGAGTCAGTGAGTGTTATAATCTGCATTATGGGCTTCCTATTGTTTAGACTGAGCACAAATTTCCAAAGGGTGAAGTGTTGGGTTTGGGTCCCCCCCGCCCTCCCTTCTTCTTCTTTTTGGAGGGCTTTGTGTGTATAGGGGGAGGGGGAGTGTTAAATCCTCCAGCCACAATTATCAGAGTACACCCACTCCCCCCTTCCCGCCCGCCCCATCTGATTTTAAAGGTAGTGCTTTCACGGCGAAGCTAATGACTTTCATTTAATTGAACATGCCCTGATGTAGCGGATTGTTCTCGCAGCCCTACGCCTTTGTTGCTTTTGGGGGGAAATAAAGCTAATCAAACCTTTTGTCACGGCCAAATTCTCCCTCAGGGTCTCCCAAACATTTGTTTGAATAATTCACCTCAAGAATTGAAAATACTAATTGATTTTAAAATGCCAGCCCGGAGGGACGGGGAGCTGGGGGGTTGGGCTGGGGGGGAGCCTGGAGATGAGAGGCGAGCGGCGAGCGTGTACCTGCCGGCAGCGGAGCCTCCGCGGCCGCGGCCGGGCCGAGCTCTCTCTCCCCCCGCGGGCTGCGCTGCCCCCGCCGCCGCCGGCCGCGCTCTCCGCGCCGTCCCTCCCTCGGCCCCGTGTCCCCCTCCCCACCGCCGAGCTGCGCCTGGTCACCTCGGGGCCGGCTCCTCCGCTAAAGTGCCGGCGGTGGCAGGGGTGGGCTCCGCCGGGCGGGGAGGGGATCCCGGTCCGGGCGCCTCGGCCCCATTCAGGGAAGAATTTTGATGCGATTCATTAGAAGTAACGAGTTGACATAAGGTAAATCTACATCGAGGGGGCCTTTCTTTGAGTGCATGGGGAAGCTTCATTAACCATCGCTAACAAGGCGTGCAAATGCTCTGATTGGGCAGCTTTCTTGTAACGCCAAGGCCTTAGCAGGATGCCCACCTAATGAGGGTCACTACAAGAGACTGATAAAATATTCAAATTTTCCGTCGCACCAGGAACTTTGTACTAAAGGAGAAAGTTGAGACAACTGTGTGCTTGTTTACCTTGGGAAGGCACACTCGGGGGAGAAGGCATCTGGCTCTGACATCTCCATCTCCCAGAGAAGCCCCGAGCTGGATGGTCGCTGTTTTACGGACCTTTATTTGCTGAATTCGTCAACAGATTTACCCCCGCCTTCCCTCCTTCTCCGCCACTCTAATTGTGTTTCTCTCGGATTTAATGCGCCGATTGATAAATAACCTGTCTGCGAGGTTCCGCACTTTTCTTCGCTTTTCTTTCCTTTTTTTCCCTTGAAGATTTATTAAAATCAGCCTGATGGCTTTAATGACACGTCAATCATTTCGAAGTTGCTGCTTGTTGCTAATATGTCAGACTCTGTACACATCACCGCTACTTTCCTCTCCGCAGCGTTTAAAGCCTGTCCCCTCCTCCCCCCGCAATTTGTTTCTTCAAGTTTTCATCGCTAGGTTACGATTTCTAATTAGAGCTAAGTATTTCACTTAATATTTAATTTAGACGCCAAGCACATATATCATACCTAGATCAGTCAATCAAGTGTCCCTTGTTGATAATGCTACATCATTAAGAGTTGTGTTTAATTCAGGAGCAAGCGACTGCACGGCTGCTGCTGCTGCAGAGCAGGTAACTTTCGACTGGCGGGAGCTGCCAGCAGACCCAGAGGGATGGGGGAAAGCAGCCCAGCCCAGCCGGGAGGCGGCTGCGGCTTCCTCACCTCCTCGGGAAAGTTTTCTGCTTCCCAAGCCGTCACCCCACGGCGGAGGCGAGCTGCATTCCTTTTCTCACTTTTTCTTTCTTTTTTTTTTTTTTTTTTTTTTTTTTTTTTAACTAATTTTAAAATTGTTGGTATTTCACCTTTCCCTCATCCAGCCTCGGTGTTTATGCAAAATAAATCGTGAGAGGGGTCGCCGGAAGTTTAGCTTGGAAGCCGAAGCAGTATTTTGGACCACTAATTAAATACCCCCTCGACTTCTTAAGCCAATCCAAGCAACTAAAAAACATCACTTGCCACTTGTTTGTTATCACGGCCGGTACAGCACGCACCGCATCCACAGAGCTCTGTTACGCCAGCCGGATGGGCCACATCTTACACACCCATCAAATGCGCATTCATTTATCCCGGGAAATCGTGACTAAAGAAAGAGAGGAAGAAAGAAAGAGGAGAGGAAGGAAGGAGGAAGATAGATGTGTTTTTAAAGATAGCATCCGTGCAAATTTGTCAGCCCTTGCCCTTGCAGACTGACAAAAATGCAGTTATATCGTTGTATTAATAACATAAAAAGCCTGACGAGACCAACGCGATGGGTTCTCCTTTACCTGCCCCCGGCTCTCCCTTTCTCCCCCCCTTGGCTTCCCCCTCGCCGCGGCCGCAGTGCTGCATTTTCCTCTCGCCGGTACCTCGACCGCTACGCCCCGGCCCCGTCTGAACCACTGCCTCCCCCGATAAAAAAAAAAAAAAATAATCAGCGCTCGCAAGCGTCGACTGAGTCACTCCCGAGTCAGGATTAAGGGGCACTAACTAGGCAGCAGAAAATCGCAGCCTCCTGGGAGCGACCATCAAAACAAGCAGTGAAATAAAAGAGCTTCTCTCCCTGCTTCCCTTCCTCTCCCCAGAAAAGTCCTTCAGGTTGGCAGCCCGACACACACACACGCACACAACTTCGCGGGGCCCCCTCCAGGAGCCCTGGCTGGCCCGGGTTTGTTTAGGAGGAGGTTTTTGGGGAGAAGGGGAGGGTTGCTCCCCTGCCCTGCAGAGCCGCATGTCATTCCAGCAGCTGAAACAATAAATCATGCGGGACCGAGTGAGACTGACTGGGAGCGGACGGCAGGTTCCCCGGCCTGGAGAGGACGGCCATGGCCGGGGCACAGGGACCCCGGGCCCCAGCGCGGCGGTGGGTGGGGAAGGGCCGGGGGCGGAGGGGAGGCCGCGCACCCCCGGGCGCTGCCCCGCGGGACCTCCGCCCGCCCGTAACAAACTTACAGGATCCGGAAAGGATTTCCCCAGCCGAGAGGGCAGCCGCTGCCCGGCCCCGTCCGCCGCCGCCGCCGCCGACCGCGCCCGGCTCCGCGCCCGCCGGGGCGCCCCGCCGCGCCGCCGCTCCTGCGCTCCTGCGCTCCGCTCCGCGCCCCTCCGCGCCCGCCCCGCGGCGGCGGCTGCGGCTGGGCGCCCGGCGGGTCCGGGCTCGGTATTAGCCGATCCCATTGACAGTTTGCAGCCAGCAGCTGCAGTCATTAAAAGCCATTTACACCCTGGCCTCCTCACACAAAGCTGGAGCGCCAACAATTATCTGCTTGCACATTTCAGGACATGAGAGTGTGTCCCTAACAGGCTTAGGGGAGCGCTGAATCCCCGGCCGCGCTGGGCAAGCGCAGGATCTGCTCCCCGAGGTCTGGCTGGCCACCACCGAGCCTCGGCGAGCCGCGTCTGCAGCGCGGGAGCAGCGGGGACGCCTGAGGATGCGGCTCCGTCCTCGCAAGAGCCTCTGGCCAGCAGAGCTCCCGTGCTGGACCTGGCGGCACAGAGAGGAGACTGGGCTTCAGCAAGACCTTGGTGCTAGCTGATAGGCAGGGTTGTGGGTTTGTTTGGTAGTAAATACACACGCACACAGAATACACGCATTAAAATACCCCAAGGAAGGATATTGTGGAAGAAAGATTTTCGCCAGAAATGCAGTTGTTACGTGTTTATGTATGGTGGGGAGAAAGGTAAAAAAAAGGGGGGGGGGGAAGCTGAAGGAAAAGGGAGAGAGAGAAAGAAAGAATATATGTAGAAGCTTTCAGAGATTCATCAAGAATACTAATAGAGGGGTTGCAACCTAAAGCCGAACGACCAGTATATGATAGTCCTTGAGATTAAAAAAAAAAAAAAAAAAAAAAAAAACCCAACCCAAAACAACAGAGATGGTTTGCATGTTATTCTGGAAATACATTTTAAGGTAGTTTAATTTTGCAGCTCGAAGAAAAATGGAATCAAATATTAAGAAACTCTCGCAGGAATTCCCCCCACTCTCCCCTCTATAATCCTTTACATAAAAGGAAAGGATTACAAAGAAAAAGATTTTGTGTGTGTGTGTGTATTAAAATCTTTGGCTAAACATATTGTTGTCCAATTAATACCTCCAAGTCGATTTGTAGAGGGGCTGAGAAGTCTCTTTCCCTCCTTAGCTGTACGACTGGAAATACGAGCCAGGGAAGGTGGGAGGGTGAAAAGAAGTTTTCCCTAAGTCTGTTAACAGAGGTGCTTAAGCAGATCACTAAAAATTAAGAGGGCGAATTATTTCCATTAGGACTATGAAGCCACGTAGCACACCGATGACAGTTTAGTGGAAATCAGATGAATGTGTCATACAGCGAGCTTCTTCCAGTCCAGCAGCTCTTCCAACTGGACCTATTCATCTGCCACTTAGAATTATTTCACGAGGAGTGCGCTGTGAAAGGATCACAACCAGTTTGGAGCGCAGCTAAAGAACTTCTACCACCCATAGCAGTATTATTATTATCCTTCGGATAGGGCAAGTCACGCTATGTTTTCACATTTTAATTGTAATATCTCACTTCCCCCCCTCCTTCCCTCCATTGATGTCTGAAAGTAGTTTGGGCTCCAAGCCTCACCCCTCGATCTCCATCGGAATGCAGAAAAGATCTTTAAAAAAGTTTTGAATTCCTGAATGATTTTTCTTCTAGAAAGGCGGCTTAGGATAATTATTTCAGCTTTATTGAGGGCAGATTAGTTGAAGTCTGGATGCTGCGTTTCAATACTCGTTGTACATGCCTTTACAATGTCGGTATTGTTTGCTACTGTGTGTGAACCTATTCAAAATATACACTTTTTAACACCAAGCAAAGTCCTGTCTAAATATACACAGTAAGTCTGGAAAGATGTCCATGACCCGTACAAATCTCTGTAAATCACACTTCCATAGCTACAGAAACCAAACAAAAGAGTTACCAGCTCAAGATGCTGATTAAATCTTCTTAAAAGCAACATACCTAATAATAAATATAGTTGCATGGTAGCAAGGTCTGACGACACAGCTGTGTTTTACTGAGGGATGAACTCAAACCACCACTTACGGATATTTCCCCTGCTCCCAATTTCATAATGAAAAAACAAATAAATGAATATTTTAAAAAAAATCTCAAAACCACTTTGGCTGGCATCCCTTTCCTCTTCCCAGTATGAGAGCCTTGCAAGTTGGGGGGCAGAGTTAGCGGGGAAAAGGAGAGGTACGGTGTAAAGCCCCGGTGGATTTGGGGGTGAGGAACAACCTCGCAAGGTCGCTGGGCTCCGGAGAAAGGAAGGGGCGAGGGGAGGTGAGGCGAGTGGGAGGAGGAAAGCCAGAATACAAGAAAAACAAAGTGGGGAGAAGGAAGAGAAAGGAGAGGGGAAGGGAAGACGAGAAGGAGCGGGAGGGCGGGGAGGCGAGGAGTGGGACGGGGGAGGCAGCGAGCTGGGGTCGGCGGCGGAGCCGGGCGGCCGGAGCGGAGCCGGGCTGGGCGCCCCGGGCGGCTCCCGGCGGAGCGGCCGCGGAACTCCGCGCACAGCCGATCCCTCCTTCCGCGGAGAGGCGCAGGGAGCGGGAGCGGGGAGGAGAGACTCCTGGGTGAAGCAGGGCTAAACCCAGCCTGTACTGTATGTGCCTGCTTCTGGGAGGGTCACCGGCGCGAGGATGGGTCTAATGATCTCATCTTTCTTTTCTTCCCCGGCACTATTAGTGCTCAGATAGGCAGAATGAAGTGAAACTACGTGCAAATCATGTGTAAATTGTCTCAGTTAGGAGCCCTTTATCCGAACGCGTATCCCAGCCTGGCCCATTTACTTTTCCCCCATATCTCCTTTAGCTTTAACGAGGCTCGTTAAGATCACAATAATATTCCACCCTCTAATTGCTCATCCCATTCAACAAATATGTGCACACTGCTTTTCGCATTATTTGATCCCTTATTTAGGAGGGGTGTGGAGAAGGAGGGGGGAGAGACAGGGAGAAGGGGAAGTGCTGAGATTAGGAGTTGCAAAGATTAAGGAGGAAAAAAAAAAAATCCAAACAACAAACCAGGCTTTTCCACCAACCGCCCGGCTTCCCTCCCCCCCGTGCATTTGGGCGAAGTGGTAAAAACCTCCCTTACGTACTCCGTAATGATTGGCAGGGCTGACAGTGATTGGCAGCGGCTGCCATGGCAACGCCACAACGACACTCAGAAGACCAATAGAAAAGCGAAACAAAATGTTTCAGCGCTGCACTCACTGTGGATTTAGGGGAGATATTATGAGGCTGTTGTCATTAGGGCGATCGCTGTTGAATCACTGAATCCTGACTCGGCGGCGGCGCGGGGCCGGGTGTGTGTGAGTGCGTGTGCGTGTGGGGTGCGTGTGAGCGCGCGTGTGCGTGTGCCCGCGTGTGCGTGTGAGTGTGTGTGCCCCCGTGCCTCTATGTGGCTGTGTGTGCGTGTGCGGGTGTGGATGCGTGCGCGGTGCGTGTGCCCTTTCCTCCCTTCTTCCTCCCTTTCTTTCTTTTCTCCTTGATTTATCTCCCCCTCTCCCCGGTCATCCCATGGTGTTCAGGTCCCCGCTAGAGCTTTATCCCACCCATTTCTTCTTGCCAAACTTCGCCGCCGATCCGCACCACCGCTCCCTCCTTCTCGCCAGCGGCGGCGGCGGCGGCGGCAGCGGCAGCGGCTCGGGCTGCAGCCCCGGTGCCGGCGGCGGTGGAGGCGGCAGCTCCCGGGCACCCCACGAAGAGTTGTCAATGTTTCAGCTGCCCACACTCAACTTCTCCCCGGAGCAAGTGGCCAGCGTCTGCGAGACGCTGGAGGAGACTGGAGACATAGAAAGGCTGGGGAGGTTCCTCTGGTCGCTGCCGGTGGCGCCGGGGGCATGCGAGGCCATCAACAAGCACGAGTCCATCCTCCGCGCCCGGGCGGTGGTGGCCTTCCACACGGGCAACTTCCGAGACCTCTACCACATCCTGGAGAACCACAAATTCACCAAGGAGTCCCACGGCAAGTTGCAGGCCATGTGGCTCGAAGCGCACTACCAGGAGGCCGAGAAGCTAAGGGGTCGCCCGCTGGGGCCGGTTGATAAATACAGGGTGAGGAAGAAGTTTCCGCTGCCCAGGACCATTTGGGATGGCGAGCAGAAGACGCACTGCTTCAAGGAGAGGACTCGCAGCCTCCTGAGGGAGTGGTACCTGCAGGACCCTTACCCCAACCCCAGCAAGAAAAGGGAACTGGCTCAGGCCACGGGGCTCACCCCCACGCAAGTAGGCAACTGGTTCAAAAACCGAAGGCAAAGAGACAGAGCGGCGGCGGCTAAGAACAGGTCAGTGGGGCTGCGTGCCGCTCTCCGGCCGGGGGGCGAGGTGGGCGGCGGGACCGGGCGGGCGGGCGGCCGCGCTCCGCTGCTCGGCAGCCGCCGGGCCGACAGCGCGCCTCTGCCTCTCCTTCCCTCCTCCTCCTCCTCCTCCTCCTCCTCCTCCTCTCCACCGGGGAGAAACCGGTCCCCCCTCGGGGCGGGTAGGTCTTCTCCCGGCAGCCGCGGGGATGCGACGGGGACAGGCACGGCTCAAAGTTGCCTGACGTGCCTCCAGCCCCCTGCCCCGGCTCCCTGCGGGCTCTCGGGGTGCGGGCAGGGCTGGGGCTCCCGGCGGGCGTGGGCAGCTCCGCGGGCGCGCCTGAGTGCCGATATGCGCGGAGCAGCGCGGCTGCCGCGGCTCTCCCGGCCTCCCTCCCTCCCTGCTCCGGCGGCTGGCGCGGGGGACGGGAAACCGCCTTGCTCAGGGTCGGTGGGCTTCGCTTCGGCTTCGGGCTGGCCGGGATTTGTGCCTGGCCGCTCTCAGGCGCGGCTCCCCGGCCGAAAGGCCGAGGCAGGCTGCGCGGTTCAGAGCGGGTTGCGGCGGAGCCGGCGGCTCCGCTCCAATTGTTCGTGCTGCTCTGCATGCGCAGCGGGACCAGCACAGGCATACCCCAGAGCTCTTTAGCTCACGGAGAAAAAAAAAAAAAAAAAAAAAGCAAAAAACAAACCAAAACCCCACACCAAAATCAAAAACAAAACAGCATTTAAGAGACCGGGAATCTTTTTTCCCCCTGCGTCTCCATTTCTGTGTTTACACCACATGGCGACCTGGCCTCCTGGTCGTGTGTTTCCTGCGCATTTACACTTGCATTTATTTGCGTGTCTCTCGGTGTCTTTTTCCTTTTTTTTTTTTTCTTTCCGCTTTGCCATGATAAAAGCGAGGCACCCTTCTTCCTTTCTTTTGTTTTTTTTTTCTTTCTTTCTCATTACTGTCGTAAAAGTTATTTTGCAAATGAAAATGGACCCTTAATTTAGTTTGACACATTGGTTTTATTTTAATTTAAGTTTCGCTACCACTGTAAACGTGTAAACAAAAACTTCTTCTTATAAATGCTGTCTCTTAAATTCCTCCTAATTACAGCAGTGGTGCAACTGATTAAAGATTCTGTAGGAGAAATGCAACCTAAAAGTGCCTCGCTATTTAATTTCCATTAAATGGAAAACAGATCAGCTTAGGACTGTAAATAAACAGAAGTTGCCTACGGATGCTTTTGTTGACTCAACGCTGTTGACAGCAGATGAATGCACCAGGATTTGTAAATGGGAGAAAAATCAAAGACCCTGAAATTAGACAGCTTAAAATAATGAGAAATGTAGAATAAACCGGCTACATTTTTTCTGTTCTTTGCAGGAAGTTAAATAAAAAAAAAATATTCCGGTGAGAAACATTTGAGCGAAGAGTGTGTTTTGATTCACACAGGCAATCCTGGGGGCTAGAGGTTGAGGCTGGTTGCTCAGTCCAGGACTTTCAGCTCTTATCCCTGAATTAGGCTTTCTTTGGGTTTCGAGTGGAATAAACGGGCCCAGAGGAATATTTGCAATATGCTAGCGTATCTAAAAAATATTTATTGACTCTTAAAAAAAATTCACATGTAATATTCCCTTAAGCGTTAACAATGAAAGAAATGAAAGAAAAAGCACTTTAAAGCTGATTATGGCTTTCAGTTGAAAAAAGGACTTATATTTGGAGGGGAGAGAAGCGCTGTGTTCCACATTCTCCTTCTTTTATTTTATTCATTGCGCTGCGTCCCTGGGACAGGACCTCCCTCCTTCCCTACCGCAGACTCACAGTGTCCGTGCACTGGGGAATATTTAGGCAGGTGTTGGCTAGAGCACGAAGCGGGGCTCCAGTGCGATTCCCGCCCGCTGCGGACGGCTCCTCGGAGCTGTTTGCGGTGTCCGAGCGCGGCACCCCCGCACGCTGTCTCCTAGGCCCGCCGCGCTCGGGCACCAACGAGCGGCACTTTGTGCGCGGAAAGCGAAGGCGCTGCTCGTGTTTTCCAAGGCGGGCACGGGGCAGCGATGTCCCCGCGCTCCCGTCCCGGGTCAGACCGCGCTCCCCGTGCCCGGGTGTGCTCCGGCCGCGTCCCCCCGCGGCGGCCTGGCCTGCCCGGGCAGCGGGGACAGCGCGGCCCTGCCCGGCCCGGCCCGGCCCGGCCCTGCCGCCGCCCGGGGCTGCGCGGGGGCTGCGGGAGGGAGAGCCCGGGCCCAGCGCCGCTCCCGCTGCGGGCCGTGCCCTCGGCCGCGCCCGGGCTCTGAGCGGGGCTGTGCTGTTGTTTTGTCTCCCGGCGCGATGCAGGCTCCAGCACCAGGCGATAGGACAGAGCGGCATGCGGTCGCTGGCAGAGCCCGGCTGCCCGACACACAGCTCGGCCGAGTCTCCGTCCACGGCGGCCAGCCCGACCACCAGCGTCTCCAGTTTGACAGAAAGAGCCGAGACGGGCACCTCCATCCTCTCGGTAACCTCCAGCGACTCGGAATGTGATGTATGATATCGGAAAACAAACAAACAAACAAACAAACAAAAAATCCAAATCCAAACAGCCGAGCACCCTCTCCCCGTCCCGAGCAAAACAAACCGAGGCAACCTAGAATCAGGACACACACACGCATGCACGCACACACACAGCCGGGAGGAAAGAAAAGGCCAAACCCGACCCAAACATAATAGCAAACAAACAGACAGGGATCAGAGAATCCACCACCACCACCACCACCACCGTCAGCCAACACCACCACCAAGAGATGGAGCTAAAACTTCAACAGTCACAAACGCTGGTGCTGCAGCGGGAAGGGTGGGGGGGAGGGCGGGAAATAATAATTATTATATATATAAAAAGAAAGGAAAAAAAAAAAAACAAAGCAAAAGTGACAATTGTATTCTTTTTAGGACAAGCACGATTTCTCCTTTGCGCTTTTCCATGGACGCATTTCACCCACTTGCATGATGATGATGATTAAATTTGTATCTGGGAAAAAATATTCTCTATAGTAAAGGAAAACAAACAGAAACCAGACAAACAAATGCAAACTCCGATCGAATTTGTACAAAAATCAAAAGTAAAAAAAAAAAATTAAAAGGAACTCCTTGAAGAGGGAAATAACAAATGTTTATCGCCTTTTTGTTGGTCCTATTTCTCTTTCTCTCTTCCTCTCTCTCTGTCTTTTTTTTTTTTTTTTTTTTTTTTTTTTTTTAGTCCGAGTGATGGTCCAGCCAAGATGCAATTTTCTGTTTTTTTGTTCAGCAGACAATCATTTTATTCGTAAGCACCTTTTTTTCTACACTTCTGTCACTGCCTGTGTGGGTACTGGTTATAAATGTGGAAAAAGAATAGTTATGACTGTAACAGATTTTTATTTTTATTTCAAAATTTTATATGAATTATGTATATCTTAATGATGCGGTCATTTTCCCAGTTTGTAATATATGTGTAGAAATGCTTGTATATGATATTTGCTCTCCTCTTTCTTCCTCCCCTCTCTCTATCTCCCTCCAACCCTTTCTCTCGCCCTCCTTTTTATTTTCCTTGACTCGGTGTTCCTTGCACAAACTTAGCCGTCAAAATCTGACGTGCTGGGTTTCCAAAAGGGACCTCAGCGATAGAAAAAAAAAAAAAAAGAAAAAGAAAAAAAAAAAGCTTAGGGTGCAACTGTAGTTATCTTATGCAAAAGCTATTTTGAGTATTTCATAGCAGCTTTGGGGGGTCTCTTCTTAAACTCCACGTAGGACGCTTAAACTATTGTTTCCTTAACTGCGTGTTTATCTATATGTACAAACTTTCTAAATCAAATACAGTATTCCATTTTCTTATCTACCCAGCGATGTCGGTGTTTCTGTCCGCCACGGAAAATCCCTCCCTCTCCGTGGGCTGCTGGCCCCGCTCTGTCCCGCGGCGCTGCGCGGCCCCTGCGCCGCTCCGGCCCTGCCCTGCCCTGCCCGGCTCGGCGGGACAGCCGCAGGGATCTCACAGGGACCGAGCCACCCTGTCCCCTGCTGCGGGGACACCGCGCTGCGACAGCGGCGGCGGCGCCGGGCACGGCCGTGTGCCCCTCCGTGTCCCCTCCGCCACGGCGGGCTCCATCGTCTCCCCTCGCCCCGGTCGTGGTTGTTGTGCACTGCGAGCTAAAAAGCTTTCCCCGACCGCCTGCCTGCAAGGATGGGTGTCTCCAGAGAGCGGTTAAGACATTTCGGGATTTGTTTTGTAGCTTTAAATGAAAACAAAAACAAAAACTCCTCGCCCTTAACGGGTTGCAGCTCCTCCCCTCGAATCCGGAGTATATTGTAATGTGCTGAAAGAAGCCTTTATTTGCATGACTAACAGTATTTCAGCATCTTTCTTTCTTTCCTTTTCCCTTTTTCTTTTTTTCTTTTTCCTTAAAGTTTTGCTTTGCCCTGGGCAGATTTTTCAGCCGCGAATTAGCAAGAGGTGAATTTTAAACTTGTTTTTACTTGAAAATACAATTTTGAATATTACCAGGGATTTAGAGAGAAACGTGCCTGGAATTTCTTGACCATTTCCAAACTAGTATGGTCTTCCCATCTACCTTTGTGTTGCCCGAATTCTCTCTCCCTCTTTTTTTTTTTAGTGAAGTCCGAGCTAGGTCTGCGGAGAGACCCAGAAAGCGCATGGGCTCTTGCCCCCTCCTCCCTTCCCCCCCACGCCTCACGAGGCTACCTGTGGATTTGGGAGAACCGCCATAGGGTGCGGGATTTTAGGCCGAGCCACCAAGGGGTAATTTTAAAGGACAAACTGGTGTGTGACCACGCTCGCACACCTGAGGTTCCCCTGAGGAGGAGCCGCGGGTGTGAGCGCAGTGTGCCCGTGGGGAGCGCGTCCCACCGCGCCCAGGGACACGCACGGTCCCGGGGCAGCACCGGGGCCCTCCCCACGGGCGGCTCCGGCCGTGCCGCTGGCCCGCCGCCAACGCGAGTGGGGAGCTAATAGAAAATAAATTCCCGTCGTACGAAACTGGAACGGACGGGAGCTGCCTGGGGGCAGGCGCACAATGGGGCTGCCGTGTTCCGCGTGGGTGGTGCGATGGACCCAGCTCTTCCCCTCCCCCACGCGGCTTTTTGAAGGAAAATTATTGCCCGGGAGGGGATAAAGGTTCCCCAGTGGCCGGCACACCCTCACCGCGTCTCTCGCTAGAGCTTGGGCTGCTTTTTCTCTCCCCGCCGGCAGAGAGGCAGCGGAGAGGCCTTTAGAAGGACAAACTGGCTTTCCAGTCACCCCCAGTTCTGGGTGGGAAGATCTTTGGTGTCGGTACATTGTTTTTAAGGGCAGTATTTCTGTTCCTCTCTGATAGCAGCGTCGTTTTTGACGGAATTTAATACCTGAAAGGATTCAGAGGCGTGAAAGTTTGGGACATACTTTTTTCCTTTCTTTTCATTTTCGCGTCTCGAAGCTGCAGCTAGAAGGCGTCAAGCCGGCAGCAATAATCTACCTCAGCTCAGCCTTACACTGATAGGTTTGGATTCTTCCTCCCTCCCATTAAGCCTCCCGAATATCGCCCCGTCGTGCCGTGGCTGCTCGGGGAGGCCAGAGATCGCCCTTAGCCTCGCCCTACCTGGCCTTAGGCTCCAGCGCAGCTTAAGCTGAAGGGCAAGGCCTTTACTCTCCCGCGCCATTTGTCACCCCCATCCCCAAAAAGTTGCTCCTTTGACTGGATCCCCGGCCCAAACCCGAAGGAGGAGCCGCCCCAGCCCCGCTGGGGGTGTCCGCCTGTCCCCGGAGCCGGCGGGGTTTGTGGGGGGACAGGACACGTCTCATCCAGGGGGCGTCGGTGCCTGCACGGTTTGGGGGTGCCAAGGGCGCAGCTAATGATATGCCGTTCCAAAGCCGGGCTTCGTAATGGATAAATGATGTTGTTTTAGGATTTGCATAAAAAACCTGAATGGCTGATTGAGGTGTAAATCTATGAAAAGCTGTGTTTAAGCCTTCTCACCCACTAAGTCCATCTGCCCCGGGAAGATAGGGCCTATCGAGCCCCACCAAACCCGAGGGCTGCCTCCTCCCTGCCCCTGGCCCGGCATTATCCACAGGCCCTCTCCAGCATTAGTTTGTTATCCGCGCCGAGCCCGGCCGCTGATTAAGATGAAATTACTCGGAGGCTGAAGTGCGTCTGATCAATATTGAAGAGAAAGCCGGAGGACAGGAGGCAGATGGCCGCAGCCCAGCGAGCCGCCTGCCCGGCCCGCTCCGTCCCGCTCCGCCGCCCTCGCCCCGCCGCGGGGGCACTGCCCCGCCCCGCCCGTCGGAAGTCGGGCCGAGACCAGCCGGTTCCGGAGCAGTTCGGAGACGATGGTTAACCCCCTCAGCACCCACCCCTCGCCTATAACGCTGCTGTAACACTGCTGTGTTCATTCCCAGCTAGCCCCGATTTGCGGGTCCAGCGGCGTGCGTGCCACCCGGCGCGGAGGTCTGGGGACACCGACGCCACCTGCCTCCCTCCCTCCCTCCCTCGCTCCCTCCCTCTCTCTCTCCGTGGTGGCTGCCCGAGCCCTTTAGCATGGCTGGGGGTCCTTTGTGTGCCTGCTGGGCCGCGGCTGCTGCTGGCCCTCCACGGTCAGGCGTGGGCTTCGGTCACCCCATCTCTCTCTGTCTGATCAATTACAGCAGCCTTTTCGAGGGACTTGAATCTGCTTGCCCGTTGCCCTTAATTTTTAGCATACCCAGATGAGGTTACTGCCCCGGCCCGAAGTGAAAAGAAATGTGGACGTTGGTGCCCTGGTATTGCTCTGATTTCCTCGGTTAGCTGAGCACAACTTTCTATTCGTGTTTATTCATGCAGTTTCTTATTGAGCTCCACATCGCACTGGCCTGGATTCCGCGTGTAGGGAGAGGACAGACAAACATCGCCTTTTTCTGGAGCGCACGCACGCACACGGGTGTGCAGACTGACACACACCAACACACACACACGCGGGAGTACAAAATGCAGAGGGTCTGTAGCCGCATCACCACCCCGCAGAGAGCCAGAGACACAGAAGTTTGCAAATGGTGTACAAAAAAAGGAGGAAATGAACCAAACCACCCAGTTGCAAACTGACCAAGGGATGGAGAAGGCAGGGAGGCGGGTGTCTGTGTGCCTCTGGATGCGCAAGAAGGAGTTGGGAAGGGAAAGCTCTAAGGATATTACCGACAATCGTGGTAAATATTATCTTCTGGCACGGTAATGACAAAAGGCAAGGGCTGTCGGGTTATAGCTGTGATTAAATGATACGAAAGGGATTTGTGTTGCTGTGTCTGGGGAAAGGACGGCTGTGAGGTTTTGTTTTCGACGCTGTTCTTTTTTATTTTGAAAGTAAGGCGGTTTCAGACAGGAGGCTTCGAAGTGGCTTGGCACCTGGCGATCTGCAAGAGAAGGAAGATGTTAAAGAGTATTGAATAAAGTGTAGATGTAAATACCTCCAAGCGAATGGTTAGAATCACCTCGCTTAGGTGAAGTGGCAGAATCGTTTCTCCCTGCGGCAGACAGGTCCTTTGCCGAACAAGTAGAAAAAGTAAGACGAGAACTACACTAGAAGTCAAGATTTACAACAGCTAAATCCGGACTGCGACTGACTTTAATTCCAGTCCTAGTTATTAGAGGGGAATTTAGTTATACCGCAAATATTTGGTTTGGTTCGTTGTTTTCGGGGTTTGTTGTTTGGTTTTTATGATTTTTTTTGAATTGGGGGGGGGTGGTTTTTTTTTTTTTTGGCGCCATAGAAACATCATCAGGGGAAGTTCATTTTAAAATAAGGTCACTTAAAGAGTATTTTTCAGAATTGCTTCCCTACTGGATTAACCTCTCTAGCAATATCTGGCAACAATAAAGTTATGCTGCAGTTTACCAAAACTCACGAATTTCGACAGGACCTGGAGGAGCGTGTGTTATTGCGTGGGCGTGTGTCCCTGTGGACAAGGGTGACCCACACCCACAGAGCGTGGCTGGATGTGGGTGCTCGCCGATGGGGTGGAGCTGGTGTGTGCAATGTCCACACACACAGAGGCATATATATATGTGTGTACACACATACGTGTGTTTTCAGATTAAAGGAGCTCTTGTAATATCTTGTAGAACACTGAATATTCCCTTTTAATATCTAAATAGGTCAGTAATGCAGTTCAATAACATTGGAGGTGTCTGTATATTCTCTCTCTTCAGTCTGTGATAAAACATTCTTTAAGACTATTGGGATTTTACACTGTAATTCTATTAAATAGTAATTGAAGGGGCGCGAGAGGCTATGATACAGGATCAGCAGTGTGTAAGCCATCCGTTTGAACTTTAATTTGGAATCATAGGCAGATGGGATCACGGCCTCTTTGTGGTGCTTGCAGATTTAAAACTAGCCGGCACATGGAGGGGAAAAAAAAACCCTGCAATGCAGATTCATTCATTAAACATGAAAGGTTAGTGCTAGAGAGGATAAACGTTTAGATGTCTAGGTAAATACAGAAATATACTTCACTTCCCTCTCTTGCTCCTACCATTACCCCCAGCTATCTCAGTTACTGATTTTCTATTGTTATTACAAATAAGTTTTCTTTATATCCCCAGTGGGGATAAGCGTACCTGAATGACTTATTTATACCTGCATCACAGTCTGTCTGTGAAACTTTAATTCCGCTTGCTGCCGGGGGGAAGCCAGATTTATTTATTTATTTATTTATTTATTTATTTATTTATTTATTTACTCTTTTGCTGCCTCTTCCTTGTTCCTCCTTGGGTCCCTTTAAAGCTCTGTTTTGAAAGATTGCTGGTGCCAAGCCCCTCTGTATGGGGGGACACGGCAGAGAAGGGATAAGCTGTTTCCTAAAATGGACAAATTAAATTTAAATAAACCCCAATAAACCCCAAAGAGAAAAGGTGTGGCATGGATTGGTCTGCCTAGGCCGGGAGGTGAATGGTAACAGCCACAATCTGAAGGAGGAGCCGTGGGTGCTGCTGCTGCCTGTGGTGGGAACCTGCTGACCGTGGCCGAGATGGCGTGGGTGCGTGTCCGTGGGTCCATGCCTGTGGGTGCCTGCCCGTGGATGCCTGCCCGTGGGTACATGCCCATGGGTGCCTGCCTGTGGATGCCTGCCCGTGGATGCCTGCCCGTGGATGCGTGTCCGTGGATGCATGTGCGTGGGTCCATGCCCCTGGGTGCCTGCCCGTGGGTGCGTGTCCGTGGCTCTGTGCTGGTGAACTCTCAGGCCCGACGTTGCAGTTCCACCTTATCGGAAAACAAAAGACTTTCCAACTGAAAGAGTCAAATCCGCCCCTCCTCCTCTCTTCCCTGGCTGTATCGTATTAAAAAGGAGCTTTCATTGTTTATTTCTAAATATTTGTGAAGCAGACAGTCTATGGGTTAACCTAATTAACACATCCATACTGTATATTAGTGGACCAAACGGTACGACGAATTTCTAATGCGATGGTTGAATGTGATAGTCATTTCTGTGTTGCAGGAGATTACAGCAACACTGGAGCATTTCCAGATTGTAGATGGTTTTAGATGTTGAATTTCCAGATGAGTATTTACCATCATAACTAATTTAAGACCATTATTAAATAGAAATTCTCAGCAGGGCTCTTTAATGATGGAACACGTTACTAATTACAGAGTTTACGCTCTGTTTTGGCTAAGCAGTCTAGAGGGATGGGATTGTGCTCTGCATGCAAAGCCAATATTACTAACGAGGAGGCATCATACCCCTAACATTTCAATCATATTATTAAAGAAAGCCACTTCTTGCCTTATCTGCGCGAGGAGATAGCAAGAGCGTTTTGTTTACCCTGCTCCCAAGCTCTGAAAATAGCTGGAATGGAGAGCGGGATCCCTGCCCTGCCTCCCGCTATTCCCGCAGGTCTGGGGGCCGGAGGGGCTGTGCGAGAGGGCCGCCCCCTCCATCCCCCGCTCCCCGGGGCCGGCTCCCCGCCGCTCCCGCCCTGCCGGGGCCGCCCCGCTGTCCCCCGTGTCCGCCAGGCGGGCTCAGCCCGCACTCGGCGCCGGGGGGAAGCGCAACAGCGAGGGGTGAGCGGGGAGAGGGGCGGGGGCTCTGCCCCGCGCCCCCGAAGTGGCGGGCACCGAGCGCACACGGCGGGCACGCACCAGCGCCGTGCGCGGGGACATGGGTACAGCCAAGTAAGTGAAGGCGTGTGGGAACAGTTTTGGTGCGCTCCTCCGCTCCCCAGGGCTCACGTCCCGGGCACAGGCCGGCGCGGTTCCCCCGGAGGCCGGACCACGCTCCCCTCGAAGCCCGGGGAGGCAGATCCCCGCCACGAGGTCTGTATCAAAATGGGAAGATGTGCTCAGGGCTGGGAGAGGATGACCCCGGTGGGAACGGGGGAAGTGGGACACCGGGGTCCCCGCCAGGAGGAGAACCTGTTCCCCGCGGCTCTGTCCCCTGGGCAATCCCACGAGTGCGGGACCAGCGCTTGCCTGTCCTTGCTGTCCTAGAGGCTATAATACCTTTGGAGACAGGAAGAGAAGTAGATGTGAGGCTTATTTACTCATCTCAGCTGTGGGCCACCTAAAACTGCATTTAGTTTTCCTGACAATGGCAATTTTCCTCTTACCCACCTACTTCCTGGCCCACCTCCTTCCCCTTTGCAGGTTACGGAGCGCGCCGCTCCGTTCAGTCCCGGTGTCAGTACCGCGTTTTCGTTGCCCTTGAAAGGACGACAGACGGTTCTCAGCCTATTTTCATTCTCGCTATCCATTAATGTATTTGATCTGGACGATTAATAAGTACGGAGGACAGGTTTGCAATAACCTGCTATTACGTTCAGCGTCAGTTCTGCCCGAGTAAAGACTTTTGGGATTGGCTCGCTCTGCTTGTCTTAAAAAGGTGCAGTATCCATTCTCTGTTCAGATGAGATGCACATATATGCGTATATAGAGAGACAGGAGCACAGAAACACGTCTTCTCTTTATACACATACGTATCTGCAAGAACAGCTGGATATATTCCACACATCCCCTCTCCAACCTGTCCTTACAAAGGACGAAAATTGAGGAGGCACAGGAACACAAGCCAGTGCCAGAGGCTCGCTAGGTTTCCCCCTCCCCTATTTTAAAGAACCTTTTAATGACATCTAAACAACAATCTAAACATAAAAATATTCTGGATTTGAGGGAAATTAAATTGTCTCCCCCCACTGTGTGCTTGCGAGCGAGTCACTGCGTTAACTTCTAAATGGATTCTCTCAGTTTGTCTACTTATGTGTTTTACTGCAGCGTGTCTTGTTCAATAGCGCAGGATGTGGCACTCGGTGAAAACCCGGCCGCTCTTTCGGGGCCTCGCTGCTTCCCGGTGCCCAGGAGCTCCCATCCATCCCCGAGGTCGGGCGGCTCCGCACCCGCGTCTGCGGCCCGGGACGGGCACCCCGTCCCTGCTGCTTCGGGGCCTCCGCGCCGGGCGCTTTCTCCCGGGGCTGGGGCTCCCCCATGCTCCGGGCAAAGCTGGGCACAAGGCAAGGCTCGGGGCCGGCCGTGCATCCCCTCGGAGCGCGTCCCGCTGCCGTCGCGGCGCTGCCATCGCGGGGGGAAGGAAGGAAGGAGGGAAGGAAGGAGGGAAGAAAGGACACCTGCGCGGGGCTGCACCTGCCCTGGGCGCTCTGATCGCCCCCCGACAGCCGGGCCCTGCCGGCACCGTGCCGAGCCGAGCCGAGCCGGGCCGGGCCGGGCCGGAGCGCGGCCTGCAGCTGCCCCTTCCCTGCGGGTCCTTCCCGCCCGGCGTCCCGGGCGCCGTGTCCCCGCCGCGCCGCGGTCCCGCCGCCACCGACGGCGCCTCAGCCCGTTTGGAAACTGACTCATTCTGTAAATAATCTTTGACGTCCCCACAAAGCCGCCCTTCGAGAGGAGTTTATTAGCACGGAGCCATTAAAACAGATGTCATGTTAGCTTCCCCGTGACATTTGGGTGACACATCTCTCCCGATGAATTGCTAATTGTCTTCCCGCCCGCAGTAAACATCCCGCTCCATTGTCTGCGCTCAAGAGAGTTTCTGCCGCAAAATACAGTCCTGCGCCGCGGAGAGACCTCGCCGTGCGCCTCCCCGACCCCTGCCCCGGCCCCGGCCCCGCGCCCCGGCCCCCTCGGTCCTACAGCCACCCTTCTTGCTTCCCTCATTCCCCGTCTGCCTCTGCCACCCTCCCGGCTGGAGCCCCGGCCCCCTGCCCGCACCTGGAGGAGCGGCAGGCCCGGCTCGGCAGCCCGGCTGCTCTGCCCTTCCCTGCCCTGCCTCCACCGCCGCTGCCCCCGCCACAGGGACCCTCGGCCCCGCAGCGCCCCGCTCCCTTCCCGCAGGGACCCCCGGCCCCGCAGCGCCCCGCTCCCTTCCCGCCGGGCTCCCGCAGGGACCCCCGGCCCCGCAGCGCCCCGCTCCCTTCCCGCCGGGATCCCCGGCCCCGCAGCGCCCCGCTCCCTTCCCGCCGGGCTCTCGCAGGGACCCGCGCCCGCGGGGCCGGGCTCGGGGGGAAGCGCGGCCCTCCCGCCGTCTCTCCCCTTCTGGCGTAACACCCTCTCCCAGCTCCTCCGAGTTGTTTATTTTGCCTGGAACAAAAGGTGTGTGTGGCGGGGTCGGGGGAGGCGGCCCGTTTCCATCAAAGTCCAGGCACGGCGGTGACATATGTCTGTCATTTTCGGATGTGAAAAGCGGGGATGTGCAGTGCCGAGCCTTCTCCTTATTCCCCGGTGAAGGTACTGGGAGGAAGCTGTCAGAGGGCTTTGAGAGGATAAGACAGAGCAGCCTTAAAGAGGAGCTTTGCAGCTGAGTGGCTGACTGAATCCGTCTTACCTATGTACGTAAGGTTTCATATTCATAGCCGTTGTCTGTACGTTGATACATAATCTCTCGCCCTTGTTAATTCTCAATAGATGCAGAGATAACTAATCCTCCCAGATAGATAGACACGGGCAGATTATGCGAGTGCAGTCTATCTACCTATCTGTCTGTATAGTCCCACACGCATATATATAAGCACGTAAAGCGATTTCACTGCGTTTTCTTGCACAGGAGTACACAGGACTGAGCTGATAGAGAGCCCAACGCCCTGCCTAGCAGATGTAGAAGTGTTCTACATCTAGGCGAGAATAAAAATACATGTATCCGTCACATATTCGGGGCTACTTGTTGTTAGAATTTTTATGTCCTGCACCCACTTTCTTTCCCTCTCCTTCTCCACAGTGTACTCGAGTTTTGTACAAACACGTACAAGCATTCCTAGTGAGGGAAGTTACGGAAAGAGGGAGAAGGAGTCTAAAGATTGGGTGGATTCGGAGTCTTTAAAAAAACCAAACCAAACACAACTCTCCCCCTCACCCCAACCAGCAAGACCGCACTTGAAATTATTTATCTGCTGGACAAAGAGACCTATCTGAAGTCAACCGAGATATTATTTTCATTGCCCAAAATGTGCCTGTCCTTAAGGCCAGCCGGTATCTACAGCGAAGTTACCTGGGCTCGGCTTTGTTCTGATTTTTAGCAGACATGTTTTATGGATGCCAATCGCAAGAAAAGCGATCTTGGGATGCCTGCCGAACGTTGCTCGGAGTGTGCCCAGCCTCTGCCTGCCCCAGTCCGGGATGCTTGCCCCCCATTCCCCAGGAAAGCCGGGCACGGTGGGGCCGTGCCCTCCCCGCCGGCTGCGCACACGCCGCGGGCTGGACTCGGCCGAGTTTGCCAAGGTCCTGCAGCACCTGCCCGCCGCCGCGGATGGGATGGCTGTGCAGCCGCTTGGGAACATGCCCGGCTCGGGCCTGCCCAGTCCCACGGCTGCTGCGAGTCTCGGTCACCCCAGCCCGGCCCGGAGACCCTGCCGGGAGCGGCGCCTGCGGGCTCTGCGCAGCCTCTGTGCCACGGGAACCCTGCCCCCAGAGCGGGGCTGGGGGTGTTCGAATGCCACCTCACTGCTCCTCGGTGAATATTAAACATCATTGTCTTACAAATGAGGAGAAACCGCTACCGTCAGAATAATAATAAACTACCTCTTGAAACCCTAAGTCTCTTACAGCGGGGCGTTAGAGACGACGAGGCTCTTAGCGCTAAAATCGGATTCCTCCCACCTGCGACTTGCCCGTGTCCTCATGTCCTGAAACTGTCCGTCTTGTTTGTCATGTTTGTTCTGCTATTAGCGATAAGATACACACCGGCCCCCACAAGAATGATGGGATGATTTCATCCCGTGTGAATTCCAGCAACCTTCCTCCGAAAAGGGCACTTCCACTCCGGTCCTGCCCTTCTGATGATCAAGTTGTCTTCTTGACTGGAAACACGGGGGGAACGTGGGACTTTGTCACTGAATCTGGGTCAGAAGAGGAAGGCAGCTTATGTTCCAAAGGTTTTTCCCTTTGGCTAATGACTTTGTCCTATGTCAGTGAAGTCACTAAGGCTTGTTTGTGTCTGCAGGTCCAGAGCAAACCTTGAAGAATCCTCGAATTCTGCACCTCTCTGCTGCGGCTGTGAATGAGTGAGTCAGTCACTCGAGAATAACCGTGTATCAGAGGGGAAACTGCTCCCTGCAGACAGGGATCGTGTCTTAGGAAGCAGCTTCCCGAGCTGTATTGTTCAGACTGATGCTTACTTGTCTCATTACGAAATCAAGAGACTCCTCTGTCTCATGCAACATCCCAGTGTTACATCTCGGGAGTGGAGAGCAAAGTCTGGAGAAGTGAAGGTGACAGGTTGAAAAACAGAGGCAGGAAACAAACCCCACCACCCTTCCAAAATAAAAACCTCTTCACCCAAATATAGCAGCAAATAAACCACAAATCTGTACATAATCAATACTGATCTGGAACCAATCTGTTCCTCCCCAGCTTCGTGCGGATCCAGGGCTGCAAGTGCTTGTGATTACACAGAGTAGGAGGGTCATTTTCTAACAAGGGTGCTCACTGTATCTGAGCTCCAAATTATCCAGAGAGGACAGATGGCCCTTCTGATCTTATAATGAGAGCAGGGAGTGATTATCAGCCTGAACCAAAAAATGATGCTCTGCTGACATATTTTCACAGTTCTGAAATCTGTGCTTGCACTTATGCCTCGCTTCATATCCCTCTTCATTTAATTTAGGCATCGTTTGGGATTTTGGAGGGCTGTGTGAAATCCGTTCATTTATCTGGGTCTGTGTGTCTGTCTCTCTCTCCCCATGTATCTATCTAGGACATGTGTACAGACACAAAACAAAGGAAAGCAAAAGGTCACTTCACAGGAACTCTTAACCCAAATCACGCTTGGCAAAATATTTATATATAAATATATTTGGCAATAATTAGGAAGCCCAGCTGCCTCCCGGATGCCTAGATTTTATGCCTGCTCCTTGGCAGTTTTCTGGAGCTGTTGCATTCCATCTTTGCAATTACTACAATGCATGGTGAGTCAGCTCAGACCCTAGGTCTCTTCAGGGGGAAAAAACCCAACACATACATATTCTGCATATTTGGGGCTTGTGTTCATGCTTTAGCCATTTTGGTTTTTTGTATTTAGAAGTATCTGTAATAGAGAGCAGAGTCCCCCATGAAGAAAAAAAAAAAAAAAAAAAAAGATGGCCGAGTGTTAAGGGAGATATTTCTTTCATTTGCAGATTTCTGCGATTTTGAGCCTAAAAGCAGTGTTAGTCACCTTTACCCTGCACAGAAAGTGTAACAGAGAAGGAGGGCCGGGGAAGTTCCTGGTGACTGGCAGCAGTCAGATCTCCATCCCTCTTTCCAGGTCCCTCAGAGGCGAACTTGCAATTGCAGAGAAGTTAGGTCAGTACAAACAAATTAAATCAGGGAGCTATTCAGTGGTTACACAGTCATTTCGCTCTCCTATTTGCACTGTAATATTGCATTACCCTCTAATTGTCACATATACTTTTCACTCTCCAAATATGGAAGACAAATACTGAATCCGTTTAAAGTTGCGCCGCTTTCCAGGCTGGGCAGGGAAGCCTTTTCCGCGTGTTCTTGCTGCCATCTACTGGTGCCACGGCCGCAGCCCTCCGTCTGTGAAACTTCCCTCCGTTTTCACAGCCGAGAAGGGAAAGGTCTATGGCAGGCGGTGGGAAATGCACCTAATGAGACAAGGCGTGATAATGTCGCCAGTGGCGCTGCGAGGTCACCACGCCGCTCATTTTAAGCGTAGGGCAAGACGATGCTTTTAGTTAGTGGAGGTGTATTCACTGCTTGGAACTAAACATGTGCATGTATCTTTATCCAGCTCTAGGTGTAAGCTGATTTTATACAAATAAGCTAGTTATTTAAGGTGTAGTTATATATATATAGTTACATAAGGTATAAAAATAAGGTAGTTATTTCACATTTTTGGTGCTAAGAGCTTTTTAAAAAATATTTTTGAAGAAAAAACCCATTCCTTTTCCAGAAAACCCCCAAGTTTAGATATCCTGCATTATTACCAGTGTCAGATTTAAAGGCGACCAGTGCCAAAGTTTTCCCCACTCCCTTTTCCTTCTTCAGTATCTGCCTGAACTCCACCCCCAAACCTAGGTAGAAGAGGTGTGTCATACTACATAAGTAACATCAGTTTGTCTTTGTCTGCCTTTTGCAAGTACTTTCTCTAGAAAGTACTGTTTTTTCATAGCAGTAGCTATGTGTCTTTTCATAACAGCAGCATTTTTCCCTGAGGTATCACCTCACATTATTGTCTGTTTATTTCCAAACAACTGCTGATTTGAAATAATGACACCATCTAATAATTTTATCCCATGAAAATCCTAACATGCGTAAAAAACTTCTTGGAGGAATGTATGGTTAGGAGAAATTTCTAGAGCAATATGTTCCATTTCCACCTGTAGATTGTCTGGGCCAGATCTACTGAGGGCTTGTCATTCAACTATGAGCTAAGCATCCCAGGTTCCTCCAGTAAAGCCTTTACAAAGCCCACACTTCAGAGACACGGTGTATAGGAATTTTCTGCAGGCATCAAGAAGCTCTGGGGCATTCCGAGGGCAATGAGAAGTTTTAGGCCTTGGAGAATTTTAGGCCTTGGACCCATCAGCCATCTTAGGTCAAACATCCCTTGACAGAGCCCACCTGTGGGGCCTCACTCAAGGGTCAGCAATTGACCATCTTAAAAATACTGCTGCCTCCATTGTCCCCTACAGTGTGAGAAACTTCAGTGTTGATTTTCACTCCAAACAAGGCAGAGTATAACCACAGTTAACCATAGAAAACATTTCTATTTCCACGTTTCCAGCTTAAGGAAAGGAGTTCTGACTGGATGGTCCACATTCCTCTAGGGCAGTGGCTTGTCTAAGTCCTAATTCCTTTAATGTCTTAGGTTTAATTTTTAGGAAATAGGTATCTGAGGTAGTCTTTCTGAGTTGATCTCTTGATCCATACATCTGCCTGACTATTTCAACCATCCCCTGGCTCCATGTCACAGCTTCTGGGACACCTGACTTTGGCAGCAGGGATCTTCACCCAAATGAGGTCAAGAACACAGAGTTTAAAACTCAGTTGGCAGGAGAACACCAACAAGGCAAGGGATGCAATGCAGAGACCTTGTTGGTGCCTCATTCTGAAAAGCCAGCTGAACAGCATGAAAAACATCTGAAAAGCATGGTCTGGACACAAGGAAACAGACTCAGGATACACCATGCTTTCCTTCAGATGAAGGATCAATGAATAAATGAGTCAATGAATATCAATGAATCAATCAATAAATAAAGCACAACCCATAGATTCCCATTTGGCCTTGACTTCAGTATCAACCAAAGCAAACAGGTTCTCTTTAAGGATATGCAAAGAATTATAATATGTATTTTGAGACTGTAGGTTTTTAAAGTAAGACCAAAGACATTTATAATGTATCATGAAACAGGCATACCCTGGTGATTCCCCCCCACACACACACATTCTCTGTGCATTTTGGCATTTTCCATGAGGTCTGAGCAGAGGCACAGTCTGGTATGAGGTACCTGAGCTATCAACAGCAGCATGAGACCTTCACACAATGGTAGAGTGTCACACCTCTCTCCATGAGATCTCTGAGGGTGACTCTGTCTTTAATTGTGGCTTGTTTCTGAGTAAGCTATACTGTGACAGTCACACCTGTAGAAAGCAGTTGTGACAGCTTTTGACTCCTGAGTGACCAGCTAGCCATCCAGGGAAGTTACCAGCTCCCTGCTTTTCTTTTACTGCTATTAGTCTGCCTTTGCCTGTTCAAAGAGATTCTGCCTCAGCATATATGAACATCAAACAGAACATTATCTTTAAACACTTTTAGCCTTTTGTTTTTAGCAGGACATATTGATATCATGTTCTGCTTTGCCTGTGTGACATCCACATGACAGCTTATGGTTTATGATCATCCATGTTTTAATCTGCCAGCCACTTCCCCTTGCCCAATGCACTGATCTCTGCAGTACAGGGCTGTGTCGAGGCGCATCCTGGCTGTGTGCGTGTAACCTGTGTGCTGCTCTAAAATACCTGTGCTCCCAAGGTTGAACAGATGGCCACAGAAGATGTTACACACGGTACCTCTGGTTAAATGCCTCTCTGCACATGAGAAAATTATTTTTTGGGCAGTATAGCATATGATCATATGGGTCCTCTGTGGCTGAGCTGCAAGCACACGGAGGACACAGCTGAGGCACGTTCTCAGCTTGAGTTGTGGTGCAGGAGAAAGATTTGTGTCATTTTGCACATTCCGAATGATTCAGGGATCGTGGCAATGAGCTTTGTTTTGAGACTGTTGGCTAGCTTTTATTAAACCAGAGATTAATTTATTCCAGGGAATGGCCCAGATTCTTGTAGAAATGAAGACAAGGCAGATTCTGCAAAGCCCAGTGGAAAAATTATGTTATTGTTGTTTTAAATAGTGTTCAACATATGACACTGTGAAACATAATGAGTAGCCTGAACATCTTGCTGCATCACTAATTCATAGTAATACAATTCTTTTTTCTGAGATGGTTTGTACTACTTCTTGTACCACTTGTAAGTGGTACTTTGAAGTCAATCGATGCCTATTATTCAACATCTTCAGCAGATTTCAAAATTGAGGGAATTTATTCCGTGCAAAGGTTAACATTTCAAACCTTTCTCTTAAGACAACAAAGAGGCAACATTTTGAAATTTTAGATATTCTTGAATATCTACATGAACAACCAGAATCTTCTGTTTCAGTAAGTTTGCAACACTCCATGGTAGTATGGATTTCTTTTGACTCAATAATATCAACATTTCTATTCTCTTAATATAAATTATAAAAACAAAGGGAATCACTTCAACAACTTAGAAATTAGATGCTCCAGTATTCTTTGCAAAGAACATTCACAGAACTTTCATCA
This sequence comes from Melospiza georgiana, assembly GCF_028018845.1. NCBI lineage: Eukaryota > Metazoa > Chordata > Aves > Passeriformes > Passerellidae > Melospiza > Melospiza georgiana. The sequence goes on from NC_080432.1 coordinate 39,571,391, forward strand.
ACCAGTATTGAAATTGGCAACTTAGAACTTTTATAACAAGTTCTAATTATCAGATAATGAAGTGACTAGAAGGACAGGAAGTGTTTGCTCTGCAAAATAATAATTTACACTGAAACTGATAACTCTTAGTATTATGATTTATGTGCTAAAAATCGGATTTCTTTTTCTTATTTTAATTTAAGAAGAGGAAAAAAATATTCTCTTTACAGTCTAGCAATGAGTGCTCTTTGGTCTTCAGAACTACTGCGAGGTTAAGTGGGGAAGACAACATTTGCTGTGCACCTTTACACATGAATTGCAAACACAGCTCCTGGTACTGAACATTCATTTGGGAATTACTCAGGCTTCCCGTATGGATCTGGGCTACTCAATGTACACATGAGATGATGTGGTTATTGAGTACATTCTAAGAATTACCTGTTTGAGAGTCAAGTCCCTAAATTCCTTGCAGACGTGTGTACCCCAATGAATGGTTGCTACAATACTTGGAAACTTATCTTTTTCCTCCAAATTACATTCAGAAAACATTAAACAATTTCCAGTCTGTTCAATTGAACTATATCTGGTGAACTGTCCCCCTTTTTGATTTTTTTCCATGTTTGTGCCAATTGGAAGTATAAAATGAAGCCTTGCTTTCATAGGGGACCAAAGCATCTCTGTGCTAAATCTGATGCTGCAGACTGGATAGATGAATTCTGAATGAATGATGGTCTTAGCCTTGTGATAAGCACTTTCAGAATATTCTTCATGGCTCATCTTCCCTTCAAAAATATTGAAGTGACATCTTTTCTGGTCTCTGCTGACTTCTGGCTGGACTAATTTGGTCTTAGCAATCATAAGTGGTGTAGGAAATACTGTGCATTTTAGAACTGAAGCTTTGACATGATACAAGTTAGACCTCGTTGAGCAATTTGGATAATCATGTGTTTTATGGCTTTCAGATGTTCTTGCTGCAGCGTAAAGGTCCATAAATATTTAGAACAGAGAGTCTGTGGTCCTTTTATGCCTATTTTATGTAGCATTGTTTTTCTTTATTGGAGCTTGTTATTTTGTGTATGACAGCAGCATTGTAGTTTTCAAATAGGATTTTTTTTAAAGGGTTTCTTGTAACACAGAAGCGTTGAGGTGATCAGAAGATGAATTCTATTTTAACATCCACAAACTGGAAGATATCAACAAAGATTAGCTGAAGAAAAATAAAGAAATAATCTATGACAGTGCTGAGAACGATTCTCAGAATTTTAAATACTTGTTAAAGGCTTTGCTGTATTTCACTTCAATAAACATCATGCTCCAGTTACTACTTGAAACCATAGGGGCATTATCCTGTGCAGCACTTATCAATATTTTAACACGTGAAAGTCAAATGATGTTGAAACATTGAACTATATTTCCATCTGTGCAAGCTAAAATGGTACAAATGCATCCTGTGTAATGGAATACTACATCCCCAGTTACTTTCTTACAAGTGATACCTGATTCCTCTGTATTTTCTGTGGTTGTTTCCATTGCTCTGATGGTGCCCAAAGGAAGACTGTCTTTTAAAATTAATGTTTATAGCATTTAAGGAGTTTTAACCCAACCTGCCTTAAATCCAGAGAAAACAAATTCTTGGAAATTGCTACAAAAATTAGTAGTTAATTTTCTGTTGCCCTTGCCTCAGTGTTAAATTTTTCTGGACATTTTGTGTGAAAATGGGTATTGGTACAAAAACAACGACCCTGGGATTGGCTAGAACACAAATATACTGCTCCCACAAGAGATTCTGAGAGCTTGTGTCCAATGGAAAAATGTTCTACTTAGTGGGCAGTAAAGAGAAGAGATGGAGCTTGCTGCCAAAGGTTGCACATTTCAGTGGGATTTCTCTGGAACCTCTGGGAAGGCAGCTCCAGTCGCAGACCTGCAGCATGACCCCACACGCCGTGGTCCCAGAGCCACCAGCAGCAGGCACGACTGCATGGCCTGCCAAACACCAGACCAGGCACCGGGTTTCAGCCCAGGAGAAGGATCAATGCCCTGCAATGGGTGTGACACAGGTGTGGCAGCACAAGAGCGTGACACACACGTCAGATGTTAACTGTATTGCTCAGCGTCACCGAGAGTCCGTATCCTGACAAGTTCTTCTACCAGCAACCCATCACAGATTGAATGGGTGACACCCCTGCTGTGAACCCCCTTCCATGAACCTGTCTCCTGTTGCTTATGCTGTATCTGACATTGTGAGCCTTCCATCTGGTCACTGAATTTTTTCTTGGCTTGCATCATATTGGTTTGCTTCGTTTCACAATCTCCTTGTTTCTCCTGACTTTTCTACCCAAGGCCTTGGCTTCTATTAACAAGCCATGTACTCCTTGATTTCTTGGAACTATCTGAAGCCTTCTCTCTCCATGGTCATGTGTCTGTGGTTCTTGTATAATCTCTTTCCTACTGAAGCTTGGACTGCTGCTGTTTGCTGCTGCTTTAGAAAAGAATTTGAAAATTATCAGAGCTGCATAACTGTGGTGCTGTTTCAAGTGCTTTTTTCCAGTCCTTCAGGGGCTGCCCATTTACCTCCCATGTTTTTCTGTCTAGTTACAGGCTGTGACACCAAGTGAAGCAGACTTTGTCTTCTCCTGCCCACCTCCTGCACAGTAGCCACCTACCTATTGAGAGGATGAATTTTTAGATTGCAATGTTGCAGGTCTGGACTTCCTTCCCACCTGATCTGATGTCTTCCTGTAGGTCTTGAGGTACATCCATGAGCCAAAGAGAGAGCTGAGGTACACAAAAAAGTGACACAGAAAACTGTCTTTACTTGGCCACTTGGTCCCTTCATGAGCCAGTCAGGCCCGTGCTTTGCAGTGCCCTGCCCATCAGCAATGGCCAGGACTCCACAGTGCCAGTGATGCCTGTGTCCAGTGAGAAAGCTTCTTTGTTTTCACAGGTTTCCCAGCTTCTCACACTGGCCTTAAATTTTTTTCACTTAATATAACCAATCACTGCACATATTTTTCCCAAGACTTCACTGACTCTGCTTTATATTTTTAATTCTCCATGTGAGGAAAGCTACAGACAGTCCATTACTACTGTTTAGCAGTGTTTCTTGGAATGGATTTCAGAGGGCTTTCCATCCACCTAGAAGCAACTGGATCCATTAGCCTGTAAGTGGCTGTAAGTGCATCGAGTAGAAGGGCTGCAATCTTTTAGTCAATACTTTTCTTCTACAAAGCATGCATCTAGAGCACCTTCAGAGCTGGTAAAATTATACAGCAGATGCTGCTGCTTCATCAGAAGACCAATCCTAGGGCAGCTTCCCACTGCCATGGGATAATCATGGTGCTGGAATGTAACGTGAGTCTCTTTGTAATGCTCCACTGTACCCATGATTGATTATAGGCTGAACATTTTCCCCTCTTTTTTTCCATTGAACCCTGACATCTGTATTTTCCATTTGTCTGTCTGCCTGGCTTCCTACTTGTTTTGAGCTAGAGTGCTTGAGAAGGGCTGTTCTCTGTCAGTACTGAAATCCTTTCCCCAGCAGCTGATCTGTTCTCACACTTTGGGTGAGTTGCTTCAGACTGGTGTCTCTTTGCATTCTTTTCTCTGAGCTGCAGTGGAGAGTCCCAGGCAGCACAGGCACGGTGGCAGGAAATGGCAGCAGTGGCTGGACACGAGACAACAGCTCTGGGAACCCCGTAATGACTCATGTGGTTACCATGATCAACCAGGGAAAATTATTCTATATCCAGCAGCTCAGTAGGCAGCTCTGGGTTGGAGACATCATGACTTTGTCAGAGATTTTGATTTTTCAAGCTCTTGCACAGATCACCAGTACATAAATCTCAGAATCAAGCACTTGAGTTCCAAGAGGACTGACATTAAGCATGGAGATGATAGGGCCTTTTCAAAAAGAAACAGGGCCTAGGATTTGTGATCTGGATGATCAGGCAACTCTAGCTCAACAGCAAAATCAGTTTTTGATCAGCTTTGGACTGTAAATAGTGAATTACTTTAACCAAGACTGGAGCAGAGCTGTTGTGTTTGGATATCCACTTCTGAGTATCTTCAATGAAGTAGGACACAGAGATAATACCAGCTGAGGTGTGTAATGCCAATGCCAAGTGTTCCATGTTTGAGACATGGTGACCCTGGCTTCTGTTTGTTGTGTGCCCCATAACTGAGTGCTGCTTCCAAATTTATGTGGAATGCCAGTTATCACCTTTTTTAGGTAAGTAAATGCTAAAAGAAATTAGTCATTAGACATTATATTACAACAATATAGTCATGCAGTATTTTAGATGGACTTTTGAAACTTTTCCTCCTGAGAAGAATATTAAAAAAACCTTCACATTCTTATATAATTATACTTTATGCTTATCTCACTATATAGGATGCATTCCTACCTTCATCCTTTTATTAAATTTTTGATCTGTAAATCCTGCATTTTCAGAAGTGTGAGTCCTCCCATACATGTGGGATACACTTTTTTAAAGTGTACTTTGTGTGGTAGGTATGCCATGTTTCCTTGCTTGGGACACTCTTTTATGTGAACCTCCATAAACTGACTAATGCCATGCTCTAGAATGTACTAAAAGTAAAGTAATTCTGCCCTGAGATGGAAGATGACATTCAGTGTAAATAAATGCAAATGCATGTGGAGAAAAGGTGACCGATTTAAAGTGATGGCTCGTATCTACAGCATACCCTTGCCAAATTATTGTTCTGTATGTTGTTCTGAGCCCCTCATCTCTAAGAGAGTATAACAAATCTGGAAAAGGTTCAGAGAATGATGAAAAGGTGGCCAAGTATATGGAATAATACTTTGTGAGAAAAAAAGAGAAATATTCAAAACAAAAAGAAGAAAGTATATTCCTTTATACAACATGTCTGGAAACCACAGGAATGCTCTGCTGTGGGATGCTGCAAATGGTGAAAGCTGACCTTGATTCAGGGAGAGATAGGGAAAATTAGCAGAAGAGAAAGACCCAATAAATAAAATTATTTGGGATCTCGAAGTCCCTGAGCATCCCTGCAATGTGGTTATGTGTGGTTACGTGTGGTTATGTGTGTTTGCTGTCCCTCAGAGACAGATTGCTGTGCTGGATGGATCATTGATTTGATTCACTATGGCCACTCTTAGCATTTATCTTAGAAGACTCCATATCTCTAAACAAAATGACAGCTGGCCAGTGGCTAGTCTTCCACTGTATTTCCTGGCCAAAAGTGGAAAACCATATTTGAGCCCCTTCCCTTTGAAACTGGCAGCTGGGCCAGGCTCTTCCATTTGTGCCTGGAGTTATGAGCAGCAAAACAAATCTACAGCACAGACTCTGCTCCAAAAATTTGGGTTTGTGCCAACAAGGAGCAAAAACACATTCTGAAATTTTTAGTGTTGCTGCAGAGTACAATGGTGCATGGTGCCTGTAGCTTCCCGATGACTTGTCTAACAATCTCACCTGGAAATGTGTTTTCCCCAAGATCAGATGGAAGAAAGACCCAAAGCCTCACTTTCTTCATTGCCCTCTCTGCTTAGACACAGATTTTGAAGGAGTAGGTGTCTGCTTTGGTCAACCATTTTGGAGAAATTGGGATGGACTTTGGGACCCAGACTAAACCAGGCATTTATGGAGTTTCTACACAGTTGGATGTCACTTAGTTTGGCAAGGTTGTCCTGTACCTGGAAAGGTAGGCAATACAACTGCAACCTGTTTTCTACCTAACATATGGTATCCAACCCCACTGGAGGCTTGTGCTTGGCAAGCAGAGGAAAAACACTACAAATTTGATTTAGGCACATATTCAATAGTAGTCATATGGTTTCCACACGCTCTGCTTTGGACACAGGCCAGTGTGTATAAACAAGGGAATATATAATACCAGTAGTATGGAATTTTCTTCCTCTTTTCAGCTTTCACTAAAAATTAGGTGTCTTTGTTCAGGAACACAAACCATTCCTTCTGGCAAAATAACCTCCAAGTCCCTGGCCTTCCATTCATCTTCCTTGGATCTATAAAACAAGTTATGAGGTCTAAAGGATCACAAAAAGGACAGGAAAATACATTCATAATCTGTCATCTTTATTTATGTTTTGTTCACTTCATTATTCACTTCATTTTTTATTTTAAGAAACATTATCTGAAGTTCAGAAATATGTAGGAATCCCAAAGCAATGGCAGATACAAGGAGCTGGTGTCTTTGAAAATGAGTCATATTAGACATATATGTTTGGGTTTTTGCTGCCTCAGTTTACCTACCTAAAAAGATAAGCGTTCTATCTGCCAGCTGACTTGACTTGTGCACTGTGGGAATAAATTGGTGATTGAAAAAAATGCTTTGAAGTTCCTGTCTGAAACACATTGCGCATTTGTGAGGTGTTACAGTGTTTAAACAATGAGTGATAGCACACAAGTTCAACTTATTCACAATACTATGTAAAAGCAATGTATTAACCTTTTGGATTGAATCACAGTTTCAGTTTGGGATGGATTAGAGGTCTCTCTAAATGCATTAATACCTGAGAACATTACCAGACTGAAAATCAATTTACTCGAGAGACGAGCTGCTGTGGTATCATGGTCAGCAGGAGTCAGAAAGTGAGGAGACTGCACCAAGGTGTGGGTAAAGACAGTGCTTACAGCTACTGTTAAACATTTCAACAGCACAGCAGTTCTTCCTCCTCCTCCTCTGGTGTCTGAAGGCAAATGGCTACCTGAGACATGAACTGCAGCACTCAGGCAATGTCATAATTCATGCTGTTTCATGCTTGCCTTACTGCCAAAAGATCCAAAGACTATGAATTTTTCTGCTATCCTTGGGTTTGGGATTTAATTATTGCACTCTAATCTGTATTCTGAATGAATGTTTTAAACAATAATTGTGAGTTATTTGGAAACAAAACAGTTCCTGTGGATTCGTACACTGAAAATCTTGACTTGATTTGGGAGCTGAGCTTCTGGGCACAATAAGAAGTAATTCCCCAGCAGTGAAAAAGCTTCAGAGAAGCCCAGCTGTGGGCAGTGATGTGGCTACTGAGTGTTCAGGCAGAGCAATTGTCCTGGGGTCTGTGGGTTGCAGAAACAGTGCAATATATTGATAGAAGCACTCACTAACACTGAATCAAATCCATTTACTGGCACTGGACCCCATCTCAACCATGTCATGTTACTGAGGCTGGATAGAGATACCAATATTCAGGAAATTTTGGTTGGTGTGGAGGTACTGAGGATTTGTTTGAGTTCAGATGTGGCCCTGTCACTGCCTAAACTGAATATTTGTTACTGCACCTCCTTAAGGCAATACCTCTGTTGTCACATTGCTGAGGAAGGAAACACAAAGTCCATCAAGCAAAATTTAGAATTTGGGATTATGATATAAGGTTGTTAAGCTGCATTTGGGTACTGCTGTTAAGCTTGGTTTACAGGGCAGTCTTGTCACTTTTTGGACATCTGATGTTAAGTGCCCACACTTATAGTTTGGCTCCTATGACAAGATAAGAGATTGAAAGAAATCCTTAAGAGACTCTGAAATATATATTATTTCTTTTTTTAAGATGGAAGGAGGGAAGGGATGGAGATGGACAGGTCCTTGCCTTCAGAAACTTTCCTGTCTGAGAGCACCCAAGCTTGAGACTATTCCCAGTGTAGCAATGAGGCTACCACCAAAAACCAGGATAGATCTGAACATGTCTCTGCAGGGTTTCAAGGCAGGTGTGTGCTTCCAGAGCAGCCACTGTGTCCTGTTATGTTGATAGATTTAATTAGGAAGCAAGGTGTGCAGGCATTGTGTAATCCTCATGGCTCAGGAGGAGAATAGGAAAGAATTATTTGCCTTTCTGATGGAAAGTAGGCCCAGGGACTGATGATACTTCCTTGGGTGACATGATAAGAGAATTGTCTCCAAAAGACATATTATTACCTCCTTTAATACACATTATATTTATTCTGGCCGCTTTACCTAGGCTGGAGGTTCAGGGAGGTGGAGGGAAAACTCTGCACAGCACTGAAGACTTTGACTCACTGACACATTCCTCTCTTGCTGTTTGGAAGGTGACATTACAGATTCTGTTGATGAATGAGCATTGCTAAATACACTGTACAAAAGTGTGCATCTGGAACATGGCATTTCAGCTTCTCTCTCCCCTGGAGAGCCAAGCAGAAGTCAGAGTGGTGCCTGTGTGTGTGAAAAACAAAGCAGGAGTCAGAGTGGTGCCTGTGTGTGTGAAAAACAAAGGCTCATCGTGGCTGCATGAAATGAGTAAGGGATCTTCCACAGCTGTCCTCAGGAACAAGTATGACAGTCATTTTGGCACTTCCCTGATGCCTTTCAGGTGGTTGCAGACAACCCTTGAGCATTTTCTGGGGCAGGATGTGTGGGTATGTGCATCACAGTCCTAAGGCATTTAATGAGGAACTTTCCAAAGCTGAAGTATTCCCCACTATCTTTTGCTTTTTGAACAGAAAAATTGGCCCAAACCACACACATATGCACTCACATTAGGTAAAATTGCAAAGGCTGTGAGTGTTGTTGAAGTATAAATCTCCATTATTTTTGCTCTTGAGAAGATGCTTGCATATATTAAGATTTCTCTACTTCAGATATAAATATGGGTACAGATTTTCTACTGGGAGAGAGCAGGCATCAGCAGAGAACTGGGCCAGGGAAGAACCATCCCTCCATTGCTGGTATGTCCCATTGCAGTACACCTCTCCTGGCCATGCAACACAGAGGAAGACATGTATGGAGGTACCTGGCTGTGCAATTTCAGTGTTACAAAAAGATTTTGGAGTGTTTTTTTATCTCTCTTGGGAATACAAGCTGCAAATGACAGATTAAAATCTTAAAACAGATTTTATGGTCTGAAGACAGCTCTCCCCATTCTTGCCCCTGCAAAGAGGAGCAATGCTGGTGACAGGACTACACCTCGGTGTGGTGGGGCATGAGGAGGCTGCACACAGTTTCCCCAAGGCACAGCTTGCCAAGGTAGGCCCATCCCCATCCCCATCCCCATCCCCATCCCCATCCCCAGCTGGCTCAGTCTTTTCACATCACACCTATGTGGAGTCCTCTGCATTCCAGGGTTTGCTTGTCCCCCTCCTGGGGACTGGGGATGGATTTTGAGGCTTGACACAGCACTAGCACCAAAGTGCCCTGGTCTATTTAGGGAGCCAAAATACAAACCATCAGTCCTGGTTTAGTCACCAGAAATACCTCTCTTGTTCTCAGTAGTTGATTCCTCCTTCAATACTATCTACAAGGTGTTTAAAATATCTTTAAATATCATTTAATAGAGCTTTCACTAACTTTCCAGACAATGCACTTGGTTTGCTACCTTTGTTCATAGATGATGAGAAACTACATTTCTGTTGCCAGGTGTCCCAGTCTTTCTGCTCATTTGCTGACATTCTTTCTTATAGCAAAAAAGTTCTTTATAGCACTTTCCAGGTCAGCCTCCTCCTTTGAAAGATTTTTTGCTGATTCCTCCAGAATGTTCCCTTGTGGTCAATGCTATTCTTATGCTTATATTCTTAATAAATATATAGCAGCTCCATGTGCTGCTATACTCTCTTGGACTGTCCTGGTGGCAATATTGACATTTCTTGACTGTTCTAAAATTCAGCTTCAGATGTAAATACTTTCTGAGAAATCAAGTTCCAAGCACATTTATAAGCATATCCCAACTGTCCATCTGAACTGTGGGATTATATTCCCTATTGACCAACAATTCACATTTCAAGTACCTTGCTGAAGACTTTAGGTCTCACTTTACTTTTACAACACTGCATGTGAATGGTTGTGAGATGAAATCTTCACTGATTAAGAGGGGATGCACAAAGGCAGTGTCAGAAGCCCAAGCTCTCTGAGCTTTCACAGGACCACAACTGAATGAGTTAAAGGTGCCAATGCAATGAGACTCTCAGGCGTGGCATGAAATTTATCCATGGTGATTAGGGAAACCCTATCCTTTGGGCTGTTTTGGCACATTAGGCACTTTTTAAAGCTACATGAATCCCTTATCACCATATAGCTCCACACGCTCTGTCTGTGAATCTGTGCTGGCCAGCTGCTCGTACTTACTGTCATCCAGTCTGCCCTATTTATGCTTCAGTGTGCTCTGTTCTTCTTTGGAGATTATTTCTCTTCCATGTTAAAGAGTATTTTGCTCTTAAGGTCTCATTAATGTATTTGTTCCTGACACAAGCACACACAAAATCCCAGTAAAGAATGCAAACCCAATTCCTTCTATGACAAAGATCAAAATTTGGTCTTTAATATGAAAGCAGCTGTATTTTTGTTGGAAAATGTAGAGGGATGTAATATAACAGATTAGGTGGTGACATATGAGACAAATGGCCTAATTAATGACTCATCTTTCCAGAGATTTCATAATTTATTTTCTGTGGCATTTATTAAGGAATTTGCTGATCACAGAAACATCTTGAACAATGAACATTCTACTTTTTAACTGAATCCTTGCTCAGATACCAAAGGGAGAGACTTAGTCTTAGCAGAAATTACTTTCAGAGGAGTGTAATTGCAGCCCTGAAATTCAGGCCATTTCCTTATGGACGACAGTATGAAAGAGGGCCCTTAAAACTCAGAAATCTGGAAGAGAGAGTTGCCCACTCTGCCTGTCCCCCCAAAAGAAACTGTGATCATGCCAAATCTCTAAAGCATGAGAGAAATTCAGGGCATATTCTCTGTATTCTTCTATTAATGAGAAATTCCTTCTTCTTCCTATGGGAAGGAGGCTGTAGCTGGACCATTGTCCAGCCAGGCTGAAAGAATAGTCATTTGGGAATGTACAGAGTCCTAAGGAAGAGGAGCTCAATACAGAGTTTACAGGCAATTTCTGGGATATCCAATAAGGGTGATACACAGCTCCCATCATATTTTAAAGGTTAATGTGCTCTGAATCCTTTTAGACTCCTTTAATAACCCTGCCAAACCCAGTGAGTTCTGAATATATCCCACCACAAATAATTCCTATTCCTACTCCTTATAAGGACAGAGGATGCATAGGAAGGAAGATGGATTGAGTTTCTTTGGTTTTCTGGAACTTAAGAGATGCAGATGCAATTTCTCATGTGAAATTAAAGGCAGCTAGGTGCATCAGCATTTTTTGAAACCCTCCTGTGGCCCTGAATCTCAAGATCACACAGGTTTCTAATTCCATCTAAAGTCAATGGAGTTGAGCATCAGTCCGAGGACCTAAATTCTTGGGAAGAATTTTCAAAAGCACCCAAGGTACCAATTTCCTGTCAGTATAACCTGCTGATTTCCAAAGAAGAGAACACAGGGTTTGCCATCTACTGCAGTGAAACAGGGGGGGTTGATTCATTTGTTACAGGCTGAATATGTCTATTTAACCTCCACTCTCAATCTGTTTCTCCACCTGGATGTCATTGTGCCTAATTCAGTGCTCACAAGTTCTTCCCCTGCCGTTACCAAACATGCTTGTATCTGTGCATGAAAGTACTCATGGAAATGGGAGAGACCTATCACATGTTTTTCCAGGAATTGCCATTCCAACTTCAAAAAGCTGGTAGCAATGTCAGTCGTGAGGTTTTCCAGCATCCAGATTTTTTTTAAGGTACCAGTACTTAAAGGAAGAGGAACCCAGAAAACCTATTTCTGACATGAATTCTAGCACAAAGAGATAAAGACTCTTAAGGTTCAACAGCAGCCTTGAATAAAGAAACATGACTAAACAGGAGCACATTCTTATTAGCAAGCAGTTGTCTGTCCTACAGAAAGCAGAACATGCTAATATATGTAACCATAAAGACAGACTCCAAAATATTTAAGTTCATGAGCAGAGGTGTTGACAGTTAAATTGAACTTCTGGCAGGCATTTCCAGCTCGTGAGGGAGCAAACAGCAACTCTTCAGCTTTCAAAACATTTACCAAAGATAATAATTACAAAGCCACATAGTTTCAGAATGACTTTCATTTGTCAGGACAGTTAACAGAGTGGGAAGCAAAGCCAAGAGAAAAGCCAAATGCTAGCAGGAAAACACTGACAAATCACTTGATGTAAATTTGAGCCCTGTAGTAAGACAGGAGAGCACAGGACCTGCCATCTAGTCCCAGCAGGCCCACACCGAATCTGTTTTGGTTTTCTGACCTGGGGAGGAGCCAGGCTGTGCTGGGATTGCACCCAAGAGTCTGGTGCAGCCCTGGGGCAGGACATCCAGTCCGAGAGTGCCCCTTTCCCCTTCACCCCTCTCCAAGTCTGCGTGGGTATGGGTGGGGCTGCATCATGTCCTAGCCAACAGCCTGAGAGCTTCTTGATGACAGGGGAAGGGGGAGAGAGGAAGGAGGTTTCTAGGAGTAGACAACAGGGATAATCACCCCTGTGAGAAGGGAAGCATCTGGGATATTATCCTTTTCTGCTTGACAGGAGCAGGAAGTGTATCTCTCAGTGGATTTGTTCCACTTTGTACCTTGGCATCCTTCTCTAACTTTCTTCTCTTGCTGCCTTCCCTCTGTGCCCTCTGGCACCCCTCTAGCCTTATTTCTTCTATTCTGTGGCAAAAGTGGCTCTTGGCAGCCAGCTATCCAGAGCCAGGGCACCTCTTATGTGGCCTTTTATCTGATTCTCATTAGACCTGCTTCAGCCTGATGAATTTTACACAGGCTCCATAAGCCACCCTGCTCTTCAGGCATTTTTGTGAAAGCTGAACTTGCAATACCATCCCTGGGCAGTGCAAATTTGGGCTGTTAGTTCATTTGTAAAGGTCTTGTAAAGAATTATCACTTACCATCTCTATTAATTTCTGTGGAAAATAAACATTGGAACTAAAAGAGTGAGGAGACAGGTAAACTGATTTAGGTTAAATAACCTCTAGCAAACTAAACTGTTTTCAGATACAATATAGGTTGTCTGAGTTTTGTTTTTCAGGTATTTGCTTTTAAACTCAGCTAATCCTGAGCAGTGTTGGTGCTCTTCTGCTTTCTGTCTTGGAACAGACCCAGAAATAGCAAAATACTTTGCAGAAGAGGCTGTTCACAGGGGAGGTCTGGGAGTACAGAAGTAGGAGAGAGAGAAATTTTATGAGTAAATCTGTTCATATTAATCTTCTGTCCTGATTACACAGATTAAGAATGTTTCAATAAGCCTGTATTATTTGCAGTGCAGAAAGAAGTCAGCCAGGATGCAGGCCCTCCTGAGCTCTGTCTCTCCACAAAGGCTGGAGCAAATGTAAGTGACAAATTCTGTCCATAGGCTGTGACTCTTGGGAGCAGCTCACAGCTATGGCAGCTGACACCAAGTGCAGGGGCTGCTCACCTGGGGAGGCTGTGATAACACCCTATGATGGAACCCAGGGCACAGGGAATATTCCTCTGCCTGTCCTGAGAAGCTCTGATCCCCAGGGGGACACTGCTTTTAACCTTCATCCATGGAGAAATCTTCCAAGACTTTGGGGTGAATTGGAATCTATTAATGTGTGAAATAGATAATAGTATAGTTTATCGCAGGGTGAAACACTCAGAGTTTTGGGGTTTTAGTATGGAACTAGATAGAAGATGAAGGATTTTGAGCATTGTTTGATATCCTTCTTGTTCTTCATCTACTTCATTTTCTGCAGGGTTGGTGGCACAGAGTGATTGGTTAGAAAGAGCTGCAATGCAGGTGTTGTGTGGACAGACAAATAATTAGTTATTGGTAGAAAGGCAGAAATGAAGTACGTTCTAAGAGTTAATTGGATAAATTAGCTTTGAAGAACCTTGAATCTGTGTGTCTTGTGACTTTTGGTGCCTTCTCTTTGTATGCTAAGTCTGAGATGTAGACACCATGCTGAACTTCTGACAAGAGAAAAATAAACAAAACAAACTGATGACCAAAAAACCAAAAATTCCTATTAATCTCTCAATACTGACACAGGACTTTTTAGGGCTCTCTCCATCAGAGGCATCCTTGGGGAGGAATTCCACAACTCTAAAACCAGAGGATACCATACATTTGTTGCCTCATATGTGGCTCAGAAAAGAGAATATTTTAAAAATCTTATCTTGCTGTCAAGCCACCAGCTATCTTCAGTGCATCTTAGCAGTGTGAGGACAAAACCCTCTACAGGTACTTTAGTCCAGTGCTAGCCGGGTGGATGAGCTGCAAATAAAGATTTCTGAGCGCTAATGAACTGTAGCAGCCTGCATAACATACCACAGCCTTGCAATTTGGCAATACCAGCAGAAAGATGCTGAGGTGTTACCATAATACTTTCCTTTTCACTCTTCAATAAGTAGTTAAAAGGAGTATTTAACCATCCAGTCTCCGTAGTGTCATTCCTTTCTGAGACTTCTGGCAGTGATTCTGTAGATAGATGATAGCAGTGTCCTGTTCAGGTGAGGTAGAAACACTTCTGCTAACTGTGCATCCTTACAAAAAAAAAAAAAATTCTACTTGCAGAGAATATACCTGGCTTCAGTGCAAGAATAAACAAAGTGGGAGGCTTGATTCACTGCACAGATGTTAAGAAGCATAAGGCAATTACAGGTCCTTTAACTCAGCCTTTTTGTGTTGAAAGCACTGTAGATCTACAGAATTATTTATAATGGACTTCTGTAGGTGCAATGCCAAAGCAGCATACACTGCCGCTGCTGTGTCTCCTGGGAAATGCCATCCTGAGTGCATGGAAGCACACAGAATGACACATTGGGTATAGTCAGACCAACTCTCCTAGGGTAGCTATGAGATATTTCCTAAGATAGCACTTTGCCATTTGGGAGTCCTGTGTTTCTGAAGAGCTTCATAGAGCTCATTCGATCCACAGTTGTGAACAGTCAAATCTGTCTTTAGGAAAGAAAAAGAAGAAGAAGGAAAAGAGGAAATCCCATTTCTCCACCAGTTCTGGATTCCTGGGTGTGCACTGAGGCCCTTGATGGTTCTGGGTTTGGTCAGGGGTGATGGTGACAAGGATGACAATCTTCTGGAAAATCAATCATTAATTTAAAATTGGGGTTGTCCTTTCAGAGTAATATTTTTTGTGGCAGTAGAGTTGGTTGCAGTCATCCACATCCTTGGCCCATATCAGCAAAATGAGTATTTTTTGTGGGCTATTATTGACCAGATGAGTTTGGATCATAATCCAAAGAGCTTGACTGAAAACCTGGATCACTTCTTTGGAGTTTACTACAAGACCTTTACTTAGCTCTCTTTAGTTCTGCGTCTTGTAGACCTTTGGCAAATGGAGGTGAGTATATCTGCTCAAAAATATGGGGATGCAGGCTCTACAAACTAAAAAATCTGTGTTTGGCACAGTATGGAAAGATGCATTTAGATACTGTACTCAGTCACATCTCACACTTATTAATATAATTTTCTGTGCTGTTCTGTCTGTCCCCACAGTGACTGCATCCCCCTCCCCCTCAAACAAGCACACCAGACTCTTGTCTTTGGGGCTAATCCTGCTGCCTTCACTCACCCAGGCTGTGATGACCCAGCTCTGTATGCTCAGCCATCTCCCAGCCTTGCTCAGGGAGAGCCTGTGGCTGTCTCTGCCACACCAGGGAACCGCAGGGTTTAGGGCAGCCAAGTGACCATCCAGGCAACTTCCATGCAGGCAGCATCCAGGGAGCCAAGCCCCTCTCTGTCCGTGTGCTGGGAGGAGCACTGTCAGATGAGCTCCACAGGGCACATTTGAGCTACATCTGAGCCTCCTTTCACGGGTTTGTTGTCTGCGTGACTGATGCGCCTGGTATCAGGGCAGCTTTGGAGCTGCCCGTAGCACACAGTGGGGGTCCAGCCTCAGGGCTTGGTGATCCTTCTCTTCTAATTATTTCTAGAGAATTACACAGATGAAGTGTACAGGCGTGATAAGACTTACCAGGGATGTAAGGAGTACTTATGTGTTTCATGGGGAAGCTGTGGGAAACTACATTCTGCTCAAAATATGTGCAGCAGGAATGGATCCTTTCCTTGAAGGGATCTAAAAATACTCCCTGTCACTATACTGCAGTTGTGTAAACCCTCTGCTTATAGGATTAGAGGACTGTATATATGGAAGGCTCAGGACTAGAGTTGCCACGGTCACACAGTAATTATTGTATGTGACCTATAAATTCTCTTTTTGTCTCACATCACTGTAGCAATGCATTAAAAGCATTTTGTCCCTTTCTGTCTTTCTTTTTCTCCCTTAATTCTCACATCATTCTGGTGTCTTCATACATGAAGATTAGAAGAGTTTTTCTTTTCAACTTCATGTCATGATGACATCAGGATTGGGACTCCACAGGCTCACACTGAAATAATTGACGCTATTTGCATTTTACATTCTAACAGCTTCATAACAAGATCTCTGTAGACTTGCACTGAAATTGTTTTCCCACTGAAGTCTTACAACACAGCAGCAATATAATGACATTTTAATGGGATCCCTATAGGCTTGCCATGAAATTGTCAAGAGAAAATAGTGGCGATGTTAATTGAATTGGGAACTAACATTGTTAAAATCAAATGTGAAAAGTAATGGCTCTGTTAGAAGAATTGCAGGAATTTAGGTGCTGATCCTGTGAAGATGTATGCATTTTCTCTTCAAACCAATCCCCTTGAAATCTACTTCTCTTGGGGAATAAAGTTAAGAGCTAGAAGAAACTATTCATCCTACCCTCTATCTTTGTAAGCAAAACAGCTAACCCAAAGGCAACAATCAAAGGTGGTGCCTTAACTGTGACATTTTCTATGCCTGTCTGTGCAGATGCTGAACTGAAATTACCTGAAAAGCTTAGCACTTGACATCCTGCACTCTCTAAGTGTACACAGAGTAACAGTTGCTTAGCTGGTAAAGCCCTTGAGTAAAACCATATTCACAATGAAGCTACTAGGAACTGTGCCACTGACTGTAGCGGAGCTAGCTTGCCATTCCCAGTATCACCTTCCTGTAGATCCCAAAAGCTCAATGCACACCTGCTTTGGAGGCTTAACCTACCAAGAGGAAAGCTGTTCACTTTAATCCTTGTGTTTTTCTGGGATATAAAAATGTGTTTGAGGGAAGATTTTCTTTATAATTCCTAGTGTGATGGGAAAAAGAAAATTACTTTAAAAATGAACCCTGCAATTCTCACGTCACCATGTGAGTGTCAGGCTTTGGAGTTCAGTTATTACTAATTTCAAGAGTGCTGGAGTGGGCAATGGCACCTGGCTGTGGAAGACAGGATGAATGTTCTGACCTTGCACCCTTGTGTCTGTAAGAATTACACTAACATCAGCTGGCAGGTTTTAGTCGGTTATTAAATAGTCAGGGCATAGCTAAAAATAATCTCACCTGACTAGAAGGATCTGAAACTGTTATATCCAACATATTGAGTTCTATCCAAAAATAAAGTGGTTTTTATGGGAGATATTTCTGAGTCCTCATAAGCAGAGCCACGTGTCAGGAGGAGGTAAGAAGATCGATACACAAAACAAGCCATTAGCGATGATAAATTATTCCATTTCTCTCAAGAGAAGCCCAGAATCATTGATCTGTCATGGAATCCGTGCAGATCTACTCCTCAGATGAACAAAAGGCTGAACAACAGAGTACTGATAGGTGGCCTGATAACTCAGGAGATTAGTGCAGGGCCACTGGGGGAGCTCTGGGCTAGACATCCAACCCATCCTCATGGAAATCAGATCAGAATTTTCACTATCAACATCAGCAAAAGCAAGAGACATATCTGACAATACCAAAACTAGGAAGTGAGTTATTAGAGAAAGAATACACACAGATGAAGATAGAAAATATAATTCTGTCTGTGTTTGAATTCACCTCAAATATCTCATGCATTTCTGACATTTCATACTAAGAAACCCGATGTAGTTTATGGAAAAAAAATGTAGAGAGGGTAAAAATCTGATGAGAAGTAGGAAATGGTTTCTGTTTAAGGAGAAATTGAAAAGACCCTTAGGTTGCACTAAGGACTTGAAAAGGATGGAGGACATTAAGAAGGTGAAAAGTGTGGACATAATAATTATTTCTAACATCACAAAGACACAGAGATCCTCAATGAAAATTATTGCCAAATATAAGACCCAGAGAAGGAAGCCTTTTTCTTCAGAAATCACAAAACTAAACTGAGGAACTCACTGGTGCAGAATATGATATATGGCAAAAGTGTAAAGGAAGTCCAAAAAGGATTATATGTCCTTATGGATGATAGGTCTGCTGGTAGGCTTTAAAAATTATGATCTGGATGCAACATTGAGCTCAAAAATTCCTGCATCCAGAGCTGGATAGGTAAGCCATGGAGAAGGGCAACATGTACCTGCTGGAATTCCTACATTCTGAAGTACTCATTTGAGTTCCTGTTGTGGGATTTAACTGAACACACTTGGCTGTGTGGGATGGAGCACAGCTGAACTGCAGCATTCCAATGTTGTGTGATACATGTCAGCAGTCCTTCAGCGCTGGAAAAGTTGTCTCCTGGTCAAACTATTGCTTCATCCAACACCTCTGTGCCTGTCAATTCTACCTGAGTAATGAGGACTGCAAAAAGCAGAAAGCGCGACTGACATCCGCCTCCCACCTATGGATTCTTCAGGTGGTCTAGGAGGACACAGATGGGGCAGAGAGATGCTTCCTATGATGTTTGCCCTGTGTCCAAAAAAAGAGTTTCAGGTGGAAATTTTACCAGTCACTATGTTCCTTGCAGACTAAATGTTCCAGTGCACAGTTCAAGTCCACTCACCGAATGGATTCTGAATTGCCATTTTAATTTTCAGAAACTGTATAATATTATTTAGAAGAACTATCTGCTTTTTGGCTTTGTTTTACATCTAGGAACAAAACCAGAAGTGAAGCCAACCACAACTCCCCTCAGACTGCTCCTGAAATGCCTAAGGATGAGCACACCCAACTAGCTCAGCTGTGCTGGAACTCCTGGCCAAAGAGATCTGATTTATTATGGGGTGTGATTGTCAAGTTACTTGTTTCAGTGGCTCCACTGCTGCAGTGCAGAAAAACTGGGTGGTCCTCGAGGCCATCGTGAGTGCTCTGCACCTGGGGCTGCAGAAAGTATTAAGAGATGAAGCACACACATGGCTGGCTTGATGGACTGTGACCAGTTGGTCCAAAGTTGTGGGAATGACTGAACGAGCTGTAATCCTTCAGGGGCCAGAGTCCGTTCTCATGTATTCAGAAAGAGACCTGTAATTGCAACAGCTGAAACCAGATCAGGCACCAGAGCTGGACAGGGGACAAAACATTAAGTTGTTTCATTTCATTCTGACCTCTTTTTATGGCAATAACTGCTAAAAGGAAAACAAATGTTCGTAGAGATCTGCTTTGTTCTGCCTTACATGTGAAGCACACAAGGGGCCTTTTCATGCAGAAAAATGCATAAATCACTCCCCTAGTTTTACTTATGGGAGTGCAGCATTTTCATATTAGAGAAGTACAGCCAGTAACGAGATGCACAGACATCCGACAAAGAAGAATAAGGATTTCAGAAAAAATAAAGGAGATACCATTTAGATATCAGCCAAAATGAAACAGGAAGCTCACGAGGAAATGTGATTACAGGAATTATGCAGGTCAAGTGTTTCATATATGTATACAGGGCCAGATTCCCAGTAGCTATTGCTAGATATATCTTATTCACTTTCAGAGAAAAGACTACAAGAAGTCAGTTCTGTGATTTTATTGGGATCATTTAATTACTGGCTACTTCCATGCCTCTCCTCTTCCCTTTTCTTTTTGGTGCACAGCTTCACTTGTTGTATTTTATTGCTTTTTACAGGGTCAGTTTCAGTGAAACATCAGACATCCTGGGTGACCCGAAAACACTAATGCTGATGTGGAAGGTAGGTGGAACGCCTGGAAACAATGACAGATGAAAGCAGACCACAGTTAGGCCAATAGTATAAGGGCCTTCCACTACTAAGTAGCTGGAGAGACAGTGCTATGGATATATGGATAGATGTTTTCTTGGCTTCTTTTAGCAAGAAAACAACCACAGGAGAAGATCAAAACAAATGTTCTTAAGGTGCAATCAAAGTAACGTGATAATGTAGCATCATATCTGCATTATCCCAATTAGGAGAAGTAGGTGTTTGCTTTCAGTCAGATGTCAGCTATGTCAGACATGTTAGGACTGCAGTGAAGGACAGCAGAGCAAATCTTCATGTATAGGACTTTTATTCCACATACTTTGAAGGCAGTTTTGTTATAACTGGTTAAAACATAAAACTTACATTAATAGAAGTTAGCTGTGCTTGTTTAAAATTGGGATTAGAGGCTTTTTTCCAAAATGAATAAATACCAGTGTGTTAGAAAGAACAATATTTGTAATAAGCTTTCAATCTGTTAAAATAAATATTATAAAATGTGATTATATAGTAAGAAAGTATATATAATATGATGCTGTAGAAAAAATGGCTTTAAAACCAGCTCATGTTTCACTAAACAATTGCTAAAAATGCTAGGCTTGCGGGAAATGGTTCAAGCTTCACTAACCAATGAGGAAGTTAAGAAATGCTAATTTCTGGTAGATTGCACCCACTATGACTTTCACTTTCTTGCCTACAGCCTGTAGTCTTTAAGTACTTGTAAATCTTTTAGGAAGGAATTATAGATTTATTTAATATTTGTAGCTGACCTCACTGGTTCAGTCTAGATCTATGACAAAGTTTCTTAAAAACTACTGTGCAACAAAACTGCCACCATGAAATCTTAGCAGAGGATTTATAAAAAAGCATGTTGCGAAATCATCTTATGTCTTTTGTTAATAGGATGTTTTCCCTCACTAAGGCACATGCAGCACATAGACTACATAAAAAAGAGAGAAATAGTCTCAAAAAAGGATGGGACATTCATCATATGTGTAAACTCCTTATAAAAATCAGATTTTCATATGGACACTTACATCAGAGAAACTGTTTAGGAAAACTCTTTAGGAACATTTGTGTTCCTAAAGGGCTAAGCCTCTAGGTCCTGTCTGTTCTACACCTATTTTCTAGTTGATAGCAAATCTGGGTTGCATTCTCCTTCTGTCCTCTAGCTGTCCCAAATGGAGCAAAGCATCCCAGATAAAAATTGTCTGTAAATAGTGTGTGGATATCCTTTGGGGAAAAGCACAAGGGAGCTCTCCAGATTTCCCCAGGAGGCTCTGGGGCTAACATGGCAGGGGAGCAGAGCAGTGTGGACTCACCTCCTGGTAGTTTGCTTTGTGCTGTGAAAGAGGCTGGTGTGTGGAAACATTGAGGATGCCATCATTGCCCTGGGCCTCTAGAGATCTGCATGGCTCCAGGGGCTGTGTGTGCTCTGTGCATCAGCTGTGCAGTCCCACAAAAGTCTCAGGGTTCATATTGCTCCCAAGACCTCACTTCCTACCTATATAGTTGCTTTGTGGACACAGGTGCCTTTAAATTCTTTCTGCCTTCTAGACAGGTACCAGAGAGGTCTCTTTGGGGAGCACACCCACAATCTTTGTCCAGTGTCTACCACTTAACATTTTCAAAAGGCCTTGGAGATGACCAGACCAATCTCTATTGAGTGTGCAGGACAAGCTGTGCTGCACATTAGACCGTGTTTAACCATCCCTTAGGGAAGAACAGGCTATTACCTTCAAGAGAAAGGGGTTTAAGTTTCTCATGAGGAACATGAGCTGTTCCTCAACCCTAGCTGCTCCTGAGAATAACCTGTGTAGATGGGATACTTTTCTGAGTGGATGTCCTGTCAAAATGCTACTTCGAAAGCTGTGTAGAGATATTCAGGGTGGCTTCTGTGTAAGACAAGGAAAGTGAGGAAGAAGACCATGGTTTGGCCTTAATTTTTTGAGAGACAGTCATATCTGATTGCAAAGTATTGACTAGAAAATCTTGAGCCCCAAAATGAAACAAACATATTCCACATGCACAGAGGAAGAGAGAAAAGCATTGCTATATAAAGGATAATTTGCATTCAGATTCAATTACTGTTTCAAACAGTATGTGGCATCCTATCTCATAATGGCAGTCCTGAAGATTTAAAATAAATTTACCATCAAATAATACACCAAAGCTTTCCTGCAAACCTGTATTTGATTCAAATTACTCCTGCCTCCTGTAGTAGTTTAAACATGCATCCTTCTTTATATGGGCTTGCTCAAAACTGGCAGGCAAAACACCAAGAACAGTGTCAATTAAATTGTATGGGTACAGAGGAAAGTATGAAATAGAAATGAGAAGTACCAGTATGTCAGGGATTCTTGCCATCTATTGTTTAGCAGTTTGTTTATGTGTTGTTTAGCAGTTGTTGATGTGTTGTTCAGTTGTTGATGTAGTTCATCCATGAAGTGACCCCTCTAATCAGATTTGCACCGGAAATGCATCACTTTCAGGCATCATGTGTGCCCTCCCTTGGGATAAAGCATTCTGGGAACGCATGGTTTAAATAATCATGGGTGTCACTTGCTGAAGACAAACCTTGCTATTTGTAGCCTTCTTCATTCCTAGGAAAGGAAAATCACTGAAGGTGCCACAGCCAGATCCCCCAGTGAGGCAAATGCTGTAATTTTAATGCAGTCTACAGGAATGTTTACTCACCGTGCCCTCAGCTCAGTTTGGCTAAAAGCTGTAACTCACGTTTTTTCTTACAGTTATGGGGTAAGATGGAAGTTTCATCTGGACATCTGTACACATACACATGTGTCTTCAAATCATCTTTAAGAGTATAGGTAGAAAGCTATTGCTCCTTTGGGTTTGGAACCAAGTGCCTTGTATTTGTAGTAGAGGTAAATCACTGTTCTCCAATAGATATCACGGCTCTGATTCTCTAGGGACGGTCACTAAGGTATTTTGTGCAATAAAAGATAACAGCCATGCCTTTTCCTCAAAAGGGGAGCCAGTGCTGCAGACTTTCATGCATGGAAAATGTCCATGTGCAAATATACATTTGTGAGGAAATATATATATATGTATGTGTGTGTATGAGTGTGTGTGTACACACGTTTTCCTACTATGAAAACAACTGACTGCTTGAATAAACTGCTTTCATTCTGAGATCATAATCACTCTTGCATGCATATGTGCACACACACAAAGAGATGGAGACAACTAGATCTCTAAATAGAAACTTACACGTTCTGGCTGTTTTTGGCTTTGCTTTTCTCTCCAAGCCTTCCAGGCAAATGGCAGCAAGTCTCTAACTCTTTCCAAGCGATCCTCCTGGGGCTTGTTTGCCTGAGTTCAGGCCTCTCACAGGGAGCACACTGAGCTGAGCTACCTAAAAATCTGCCCTGCATCCTCTCTGGCATCTGTGCTGGGTCTGAGAACAAGATTTCATTCCCTTCTCGAGGTAGGCCTAGGAGTTCTGTCATGGGTTTAAGGGATATCAATAGTGCATGTGAGGTGTGCACACTCCTGCAAACAAAAGGATTGCATTGTGACATGCAAAGTGATAGGAGACACCAGCCTCAGGTTTCCTCAGCCCCAGTGAGCAGTTTAACAAGGCTTCATGATGCATGTCACCTCTCCTGCCATGCCCCTAGGACACGCTGCGTGTCTTTATTCCTTGTGCATACTAGATCGCCTCATCTGTAATTATAAATATATGTTTAGTGTCACTTCAAAGACTTCCCTTGACAGGGGTGTTCCCTTTTCAGGGATTTTGAATCTCTGAAATTCTTTCTCCAGAAACTCTGGAGCAGGGCGTGATAGCCTCCTGCTGACAGTTACCTGTGTTCAAAGGGACTGCCAAAGAAAGCCCATTGCAAAGCAGAGAAAACTGACTTTTGTGTCACCCACAGAGGATGCATTGGCTTCTGTAACAAGAGGTCATTTTCTATGGTTGGCTTTTTTTTTAAGCTGGAAGGTATTTAAGGATGGATGCAGATTTGTACAACATGAAAGGGTTAGCAATAGATTAGACTTTCCATCAGGTATGTCTTATGAACAAAAATCCTCCTCTTGGCTATGCTTGTTCACATATATTTTATACAGTCCAGCTATGAAAGCTAGAACTTGGCTAACCCATTTATTCCTTTTGTGGCATTTTCCTGCAAAATGGCCATTTTTTTTTAGAAGTACCCATCTGTTAGTTTATGATATTATTATATTACAGTACCATCTAGAGGTCCCAAATGGGATCAGGGCTATTCGTAGCCAGTGTAGCCTACAGTTGTCTTCTGGTAGAAAAAGTATACAACCTAAAGGGGTCAGAGAAAAAGAAATAATTACTGTTCCTATCTCACATATTCTGACCCTATTGTATGAATTATGTATACAGTAAGACTCACACAGTCAGTTGAGGAACACAGACCTGCCAGGTCTGTCATTTTGGTTAGAACTATATTGTTTTTAGAGACAACCCACTGCCCTACCTAGATTCCACCAGGAATCTACTGGATTTCTGGCTGTCTGGCAGCTGTCATGAACACCCAGACAAAAAGGCTGTTGTGCAGATCAGCACTTCTCAGACACATCCAGTTACTTCCTTTGGACTGGCCAAGAGGTATGGGAATAAGAGACAGAGCTGGGATGTGAACAGGGTCTGCTGAGTGTTAATCCCAAGGCTGTCCTGCCACCTTACTGTTTGTTGATCACAGCCACCTGAAAATGAGAAAAACATTGGCTGGCAAACTTTCATCCTCTTTGTAAGGGGTTCATATTTCTGAAATATTTTCATCACATAGGATTTATGAACATATTTCTGAGAGGGTGGGTTTCCAGACCTTTAGCCCCTCACCTAAACTAGGTTTTCATGGACTTCCTATGAAAATTCCACTGTGCAATGTCATTGAAGACAGCAGTACTACAAACCTGAACTCAGGGTAAATTTGGCCCAATTCAGAATTCATATGTGGAGCTAGAAACCAAAAGCAATTTGAAACATCTTTGCTCAGACAGGTTGAGTATTTTTCTCCCAGAATGCAACAACATAGTAGTTGATCCTAATGAAGGTAAATTTGTCCAATAATTTTTAACATATGAACAGACCCAAATCACCTAATTTAGGTACAGCAATACTTAACTACAAGCCCCTTTAGCTCCAGGAAGAAGACTCAGTGCATCTAAATGAGTCAGACAGACCAAATGCACAGTTAATAGATAGAGTCTCCAGAAGACAATCCAAAAACCTGGGGTGTTTGGGTGGGAAAATGTGAAGAGAAAAAACATGCTAGATGCAGGACAGCAGAATATCTGAAAACTTCTTTCTGCTTCACAACATCAGATGCTTTCAGTCACCTGAGAATTAGAATATTAGAATATTAGAATATTAGAATATAGGATATCACTGCATTGAAGTGTTGTGACTCTATACCCTAGAAGCTTCCTCCAGTCTCTCAGGCACTTGTGTCAGTGCCACATCCTTCCCTTTTGCTGAGGCTGGCTTGTTGCATAGCTGGGAATGCAAAGTCACAAGGCCAGGAAGGATGGCAAGAGCAAGGACAATCCTGCACTAAGGGCAGAATGAGCAGCAGGGAGGGCAGAGCCCCAGCCTGCCCTTAGCTCCTGCCTGTCCCTTTGTTTGTTGCCCTTCCTCTGCTTTGCCAGCATAGACAGAGCCTGACAAGGTGCTTTGATGCACAGCATGGAGGTGCCCTGGGAGTGTGGTGGTGCTAAAAACTGGGCAACTTGGACTTTCTTCTGGAACTTAAATGCACCCCTGAGCCAGGTTGTCATGGTCCAGTTCAGACAATCTAGACTGAGGTTATTTCTCGTAGTCAAAGTAACAGAAGTATTTATACTGCAGTAGGGTTTATATGGCCTGTGCCTCGGGCTTTCTGAACTTCTTCTCTGTAGCATGTGACTACTCACAGTGTTGTCTGCTTCCTTTTTCTTGGATTTAGATTGCCATTGAGTTACAAAGCTCTACCTGTTTCCTAGTCAAATTCTTCACTTATCAACGCCTGATGCAATACAGGCATCAGCTCTGAAGAGACATCCTCACAGCTACAATGAACATACAAAACTATTTGCCACATGATAGAAAAAAAAAGGTTGGGTATTGAAAGAGAGGTAGAATATATTTACTCCACTCTGCATTGCTTTGACAGTATGCAGGACAAAACATGTCTTGAAGATATTGATTTCACATGAAAGTATGGCCTGTCTTTTCCTTTTGTGGCAATGGAAATTCAAGATTTTGCAGTCTAGCATTGTGCCTCAACATCAGTTGAGACTGCAGCAGTTTTGAATTTTCACTTTGTCTTACCTGGTCTTACCTGAATCCAGCAAGAACTGTGAATGTACCAGATGCTTGAGTTCTCAACCTTCTGGACCCAGGCTTGACCAACGGACTGTACTGTCTAAGGTTTTGTAAATATGGAGGGGATTTGGGGACCTGAGAGCTGCTAAATGGGTTACATTTAATCTCATTCCTGTGTAGATACTAGTAAGGTGTCCAAGACTGCTTAGATATTTTTTGGTCAGCTGTCATTTGTCTGTTAAGGATGCTAAGTCAAGCTTTGAGCATGAAAAAGAAATCTGTTCCTTCTGTCATTGGACATGAGGGCATTTGGAGCCATATGCTGAGAGTGACTATATTGACATATATTTAAATAATGTTGCACAGCTACATAACCACTCTTTCCTCTGGACTGGGGTGAGCTCAGAACATGGAGCGAGGGCAGGGAATGGGAGCATGAGAGATGAGAAAAGACAACAGATCCTCCATGCTGGACTAAACTCTGATCTCATAAGAGCTACACAAAACTTTTGTGAGTTTTCCTGTTAAAAGGTTGTTTTTTAAAAGAGAAAGCAATCCCTGATAGTTCCTATGGCCCAACAGCATAGATATTAAATTTTGATGCATCTATCTTTAATAAAACAAGGGTGGTGCTAGACACTCATGACCTTTGTGACTGCAGACCTAGGGTCCTAAGACCTCTGGATAGCTGAGCTAGAGGGCACTCAACTCTGTTTAAATTGCCTGTAAGAGCAAATTCCTGTGGCTGGCTTCATGCCATCGTACCTGTCCCAGTGGAGGCTAAATACTGTGTTGGATGACTGACCTACATATCATTACAGAAGAGAAATGTTCCCTGCTGCAGCTCCTGCCAAGTGCTGTAGAGCTCTGATTGGACAGATGAATGATGGCAAATGCACTCCTAATAAAGCCAATGCCATTAAGTTAGAAAATGAGGCTGCTGTCATGTATGAGTGGTGGCAGAAGCATTTCTAGCTTAACAAGGTCTGACAAGACCTCCTCAACATGCTCAAATGAAATCAATGTCAACACCTAATCAGTTAAGCAGGTAATGGATTATTTAAAAAAATTTAAACTGTAGCTGCATTAACTCATTTAGAAAGAGGGAACACGTGACTTCTACAGATAATGTAACATATTTTAACAGTTGTCACATTTGCCAGGTTCAAGGAGAAGCTGCTTTAACCAGAAGGGCTGGGATGTGTACGGCAGCATGGCGGCAGAATGTAGGGCACATCACGAATTCATGGACAAAGAAATTTGCCAGCTTTATCAGTAGTCACTGCCTGGCTTTGCATCACAGGTCGGCTCAATGAAATATACATGAACAGCATCTGTTTCTGCATTTAAGAACACAGTGGGCAATGTGAACCATCACCCACTGGATAGAAACTGGGTGATAGGATGAGAATTCAGCACTTTAATGAGCAACAGAGGAAGTATTTGCTGTCATGAGTGGGAAGCTAGGGAAAGAGGCTGGAAGGAGTGTGCACAAATGACCTGAACTTGAGCATCCTTAGGCCCTCATGAGTTACCTAGAGAAGCTAGAAGCATAGCTAGCAATCTCAGACAGGAACTGGATAACACTCCTACACATGCAGTTACTGAAATGGATTAGGACAAACCCCTTGCCTTGGTGTCTAGTCCCTGCTTAGGGCACAGAAATGAAGCAGGTATTTGCAAGGCACTGACACAAGAGGGTTCCCATGCCTCTCTCTGCAGCACGTGCAATGAGTCAGTGTCTGGCCAGGCTGGTGGATTGGACGGCTAAGCCTGATACAGTGCGCCTATTCCTGTGTTCCTAAGAAAAAACTGCTTTAGAAAACAGCCCTGAGAATCACCACCCAGCTGGACTGGAGCTCCTGACCCTTCTCACCTGAATAAACAGGCAATGTTCTGCACTGACCTGCAGTTGGCTCCTGATCCCGCCTTCACTCCCCATCCCAAGGCTGCCCTGTTCTTCCCTGTCCAGTCTCCAGTCCCCATGGCAGCAGTGTCAGCAACAGATCTTTTTCCTCAGGAGTCCCCACTCCATCTGTTACAACCATCTCATGTGTCACCTCTGGACCAGAAGACCCGTGGCTTTGCTCTCACCCTGGTTTTAATAATGAGCAACTCCACTGGAGTTGATTCAGTTGAGAAACTCAGAAATGGAAAAGGTGAAATGAGAATTGGAGGAGGAGAAACGAGTACTGGAGCCTTCTCATCATCTTTTGTAGATGTTTTGGTTCTCGCTGGTGCTACTGAGACACACTGAAGATGCAAAGGGCATGAGCAATGCGTGAACCTGAGGCCATCACGGGCGGGCTCTCCTGCCGTTCTCAATCTGAGGTGTCTAAGTCATACAGGGACGAACTGTCTGGAATGTGCACACCTTCGCTGTGCTTTAATTGATCCTCAAGTGCCATAAAATGTCACCGTATCATAAAATTTGAGGTTTATTAATACACCAGGAGCATGGGAACGGGAAAGTTTTTCTTCTTTAGAGTCCCACTAATAATCAGTTCCCAGCCGTCTGTCTGTAGGGGTGGAACACCCTCGTTAGCTGATTAGCGGCTCTGACAGCCCTTGCCAGAGGAGCAGAAGCGCCTCTCGCTGCCCCGCGGTGCCCGGAGCAGCGCGGGGCCGCGCCCGGGGCCGCGCCTCCAGCCCTCGGGGCCGCGCCTCCAGCCCGCGGGGCCGCGCCTCCAGCCCGCGGGGCCGCGCCACCGCCGTGCCCGCCCGCGGCCAGCAGGTGGCGCTGCGGGCCCGGCCTGGCCCCGCCGCCCGCAGGGAGCGCCCGCGGCGGGAGCGCGGAACGGCAGCGAGGCGGGGCTACAGCGCCGGGGGGGGGACACTGCCGGGTCACCGCCACCTCTCCCGGGTCACCGCCACACTGTCTGCCACCGCCACGCTGCCTGTCACAGTCACACTGCCTGTCACAGCCACACTGCCTGCCACCGCCACACTGCCGAGTCACAGTCACACTGCCTGCCACCGCCACACTGCCGAGTCACCGCCACACTGTCTGCCACCGCCACGCTGCCTGTCACAGCCACACTGCCTGCCACCGCCACACTGCCGAGGCACCGCCACACTGCCTGGTCACCGCCACACTGCTGAGCCACCGCCACACTGCCTGCCACCGCCACACTGCCGGGTCACCGCCACCTCTCCCGGGTCACCGCCACACTGTCTGCCACCGCCACGCTGCCTGTCACAGCCACACTGCCTGCCACCACCACACTGCCGAGTCACCGCCACACTGCCTGTCACAGTCACACTGCCTGCCACCGCCACACTGCCGAGTCACCGCCACACTGCCTGTCACAGCCACACTGCCTGCCACCGCCACACTGCCTGGTCACAGCCACACTGCCTGCCACTGCCACACTGCTGGGTCACCATCACACTGCTGGGCCACTGCCACACTGCCGGGTCACCGCCACATCTGGGAGCGGCCAGTGGGGACACGGGCTGACTCCGCGGGGCAGGACAGGTGATGGAGAAGCGCCTGCGGTTCTCGTTTTGCATGAAGGATCTTCACGGCTGCCCGTGTTAGTCCATGTCAGGGGCTGTGGCAGCCGGTGTTGAAGGAGCTGAGGAGGAGTGGAACGCCGTGGAGCGAAGGTGTCCTCTGCAGGAGGCCATGCTACGGCTCCAGTCAGAGCCAGAATCCTGGCACTGGTTCTCACTTCCCAAAGCTACGGCTGGAAACTGTGGGTAGCTCCCGACACGAGGGAGCCCGGCCTACAGCGGGCTGAGCATGAGGCGGCTGGGGCAGACAGGAGCCCTGCTGGAAGGGAATGGTCTGGGGAACAGCCCCACAGCTGCGGGTTCCAAGGCCAAAATCAGCTTGGAGACTGATGGCCCCTGTTAGCATGCCTGGGGAAGTGGAGCAGGGGCCCAGATCAGGCCCTGGGTGTCCCAGGCCCCTGACAGTGTGCTGGGAGCCCAGAGCAGCTGCACAAGAGGCACACAGCACAAGAGGCACACAGGAGGAGGCCCACTGACCAGTCCGCCCTGTAACGGTGGCAAGTGGGCTGCCAAATGTTACGGCAGCTGAAGAAATCAAGTGTATTTTTGTCAAGTGATAGAAAGTGAAGGTGCTAAAGGAGAAGAGATTAGTTTTTGGTACTAGTAAAGACTGTTTTTTTGTAAAATGCAGTTGATTGGTGCAGAATTGATGTCTGACACACAGGCCAAACCAAGATTTGCCTTACTTTGGTTTTGATGCCTAGATTTCATAGTCCCAGAGGCCCATTCAAATCTTCCACATGTACCCTGCTTATCATCAACACTTCTCCCTTCTTTCTAACCTGTGATTTCTGGTTACTCCAAGAGGCTTCTCCCAGCCTACTACAAATGAGATGTTTAGAGTCATGTCATTTTGAAATCAGTACATGAAGAGATAAACCTCTGATGTTGGGAGGAACAGGATGAGATATTCACAAAAAAAAAAAAAATTAATACAGATCTCATCAAGAATTTGTTTCCCTTCTTTCCCCAGGAAGTTGGCCTTTCTTGATAAAATGATTCTGTAGTTTCAGATAGAAAAATATTTTTATTGTGAATTCCTCTTAGTCTTGACCACAAAGTTTTCCACTCTGAGGTTTCCTTCCTGACTGTATGCAACCTGCCATGGATGTGCATCCAACACAATCCTTGTCCTGGAAGCTCCAAGGGTCTTATTCTCAATGTGACATTAGTCATGTGAGGGGAAAATGCTGAAATCCTCTAGGAAAAACAATGACAAGGAGTGGCCCATGGTAAAACAATTCACTTAGCCAACAGGCTGCTCCATCCTTGAGCTCAAACTGTTCCAGGAAGAAAAAAAAAATAATAAAAGAGAAAGAAAAATCACTTGTTTGGGAGTGCACTAAGTTAATTATTCCACATGACAACTTTCCCTCACTGCTGTCACCCTTCCTGGATCCTCCTCACACCTGGGGCTTAAAGTTAATCCTTGTTTTATACTTTTATACCACATATGCAATAAATTCATGACTTCAGGGAAGCACTGGACCTCTTTTACATGTGCAAACTGATTACAACAGGGTTGTCAAGAAAGAATCCTCACATGGAAAACTAATAATTCATTTTCTTATCTAATCACAAAACTGGATGTTGAAAGAGATACAATATGTATATTTTATTAGACAGTTGCATAGGAAAAGCTTACCTGGAAATTAATTTTGAATTCCTGAGAGAATGCATGAAGTTGCAAAGGTGCCTGAATGGCTCTAAAAAAAACCAGTCATCAAGGTTAATGGTAGTGTATCAAATAAAGAAAGGAGTATTTAGTGAGAGCAGTATTTGACATCATCTTTGACATCTTCATTAACAATCAGAGAGAACACAATGCATATCACTGACACTTTGAAATGACACTAGGTTAGGAAATGTTGCTGAATTGAGAATGAAACAAAGAAATACAGAAAGAAAAATGTGTATAAAAATTAACTATATGAAATTTGTCTGAGGGAAAAAGAAACAGCATAAAGATGTGTATGAAAAGTAATCATTAGATAGTAAAAATAAGGCAAGCTAGTGAATGTCAGGGTGGATATCCCCTTCATTTCATTGCTGTACCAGTCCAGGCTGTGGTAACTGATTTAGATGTTTGTTTATCTCATAAAACAGTTGCAGTGGCTCTCATGTGATCCCACTCCACTGCCATTGTTTAACATAACAATGTTAAATTCAACAGTATTATTTGGACAGTAGGGACAAACTGGCAAAACTTTGGGGAAATCAACAGAAGCAGTCTGGGATGTAGCAGATAGATGGGTATGAATTTGTACAGCACTACATAAAATGTAAGACATATTTAAGGGGATTTATTCTTCAGCAGGGTCAAAACAGGATCTGTGTCTTTCCCCTAGTAAAGACAGAGAAGTGTAAAATGTCCCACATGCATAGAACAGATACCTAGACAGTTTTCAAGGCTGTGCCAACAAGATTCACAATCCAAGCACTGGACAGTTTAATTTCTAGAGCTCATTATATCTTATGTTTATGGGTGCCTCCTGTTTAATTTTGGGGGTGGACAGTTCCATCACCGATGACACTGAAAGGTAAAGTATAAGCTAAAAACAGGGGACTTCATTCTGTGAATTCCATGCAATAAAATGACAGTGGCTAAACAATTTCTCCTCAAACCCATATTTGTTTCCAGAGAGAATAATTCTATGAATAAATAAAAGGAAATGAGCGCCCATTAGAGACCTTGTGCATCAACTGCAAGATTTTTTCATTGCAGAAACAATGACTTACTGACAGCATGTTGCCAGTGAAACTCTGCCCAAATCACCATTTCTTTGGAAATGGAGGGGAATTCTGGGAGAACAGGCTCTGATGAAATGCTAACTGTACACTGTGCTATGTCCCATCAGATCACAAAACCTGCACTGTTACTTGTATTGTGGTAGAGAATGCTGATGGCAGTGAAAGGTAAAATACAGGTTTTTGGCTTTGCAGTGTGAGGAACAAAGCATTCCTCAGAGGTCACAGCAATGCCAGCCCCAATGGACAACACTAAACTTGATGGGCAGAGGGGGCAAGACTTGATGAAGCACATGGGAAAATGTGTCAGTGACACTTCCACCTGTCTTTCTCACATGCTCAGGGAAGTTATAAGGCTCTTTTGGCTGAGAGTTTTCATCTACGAGTGAGTCTTAAAAGGTGTTTGAGATAACGCTGGGCTATCAGGAATTTGGAATTCCAGGCTTGTTAGCCAATTCCCTGTCCCAGATTGCTCAGCTGTATAATGCTTTTGCTGCTTTTGCTTACAGGTGCCTGTAGCCGTACCAGTATCCTGAAGCACACAGGTCACACCGGGTGTTCTTCTTGCTGACCTTCACTCTAATGGACAGTCAGATTTGCAGTCTTGCCTGTTTTGGAGAGTTGAGTGTGGGTTCTCAGAAATATTTTGTCCCCCCCCCCCCTTTTTTTTTTAAGCATTGTCAATTAGGTCTCCACATCTAGTTAAAAAAAAAAAACAAAAACCACTGCCTTTGCAAATCTGCCATTTCAACACAACTATAGATGAAATGCAGCACCTATTTCAACTGGATAAAACTTACCTGTTTGTAAATGACAGAAGATTTATGAAATATTGGTGTCACTGGCCTGCTTGTACACAGTGATTTTTTTCTGGTTGAATGTAACCAGAGATTAGATACTGTTGCCACAAAGTTAAAAGCTGAGATTAATTGCTATTATGCCATAAATAAATGCAGAGTTCTATAAGCTTTATCTGGCTTCTGTCCTCACTTCTTCCCCTCTGGTCTTCCCCAGCCACTACTGCTGCACCAGCTGGGGATGCCAGTGATGCACACCTGAGCATGAAGCACTGGGACCAGCAAACACAGGTTTGCAAGTCATTATTTGGGAAATACACACAAATGTACAAACTATTCCCACCTACCCTGCTTGGACAGCAGAGATTTGCAATAAATGAGGAAATATTAATTATAACAATGTCTTTTCTGGACATACATCAACACAAGCAGATTTTGCAGATGAAATGTCAGTGAGTGCCGGTGGCAGTGGGTCCATGTGCTGGTGCTGATGAATAAAACCAACCTGTGGTTTTTTCCTCCCTCCTCCCTCCCTGGGCTCTGCTCTGGCTGCTGGGTCCCTGTCAGCTGCAGTGCTGACTCGCTGACACCGTTTCATTTCTGCATGACACAACAGAACAGGCCTCAGAGATTCCTTTATAGTGCCACAGATAGACCTAAACAGATGCTCCAAACAGATGTAATCAAACACAGATGTGATCTGAGGAATCCCAGGCGGGCTCTGGGGTCCAGCCAAACTGTACAGAGCACAGACTGAAAATGCAGCAAGGGGCTCACCTTTCCCCCCTGCTGAAGCTGGCTGAGCAGTCAGAGATAGGTATGGCAGATAGGAACATGCACCAGCTGCTGGGGGACATCTGGGGGCAGCCAGGCTGCAGGGGGGACCCATCATCCTCCAGTAGTGCCTGCCCCTGCCCAGTGCTGGATGCATTGTTGTCCTTGGGGAATTTGGGAGCAGATGACTTGGTCAAAGTCAGCTGTTTTCATTACCAGAGTCTACCCAAACAGCCTGGTCTTCCAAAGGGACTGCATCCAAAGAGACCCTGACTCTTTCCTTTTACTTGGTGGTGAGTGGCAAGGGTGGATGACTGTTCTCTAACTTGCAGAGAGCATTAAAGCCATTTACTCATGTAAAACCACTTGTCCTGGGGCATACCCATGGAAGGAAGGTTGGGGACATTGCAGAGTGAAGAAAGTAGGGGAGTTAATGCCAGAAATGAAGAATGGGGAGTGTGGGTCTTTCTTTTCATGTCTTCATGTCTGGTGCTGCTGCTGAGGTTCAGTGACTCCTTGCATCTCCTTTTACATTTACTGAGGGGAAGACAGGTTAGAGGGCAAACAGTGACAAAAATAATGGGTTTGTGTAAGAGTGGTGCCACCTAGAGCAAGTCCCAAACTGGAGGTGAGTACCGCGGGGAGGGGGGGAGGATAGTAGAGAGGGCTGGAACCATATCAGGGAAGTTTGTACAAAATAATTTCTTCATATGAGGGTGGAAAAATCCTCGAGATGCCATTATCTAAGCAAAGGCAATGTGCATTTCTAGGAGGGAGAATTAATCACTTTTTAAATTGACTCATGCTATGGGCTTGATCCAAAGTCCATGGAAAAACTCTCACTGACTCCACAGCTCCTTGGGGTGTAGGTGGGAACTTTGCCACTGTCTTCAAAAAGAACAGGGCCAAGCTTTAGCCCTTGGCTGAAAAACAAATCAAGGAAAAGACACAAATCCTTTTCAAATACTTTAGAAAGGATTTATTATTTGAATTTCTGTAGCTATACTGTTACTAATAACATTAAACACCCATGAATCTATGTTTTAAAGCATGTTGAACCTAAATAGAAGTTGTACACGTCTGCTTACATGTTTGTTGGATGTGAATCACTTAATAGAAAAAGTAGCCATAGAGATTGTATAGACTGAAAGTAACACATTAAATAGCTTCTTTGAGTCCTTCAGATTTAGTATCAACTCTTTTCTGGTTAGTGCAAATGACCACTTTTCAGAATAGCTGTTTTACTTAACTTCGCTTTCAGAAATGAGCTAGGTGACAGTAGCTATGATTTCAGCAGACCGGGCAGGCGGAGATTTTTTTTTTCAAAAGCTTATACTAATAAAATAATGACAATGTGAAAAGTATTAATAGGGAATGTAAAATATCCATTTGTCAAAGTCCTGCAGAAAAAAAAATAATAGAATTTTAACAAGCTTTCTAAGCTTTCTATGTAAAATCCTCATAAGACATTGAAATGGTAGAAAAGTTTTGGAGAGGTCTTTTGAAATGAAGTAGTGGTTCTAAATTTAGATTCAGATTAATATAAAGTGCATACACACACAAAGATTTTTAGGAAGAAGCTGAGATTGTGTTCTTGATTATGCAAAGAAAAAATAGATTGAGATTGGCAACACTTTGTGAGATTTCTTCCTACGTCCTGTTTCTTTAACTTCTTTTATATTTTCCATACCTAAAAATAGGTGACACCAAACTAAACTGGCTTTGACCCCAGCTGCCCTTGCCACCAAAACCATCCTCGGAAAGCACTGACTTTCACCGGCTCCACATTCGTCTCGGGATGATCTGAGCATGCGGTTTGCCTTCAAGAATGCCCTGTAAATATAAACAACTACTACTACTGGAGTACATTTAATGACAAAAATGTGCTAATGCCGCGCTGACGACACTGGCCCTGGAATCACATTCCTTATAAGGGCGACGCTGCTCGGCCGGGCCGGGCGGGCTGCCGGGCGGCCCCTGCCGCACCACCGTGTCCATCCTCATCTCTGTCCGCAGCGAAGTAACCTAAGGTGAAGGTGTGTGCGCCCACCCTCCGAGGGTACCCCCTCCCAGCGCCCTGCTGGGACGCTCACCGACGGTGCCTCACGGTCGGTAGCAAGAAACACCGGGAAAAGTTACAGCGAACCCGCCTCTCACTTTAAAACGCTTACTCCTCCGAGCTGCGAAGAAATAATAAAATGCTTTTGGAAAAGAAAAAAATTTAATAAAAAGAAATTCCCAGCCCCGCCGCCGCAGGACCGAGAGGGGCAGCTCGGGCAGCGCCCACGCGTGTGCGGATACCTCGGTCCTGTCCCTCCCTGGCCCCGCTCGCAGGGCAGAGCGAGGTGCGGGATGGCCTCCCGGGGGCTTTGGGGTCAGAAGCCGTGTTCCCGCTTGGCAGCCCCACCCCGAGGCCCGAGCGGCGGCACGGAAGGACTGGTGAGGGCCCTCCCGTCCATCTCCCGGCTCAGTGCAGATGGGAAGCACCCGCCTACCGAGGAGCTGCTTTTAATTAGGCGCGGTAATGACCTTCTCCTCGGCCAGGGGAGGCGAGTCAAGTGCTTTTGCACTCACGGCCGCTATCCTGCCTTCGATGGAGGCTTTGCCCAAACTACTCTTAAAGTTGCGGCAACAGAAGGGTGAAAAAAGCCCCCGCAGCGCCGGTGGCCGGAGGGAATCCCGCCGTGTCACCGACCCCAGATGGTCCCACCGGCAGCGGGATGCGGCAGAGCGGGAGACGGGCGGGCCCTTGTGGCACACGTCTTTCCCTGTCACCCCGATACCGCTTCAGGGCGCAGATCCCTCTCCTGTCTCTCACACCACCCAAAATGACAGAGAGAGGCAGCGGGTTTGTTCTCTTGTTTTCGCATTTGAAGGAAAAATCCCACTTTTCCCGACTTTAACAGTTCCTTCCCCCGCTTCTCCGTCTTCTCTGATGGAAGAAGGATCCCGGCGAGGCCCCGGGCCGGCCCGCGGCAGGCGGGAGGGTTACGGCAGGGCCGCGGCTCGGGGCTGGCGGTGCCCGCAGGAGGAGCCCGCGGTGTCCCCGCCGATGTCCCCTGCCTCAGACCCGCTCTGGCCCGGACATGTTCGCTAGAGCTGGAGCTGGTCCCGCTGCTTGCCCGGCTCAGGAGCTGGTTCGGAAGGTGCCCAGGGCTTGGGGAGCGAGCGGGGAGCCCGCAGCCGGGCGGGTTAAGCGGGGGCACGGCAGCGCCGGGACCTGCCCCCGCCAACACCGAACCGGCACGCGGGGCTTTGTCGGCTCCATTGGCCCCTCTGAGGGGGCATCTTTGGAGAACTGCAAAGAAAATACTGTCTTGCAGTCTCTGTAATCCACGGTTTTCATTTACTATTATTCAATCAGGATTTATCTCTGTTTTTTTAGGAGGCTACTTTTCCAGGGTGTTACTCGATACTGATCCATTAAATCATTCCAGCTGAGAGATTAAATGTATGATTTGCAACCAGCTGGATTTCTTAAATGGTGTCTTCGCCTCCCTTCAGAGTATGAGCAGACCCGACGAGAAAACACTTTGCTTTGGCATGGAAACTCGCACATTTGCCTGAAAATTACCACACGGAGTTCATTCAATGCCAACAGTATTCTCTTCCTTTCTCTTCACTAGATTAGATTTCCCCCAGCCATAAAATGACTCCAAAAGCAGATACCATCGCAATGGCAACGCACGCCAAGCGAGCGGGTAGGCAGCAGGCTCAAGCCTCCCCTCGTTCTTACCCTGCAGCCGCTCTCTGCGTCCCTCCGGGCTGCCCCGGCTCCAGTGAGCCCGTTCGAGCAGCGCCGGCCCCGGGGAGCGGGACTCGGGGCGAGCTGGGCACTTGGGGGGCTGCGATCTCCCCACCCTCGGGGCCGATGGCAGGGACCTTCTGTGTCCTCGCAGGTGGCGAGGGTCAAGGGCAGGCTGGCGAGACCGAGCCCCCGGACAGAGCTCCACGCTGGGGCGATGCGGAGGAAGGAGGGACCCCTTCCCGCTGACACTAGGCCAGGCAATAAATACACTCGATTTAGGGTAATTATGGGAGAGCGACTGGCCGCCCTCCACCTAAGGAGATTCCCCACGGGGACGGCATCGCGGAGACTGGCCATCAGATCTCAAATACCCGGTAACGTGGGAAACACGTCGCTTTGGCTATGCCAGTCCCGCCCGAAAAAGCAAAAGACATCTCCAAGCTAAAAGGGATCTGGGGCATTTTCTCCCACTCAAACCATACCGTAGAGATACCACACCTGGGGGGATTTGCCGCACCTATGGGGGGAAAAGCATTTTCTGGGCACGCTCGGGCAGACGGAGCCGGACCCGCACACACCCACGACAGCGGCAGAGCCCCGCGTCAGCCAGTGACTCCTCTTCCCTCTGACCCCCTTGGTCTCTGCTAAAAGTGCCAGTGAAGTGGGATCATCCACTAATTCGGGGAAGCAGCGAGGTGACCTGCTCAGGGACAAACCCCAATCCCACGCCCCTCTCTCCACGGCTGCCCGTGGGGCCGCCCGGTTCCGCGCTCCGCTCAGCGCTGCCAACGCGTCTCTGCCCCACGTCTGCTTTCGTTTGGATCAGGGAGCTTTCCTAAGCGCCCTGACTTTCCAGTTGCTGATATTTTTGTTGGGTGTGCTCTTGACGCGCTCTTAAGAGCGATGTCCCAAACTGTTCATAATTTTTTAGCGTTCCCTCCTTTCCCCAGCCCCAGCCGTGGCCTCGCTCGGTGCGCGGTGGGCTGCGGATGCTCGATCCGAGCATTGGGCTCGTGGGTAACCGAGTGTGTCACGGAACGGGGAGAAACCCAGCAGTGCCTGCGCCGCAGCAGCCGGGGAGCGCCGTTCACGGGCTCCGGGAGCCCCCGTACCCGGGGGAGGCCGTGCCCTTCCCGCTCCCCGGCTTTGGCTCCCGGGCGGCGAAGCGGAGCGGGCCACGTCCTTGGGAAGGACAGCGTGTCCCCACGCGGCTTGGAGGGCCACGTCCTTGGGAATGACAGCGTGTCCACCCGCTGCCGAGGGGGCCACTTCCCCCGGGCACCTGCCGCCGGCGTTTCCAAAGCACCGGGCAAAAGCCGGGCCCCGCAGCGGGGACAGCAGATGCTCACCTTCCGGAGGAGGTGGGAAAGAAAGGGAAGAGAAGTGGGGAGCGGGATCAGATGTCCCGTCGGAGCCTGCCCGCGCCGTGCTCGGCTCCGTGGACAGGGTGGTTGGGGTTCGGAGCGGTGAAACCTTTACTGATAAAGTGCTCTCTCATCTGATTCCCTGCTCTCTCCCTCGACCTCCAGCTCGTCTACATCGCTTTGGAACGGCGCATACCTCTGCCCAGACCCAAACTCCTGCACGACTAGAAATTGCTCTTCCAATATCACTTACTGGAATTTGTCCAACTTTGCAAAAAAACTGTAGACTTGATAAAGTCCCTCTTTATAACTCTTCACACACCCTGTTTTTTTTTCTTCCTCCCTGTTGCCAGTCAGTCTTGCCTGGGCTGACACCCAGGCGAGCTCCTGACAGTCACTTTTCAGACTCAGATGCTCGTCTCACACGCGTTAGCTCCAAATGCTGCCTCGGTTTTCGCGCTGCAGCCTATTCTTGGAGAGCAGGGCAAAGTAAATGAATATTCCCGATGAAGGTAGCTTTCAACGGATTCTTTACAAAATCTATTCCCCCTTCCTCCCTCCCACCCCCTGGGTACACACGCACCATACCGAGGTTTGCATTTTTCATGGCGGGACAAGTGAGTCTATAAAAGGCATGTTTGTTTTTCCTGGCTGTTTCAAATATGTATTTCCTGGAGGACTTCGCATCTGATGGGGTCATCAGAAGCACATGTGCGATTTTCATCTTTCCAAGTGATTTCTCCTCTCCTACCGTCCTTTCCTTGCCAGCACTATATGCTGATTTGACATTTTACCTGTTTGTCCACCTTATTTCTACTAAACCAGCCTCTCCGTCCCAGACTCTTGGTGAGGTTCCAATTTGTTTTGGTGTGTCTGACTGGGTCTTCTTGGTTTTGTTGTTTGTGTTTTGGTTTTGTTTGTTGGTTTGTTTGTTTTTGGGGGGCAGGTGTTTAAAACTAATTTTCTTTCCTACACGGCTTGGGCTGGAGGGGATCTGCCGGCCAGCTGCGCGCCGGGACTCCGGATAAAGGCAGATCTGATATTCAGACCTGGAGACGGAGACTTCTTACCCAAACCCGAGAAAAAGAAAAAAAAAAAGTCGTTAATAAATGATCCCCTCCTCCCGTTTATTTTAATAGTAAGGAGATGGACCTTCTTCCCGAGTAAGGAGGCGCCTGCTCGATGCATGGAAGGGAAGCTTTGAGCACCGCTCCCCGTAGCAAAATAGGAAGAAGGTTATCCCGCAGCCCAGCTCCGACGTTTATGTATTTTTTCCAAATCCCAGAGCTACTCTCCCTCAGACAAAACCCTCACCTTTTCCTTGTGTACTGAAGCACTGAAAGTTCCCTTCAGTATATTTTTCTTGGCTGCCTGAGCTCAGCGTTTTGATTCACTAAGCAGAAGAGCTCTGCAGTTAGAGCCAGTGCCCAGTGTTTTCATCGCCACCCCCGTACATTATTTGTCATGCTCAAGTGAGGGTTTGTTCAAGGCAAAAGCCTGCTTGCTCATACTGGGCTGCATTTGTTTCTCCTAAAGAAGGCAAGAGATTTTGTTTCCGGGTCTGGTAACAGGAGCCCCGGTGCCTTACACAAACATCGCTGGGCAGGCAGGGGCACTCCCAAGGCTTTTGGTTCCGGGGCTGCAGCAGCCCCCCTCAAACACATTGAGATGTTGGTTAGGCCCAAACTGCTGCACCAGGTCTGGGGAGAAGAGGCAAAGGAGCTTTCTCCAGGATAGCTCACAAAAATTTGCCAAGACGGCGACTTCTCCCGTGTAGATCACGTCGAGTGTCTCCAAAAATGACTTCTATTATCCAAAGGAAAATGCAGCCACCCAGCCTTGTAGATGAGAGTCCTGATTACCCCCAGGAGCCTGGAAGGGCACGCAGATGGAAGGTGTTCAACCAGCAAGCTCTGGCATACGGTCTCCTATTCATAGGAAAGGCTCTTCGTCCTATAAACTTGCTACCTATCCCCAGAAAAGTGGCCGAATTTGTGCCACATATCCAGCAGCCTGTCGGGATGCTCTCTCATCGCATCCATCTGTATTTCCCCGTCAGAGTGACGAGCTGCGCCTTGCCAGGAAGGACAGAACTGTTTTCTGTCTCAAATGAGCTATTTCTCTCCCGGCTCTCTTCAGCACAGCACCATGTCCGTGAAAGCTCATACAATAAAATACAGCAGGAAAAAACCCCTCTGCCCTAGCGCACGTCAGTATTCAGCACGCTGCTGTCTAAAGGGCTGACTCCATCTACACTTGCCGCAAATGCTGAATACATTGTTTAATTTGGTGAGATTATATTTCGCGCTCAAACACTGCTTACATATATATTACATATACACATACGTACATATAGGTGGGTGTGTATGTGCATATAGGTATGTGTGTGTGCCTACATGAGACAGACAGAGAGTGCTGCTTTTCCCAAATTGTCCAAGCTATAGGGCATCTGCCGTGCAGTTTTCCTGCCACATCCTGGCCTCAGTCCGAGGATAGCCGGGGGAAGTTTCATGGATAAAACCTGCTGGAACCGATCTATCTTTTTATTTATTCCCCCAAACCCATGCGGGTACCCCAGGAACAAGCAACACTGAGATACGTCCCATGTAACCTAATGCTAGTGAATCATAACTAATCTGTTTAAAACCAAGGATTAGTCACGTCAGTTTCGGCATATTCCTCTATCGGGAACTTTTTTTGTGCGTGGAAAATTGGAGGGATTTGGGCTAATTTTCCAAACATCAGTACTAAGACAAGTACGGTCTGATAAAATGAGTCTTAACATGTTCGGGGTTTCAGGTTGCGTTACACACGTCCCATCACAGGGGCTTTGAGCTGTGTGCATCCTTAATGCCAGATTGACCTGCAGATTTTTTTCCTTACTGCATGATTTCTGTTTCTAGCCGTCTTTAAGTGGCTTCAGCGACTCGCTGTCTCTTAATTCATCCATGTATACGTGATCCTCACTGAAACGCACATGAGTTTTCACAGATCCCACTCTCTCAAAGGGCCTTTCTCACCGTGTCAGCTCTTCATTTACTTTCCCCGATCGAATTCTGCCTCCTCTGTGCAATATGACCTTTTATTAATCACGTAAACCCCATCCTGTTTTCATACTGCCTCTTTAAATATTCCCCATCTTGGCTTTACTCTTTCTCATTTTTTCTTTCTCCAGCGGGCAAGGCCTTAAGGCTTTAGTTCGCTTTCGAGGCCATGTTTTATTAACCCAGTCAGTCTTTTTCCTTCCCAAACTTATTTCTATCTATAAAAATACAAAATAATTAACTATCCAATTAATTAATTCTTTGCCATATTGCACCGCTGTGCGTGTTATTTTACAGGGAGCAGAGATTTTCTATAGCTCTAGAAAGCAGTGGTTCCTCTACTTGCAAAGTATTTATTTTCAAAGAATTAAAGTCCATAGCTAAAATTATTAGATGCCCCTCAGCGGAAATAACAGGATCCTCTGTTTAGACCCTGATGCACGTAAGGCCACACTGGTATGCTCACACAGCACAGGCATCAGCCGCATCATCTCTGCTGCTGAAAAAATCACCCCTAAGTGCAGGAGCGGGGGAACATAAACCCGCATAGATCACATTGTCTCCCATAAAATATTGCACCCCGCTGCACCCCAGCATAACGAGAAAACTGGATTTATAGCCGCGACTGAGGAAGAGCTTTTTTCAGAGACCGAACCTCCCCATTGCCGACATCCATACATTCCCTGCTACAGACTTTTAACGGGACCTCAGAGAAATTTTGCGGACACCCGCAAACGCACAGAGGCGCTAATCCAGACCCAGATTACATCAAATTAGGACACTGCCCGCACAATACTCCCACTGATTGAAATTTCAGCCAGCATTTGAAACCTGGACACGATCTTTGCTGATCTACACATTTTTCTATGCCGCTTGAAGTCAAATCGTGTTCTCGGTTTATTTTTAACAAGAAAATCATTCCAAAAAAGATTAAAAGAGACCAAAAATGAAGTTATAAAGCAGTTTGCAAGTTCTGAGAACATTTTAAGCACATAACACGTTCGGCTTCTAGCAAAGATGGACGGCGAAGGTGCAAGCTGCAAGAGTCCTGAGCTCTTTTGATGGGGCAAAATGGCAAGTAGCCTGCCTGACTCTTTGGCCACCCGGTGCTTACAGGAAAGGAAATTAAAAAGAAATAAAGAAAAATGAGAGGAATAGAGAAATCCCTTTCCCAGCATCCCGCAGGCGCCGGAAAGGCGTTTGCAGCCCAGTGTCCGTGCCGGACCCCGGAGCGGGGTCTGGCCACCCTCG
Organism: Melospiza georgiana; assembly: GCF_028018845.1. Classification (NCBI taxonomy): domain Eukaryota; kingdom Metazoa; phylum Chordata; class Aves; order Passeriformes; family Passerellidae; genus Melospiza; species Melospiza georgiana. Next base: position 39,614,720 of record NC_080432.1, read on the forward strand.
GTTTGCCCACCCGCCCTGGGGACGAGGTGGGGGAGAGGGGGCCGCTTTTTGTCCTCCGGGGCAGGCGGGAGAAGAGGCCGCAGCCTGCGGGGCCGTGCCCTCGGGGAGCAGGTGGGCGAGCTCTCCGCTCCCTCAGGGCCGCACGGCCCGTCCTGCCCCGTGCCCTGAGCTCTCCGCTCCCTCAGGGCCGCACGGCCCGTCCTGCCCCTGCCCTCGGCTCTCCGCTTCCGCAGGCCCGCACGGCCCGTCTTGCCCCGTGCCCTGAGCTCTCCGCTCCCTCAGGGCCGCACCGCCCGTGCTGCCCCGTGCCCTGAGCTCTCCGCTCCCTCAGGGCCGCACCGCCCGTCCTGCCCCGTGCCCTGAGCTCTCCGCTCCCTCAGGGCCCGCACGGCCCGTCCTGCCCCATGCCCTGAGCTCTCCGCTTCCCTCAGGGCCCGCACGGCCCGTCCTGCTCCGTACCCTCGGCTCTCCGCTCCCGCAGGGCCCGCACGGCCCGTCCTGCCCCGTACCCTCGGCTCTCCGCTCCCGCAGGGCCGCACCGCCCGTCCTGCCCCGTGCCCTGAGCTCTCCGCTCCCTCAGGGCCCGCACCGCCCCTGCTGCCCCTGCCCTCGGCTCTCCGCTCCCGCAGGGCCCGCACCGCCCGTCCTGCCCCTGCCTTCGGCTCTCCGCTCCCTCAGGGCCCGCACCGCCCGTCCTGCCCCTGCCCTCGGCTCTCCGCTCCCGCAAGGCACTTCGGCCGCCCGTGGCGTTCAGCGCTTCCCGGACCGGGCCGCAAGGGCCCCGACCGGGCCAAGCCGGGCAGGGTGGCGGGGCTCCGGCCAGCCATCACCGCCTGCCCCGGCATCCCCGCCAGGGCGCCCGCTCTGCTCCCCTCGGGACTGAGCCCGAAAACACCCCGCGGGCGAGTGAAGCAGCCATACGCCGAGCTAGATTTCTAAATTTTATTATAAAATAAAAGCAGAAATATTTTCCAAAGAATGTATTCACATAATATAAACAATAAACAAAACTAAGGTGAGTGACTTGCGGTTGATACTGTCATTTAGGTCTAAACTTGAGCAGCAATTCCTGTTTTCCTTTTAAAACCCGCTCCAGCCCGCGTTGCACACCGAGGGGAAAATCTACCTCTGCCTTCCTTCGGGCCGGAGCCGGGCCATCATTTCCTTTCCCACCCAGCAAATGGCGAAAGCACCACATGGACAAGGCCAAAGAAGCTGTCTCTCTGCATAGCATCAGCTACAAGAAGGTTACAGAGTCTGCCTAGAGCGCGTGTTGCTGCTATATCTTGACTACGACTTTTGTATTCTTAGTTGAAATTGTACATCGTACACCTGCCACGGATACATAGCTACAATAGAATAACGGGAGCGATGTGTAACTTTCAAACAGGCATGGCAAGAGCAGCCTTGCGTTCCCCTTTCTTCCCCACCCCCCCAAAAAAATAAAAATATTACGATGTGCCTCTTCCCACACAGACCGGCCCGATCGAGTGACAACACTGAGAGATTTGTGAAGTTAAGGCTGGAATGAGCTGCTACACCGATCAGCCTTACAGCCTGCCGTGAAAATCACGGCTCCTGTCCCACAGTCCTTACACGCCCGAAAACGCCTGTAAGCAACCCTTAAGGCTTTTCACAATATCAGCTACCCACAGCGGAGTCCACTACCTTGCAAACCTGCAGCCAGCCTGCTGCCAAGGGCACAACACTTCCACTAAGGTGTTTGCTTTCAAAGTCCCTGGTAAGATTAAAGGAAAAAAAAAATAATAGGAAAAATTGAGGAAAGGAGGGCTGGCGCAAAGGAGTGAGCGTGTACACGGTTTTAAGAGCCCAGATCGACCAAGTTAGATGACATGGGGTTGAGAATGGAGTCCTGCAAGCTGTGGTGGTGCATGGGGTCGGCGCTGGGCACGGGGATGGCGCTGGGGCCCTGGGGGTGGCCCAGGCCGTGCAGAGGCTGCAGCCCGGGGTTGGAGCTGAGCAGCAGCGCGGGGCTGGAGGAGGTGTGATCCGGGGTCCCTGACGGCGTCTTCTCGTCCTCTGAGCTCCCCAAAACTGTCTTATTCCCGTTCATTGACGCCGAGAGCGGGTTGTGGCTGTTGGAGTTGGAATTCTCGTTGTTTTCCCTATAGGAAACACAAAAGAGGGAGGGAAATCACCATGTGGCCGTCGCTCCGGGTGCGCACCGCGGGAGCGGGGGCGGCGGGGGGCTGGCTCCGGGGAGCAGCGAGCGGAGGGGAGCAGCGCAAAAACTCTGGGTTTAAAAACTCTGCCAGCCTCCGAGGCCTCTTCATCTGGCACTTAGGTCTAAGGTCCGCTGAGCTTGTAAACAGTCTCCCACCGGCCCAGCGGAAAGTGTCACTTTGCCAAACCGTAATTTTCTGCGTCCAAAGAGTTTGCACAGCGTGAGGAGGGGGGCGGAAGGGAAGGGAAGAAGACTTTATTTAAAAAAACAAACAAATAAAAAAAAAAAAAAACAAATTTTTTAACTTTAAAACTGCCCTAGGAGCTGAAGAGATGTTCAGCCATGATTTCTCCTGACGAGGCCGAAGCCTGTCGAGCTGCAGGCAGGATGGCTCCGTGCAGCCCCGGGCTCACATCAGGAGGGAAAGTCTTTTCCTTAAGTAACTGGACATGGTTTCTTTTCCCCCTCGCCCTGAGCTTCAAGCTCAAAACATAGCCCAATATGGACGATAAGGAAAGCGAGCAGAGTTAACCCGTGCTTTCCTCTAGGGAAATGCTCGGCACGGCCACCGCTGCTCCCCCGTCCCGTCCCCGGGCGGCGTGGGCGCAGCCGGGACGGCCTCGCACGGCTCCGCGGCGGGACAGCCCGCACCACCGGAGCGCTGCGACAAAGGCTCCGAAAGGCAGGACCTGGTTTCGAAATTCATCACCGGGTGAATACCAAGAAATCGCTGGAGGCGGGCCAAGCCCTTGCAGATATATCTATATATTTATATATCTATATATGGGGTTTTTTTTCGGTAACGTGAGTGGCAAGAGGGGGTCGGGGCTGCCGTCTAGGCAAGGCTTCCTCGGCCCGCATAGCTCTCGTAGAAATACTTTAAACACCGTTCTGCCTGAACTACTGACGGCAGTGCAAGCCTATTTGAAAGCTTCTGCGGAAGTTTTGTAACACGCTCTCTGGCAGAGGGGCCCTATCCTGCAGGATTTGGTCGGGAGAAGTTAAGGTATAGCACGGACGGATTTTCCTCACTAAGGGCTGCATGATGTGGCTGGAGACACTTAGTGCCAGAAAAATAAATATAGACAAGAAAGCTCTGTTTGAACAGGTTTGCTTGAGTGGATGGCAATCCCATGAACGGTCTGTTTTCCAACGGTCTGTTTTCTAATATTAGGTTGAGTGTATTTTTCAATGTCAAAAATATTATTTGTGTCTGGAGACTTTTAAAATTTGATTCCTCGGGGAAAATAAAAAAAGGTATGGAATAAGTGTAACCTTCATTTCCTTTGGATATTTGAAGGTGAGTCCCTGCTATCAGCAATAAAAAGGATCTCTAACATCTCGTAAAACCAACACTTGTGAGGATTTGAAGGAAAATTAAAGCGCTAGCACAGTTTCGGGAAATGGATAGAGCAAATCTGTGCCCGAATCTGTCGGGCTGCACAGCAGGGCGGCCGCGGCGCTGCCCGTTTCCAAAACACGGTTGGCAGAAACCAAAGATAGAAAGAATTCTCCTCCGAGGCACGGATCTACAGGATTCTGACCCGCTAATTAACCCGCAGAGCATGCGATCATACGATTGCCTGTACGGATCGGGCAGTTCAGTGAGCTAGTGAACGCAGTAAGAGGGCCCTTTTTGCCTCTTCGAACCGTCTTCCTAAGGCACAGGGACTGCTGACAGAAAAATCTGCCCGAATAGCCAGGGATGTAGGCATTAACCTCCTCCCGGCGATTAATGGTCCCTTCACTCCACATAACGTGAGAAACACAAAAACACAGCTGCAGAATCGTATTCGGCCTACGAACACACACCTATTGACGTGCGTTCATGAGCACCTTGCTGGGCAGCGAGTAAGACCTGCAAGGTCATGAGCGAGGCAGGAAGTGGCTCCCCTCAGACCTTGTCCAGGTCTCCAGGAGCCCAGGACAGAGGATGTATTTGCTCAGACCGACGCTCAGACCCACGCGTTGCCGGCTGCCCCTTCCTGCCCCGGGGTACCCTCACGGACACGCTCTGAGCCCTGCGGGGCGCGGAGCCCTCGGGCCCCGCCGCCGCCACCCCCGGCCTCTCCCGACGGGCCGCGGCCCCGCACGGGCACCTCCGGCCGCGGCTCCTGGAGGCGGCAGCGCTGCTCGACCGGGGCTCGCCGCAGGCCGTGTGAGGCCTCCCCGGCAGCCGGGGCTGTTCGGGGAGCGGGCCGTCGGCGGGGAACGGGTCTCGGCCGCCTCTCCCGGAGCTACTTTTGGCGCCCAGACGCCTTCACCGAGCCCCCAGCTCGCTGGCCTCTGGTTCTCTGGGTGCCCCCGAGGCGGAGAGCCCCCGTCCCCTCCCGGCGGGCCTTCCGCAGCCGGGGCCGGGGCAGATAGAGAGACCCGGGGTGAGCACCGGGGTCGGGGAGCCGCGGGCGCCGGGGGAAGCCGTGGGAAGCCGTGGGAAGCCGTACCTTTCCTTGGCCTCGGCGGCACGGTCCCGCTGCCGGCGGTTCTTGAACCAGTTGCTGACTTGGGTGGTGGTGAGGCCGGTGGCCTCGGCCAGCTCCCGCTTCTCGCGGGGGGACGGGTAGGGGTTGTGCGCGTACCACTCCCGGAGGACGCTGCGGCTCTTCTCCTTGAAGCAGTAGCTGGTCTCCTCGCCGTCCCAGATGGAGCGGGGCAGCGGGAACTTGCGGCGCACCCGGTACTTGCCCACCGCCCCTAGGGGTCGCCCCCGCAGCTTCTCCGCCTCGATGTAGTGCGCCTTCAGCCAGAGCTGCTGCAGCTTGGGGTGGTTGTGCGCCGAGAACTGGTGGCTCTCCAGGATCTTGTAGAGCTCGCGGAAGTTGCCCCGGTGGAAGGCCACCACCGCCTTGGCCTTCAGGACGCTCTCGTTCTTGTGGAGGTGCTCGCAGGCAGGGAGGGACCAGAGGAACCGCCCCAGCCGCTCGATGTTGCCGCCTTGCTGGAGCACCTCGCAGACGCAGGCCACTTGCTCTTGGGTGAAGCCAAAAGTCGGGAGCATCGACATGGTGAGCCCTGCCGCGCCGCGCGCCCTACGGCCGCATAGAGGGGAGCGGCGCGGGGCGGCGGGCAGCGCCCGGCATGCGGGGCCGGCGCCGGGGCGGCGGCGCCCGGCGGGGCCCGCTCGGGCGTCACGGCCGGGCGCGGGGGGCCGCGGCCATCGGCGGCGCCCGGCCCCGGGGCGGTCGCGGGAGCCGGGGAAAAAGTGCGAAGAGCGACGAAAAAAAGTCTCGAGAGCCCGAGCGCGGGCGGCTTTTCCCCCCGGCCGCCGCCTCCTTTTTGTAAGTCCAAGTTGCGAGAGTAACTTCGTGCCTCTTTTGTCTCCTATCTGCAGCGCTCGCAGCGGCCGCGGCTCTCACACCCCCACCCCCCTCGGCCGCCGGTTTGGGATCTCCCTGCTTCCCCCCCACCCCCCACCGTCAGATCCCACATAATATAGTGGTAAAGCCCTGCTCGCTCGCTCCTCTCTCCCTCTCGGAGTTTTCCCCCCTTTCTTTCTCTCTCTCCTTTTTTTTTTTTTTTTTTTTTTTTAATAATATTATTCTAAGCTGGCATGAAAAGTGATTATCCGCGCTGTGATTGGTCCGGTTATCTGACCCGGGGACTGCCAGGAGAAGACAATAGTTTTAGTCAAATTATTTGCCATGGTGACGCTGTCAATCAGGGGTAACCCGATCTGTTTTGAGGTGGCTCCCCGGCTGGGTTGACAGATTGCTCAGATCCACTCAGAGGCGGCCCTGAGAGCTGAGATATTAGCTAGCGAGGGAGAAATTTCCGTCGTGATTGATGCTGCAGGCGCCCGTCGGGGAGAGGGGGAGCGCGGAGCCCGGGCCCCTGCTCCCCGCCGCAGGGCACAGCGGCGCGGCGGGACGGAGCCGCTGCCTCGGCCGGGCCCCGCCGTCCCGTCTGGATCCCGCAGCCCCGTCCCGGCCCCGCCGCTCCGGACGGACAGCGGGCTCCGCCGTCCCCGGCAGCCGCGGCTGCGGTGGGGTGAAAAATTGCTTTCTAAAAGCGTTCCCTCGTAGCCCCTCTCCCCAGCGCCCAGTAACCACTGTCGGAGAGTTTTATAAGGAAGGGGCCTCTCATGTACAATGGAGACCCTGTTTGTGACCTGGGATCCCATTACACGCTTCTCGTACCTGCCCGGGAGCGAAAAGAAGGCACGATGATACGGGGCCGGAGAGGGATTGCCTCTCCATGGATCGCCGGCCGTGCCCCACCGCGCTCCGGCGGGAAGGGCGCTGGCGTTTGTGATCACCGGACGCCGGACATTTACTTATACCGGATTTCCAGAGCGTGTCGGGGTGTTTCATCCAGGAGAGAAACACGTGTACAAGTGTAAAAGTCAGAAACACTTCGCTCGATTAAGCGGACCCTTATCACCCACGCGTGCCCTTTGCACGCCGCGTTTTAAGTTTACCGACTCTGCGGGGCAGGAACCCGCATCATTTCCCGTCCCTTGTCGGTCTACACAGAGCGAAAGGCGAGCGAGAGAGGTGGTGCAGGCTGCAAGGTCGAGGGAGAGGGTGCGATGAGCGGGTGGAGGGAGCCGCGGTGCCTCCTCGGGAGCGGCGCACGGGGCGGCGGCCAAGCGGGACCGCCGGGGCGGAGGCTGGCGCCGGGCATCGCCCAGGTGAGGGCACTCGGGAGGAGCCTCCCGGCCACAAGCTCGGGGTAGTTTCCACGGCCTGTTCTGTTCCCCTTTTGCTGAGAAATAATAATTAATCCCACAAGCTCCTTCTACGGTATTTGCAGTCCTGACAGGAGAGGTTTGTGCAATTGTGGGTTCCTGCCGCGGTACCTTTTTAGCCGCCCCGGCGCGTCAGGGATTTAGCGAAGCCACAGGAGCCCGGGCTGCGGCTCCCCGCCCCGCAGCCTGCGCCTCGGCGGCCGAGGAGCGAGCCTCGGTGCCGGCCCGGGCGGCCGTCCCGGGGGAGGGCGAGGCTGGGGCGGCGGCGCGCAGCCCGGCGGCTCCCGGCGGCTCCCGGCGAGGAGCCGCGCCAGGGCTGCGGCCGGGGAAATGCGGCGGGGGAGGGAGGCAGGAGGAGGAGGAGGAGGAAGAGGGCGGAGTAGGGGGGCAGCGGATCAACCGTGTCCAGCTCCCAGCATGTCCGAACGCCTGTGTATATCCGTGCACCCGTACTTTCTCGAGTGCGCTCCGCTGTGGAAGCTACGTTGTCCTCCTACCTGTCCGTCCGGCCTTTTCACGAGTGCTGCCGTAGGGAAACAGTGGCAAGCGGGCGCTTCCTGCTCTGGGTCCTCCGGGGACGGAAAATAGAGGCTTCTTTTTCCAGTGGAGAAAAGAGGAGCCCAAATTCGTTTAAAACAAAATCGGGCATACTGGTGACGGGTCGGTAAAGTCCCCTCGCATGATGCTCCCTCCGTTCTTTTACAAAATGAGCTCTCAACCGCTTAGTGCCTCGATTCCGGCCGGTCTCTGCAGGATTCAAGCTGTGCTTGTTTGTAAACGAGAGCATCCCGATCCCAGCGCTTCCTAGCCAACCTGAGCGGCTGGATAGTTCACAGCCGCAGCCGTAGCCAACAGCGGCGGGACGGTACAACCGCGCCGCTTCGGAGGTTGCCCTGAGCAGAAAAGGCAACAAAACCACAAATCGCCTCTGCCGTCCCCGACCTCTGCGCGCACACACCGTGCGCCTTCCGCTCCCTCCCGCAACGGGAACCGTGGAAATAATGAAAATTCTAGAGAGGTCTGAGCTGCGTCTCCCGCCTCCATGCTACCACGCTCGGTCGCCCCACGTTTATTAGGGATATACCTGACTCCTCTTCCTCTCTTTCTATCTCACAACCACAGTGGTTAAATCTGAACGGGAGCGGCTCTTAGCCCTAGCTGGAAAGGAAATGTCAAAACCTGTTGCATAGATTTAGACCTGAAAAAGAGTCTTTTTAGCACCCTAAAATGTGAGTACCGTGTTTACACTCCAGCTCCTCCGTAGGCGCTTTCACTTTAGGCTGCCTTAGCCGGACTGCGGCTCGCGTGTAACTTAAGTTCACTTCCCGGAGAGCTGGGCAGAGGCAGGGCTACCCCCTTCCCGGGCACCCTGTATCAGCTTGCGTCCTAGAGCAATCGTAAATTAGTGACATCTGGATCCAAATTCTGCATAACTGCTTTTATCTTTAGGGAAAGAGAAAAATTTTCCTACGTGCTAGAAGTCAGAGCAGATACTGGCTGCGCAGCCGGGCGCGGGGCGAATCACATTGCAGCGCCTTGCGAGCGAAATAGGCGATCGGGAGAGGAGCTTTTTTTGGCATTTGCGAAGCCTCTCGTTCCCTGACACTATATTTCAGAGCAGGAGGAGCGAACCGCCTGCTCACATTTGCCCCTGGACCGACGAGAGGGTTTCGCCTGGCTACTGCCAGCTGTCTCCCGTTTAGCTGTCGTGGAAAGTTTCAGGCGAGCCGACCCAAACTTTCTCTCGGCTCCGCTGCCGCCGGGCGGCCAAGGCCGGGGTTCCCCCCTGCCCGGCCCGCTGTCACTTTGCCGAGCGCCTCACCCCTCGGCGCAGCAGCGTGCGAGGCCACGGGTGTCAGCACAATCTCTGGGAAACGTGAGTGAAATAAAAAGGTGGTTTTATTGCGATGCTCCTTTCATTAGCTGTGACACAGTCTGGCTGAGGAATGGGGCGTGGGCTGGCGGTTTTCTCCCGAGGAGCCTTTCCTTGCGTGGAACTGCTCCGTGCTCCCGAGTGGGTGCAGTTATCTGGAAATCGCCTTTTCGGCTCTGCCTTCGCCGTCCCTTTGTAGACAGCAGCCCGTATGGGAGGCTGCAGGCCCGCATCTTTCCTGTTTAACTCAGGAGCCGATTCACCCGGGCTGCCCGACGCCTTTCCCCGGCCTCTTCGACGGCTGCTTTTGCGGAGCCCCTCGTCCTTTTCACCGAGCTGGGCTCGGGACAGACCTGTCACCCGCTGTCACAGGGCTGTGGACGCTGTCACACGGCTCCTGCCAGCCAGCCGTGGGCCCGGCACGGAGACACGGCCGCCTCCAAGGGCGCTTTTATCGGCAGGGGTAGCAAACAATGATAAACCCCACAACTTCCACATGCCAGAAAGAAACACATTTCCCCGCAGATGTCCACTACCATAGCGAGGACTGTAGGGAGAGGAACCAAAATGACAGATAACTCCCAGTTTTCGTTTCTTTCTTTCTATCCTTCCTTCCTTTATTTTAAAATATTTTTTAAAAATTAAAAAAATAAAAATTCTTTCCTTTTGTCGGGACTGCAATGTGCTTTCCCCTTAAAACCTGTGGGGTTTACCGAGACCGAAAGCCTGCCGCAATGAAGCTGCTACTCCGGCTAGGTTTTTATTTTATTTATTTATTTTTTTAAAAGGCATCATAGCGACCTTTGCCGCGATACTGGGCCTACCTTCCCCATACCATCTAACCCTGGGGCTCGGCTCAGTTTCCCGGGCTCACAAGTTTTCCCGTGGCGGGACTAGGGCTTCTTCAGGCGGCCAAAGCTCACCCGGGATTCCCGGAGGCAATTTTTCAACCCGGATCCGCGGGTTGGTCCCCCCGCCCTCACGTTATTTATTCACGGTTTTATTTATTTTTCAGTTTTGTTTAAAACCCGAATCTATCCCATCAGAGATGGCTCTAGCTCCTGTCTGGACTGAGAAAAGAAAGCGCGGCAAAGGATCACTGCGCACAACTAAATTGAGACAAACAAAAGTTGCTTGTTTTTCCCTGATTTGGGGAGAAAGGAATAATTCAAAGCTTTTGCTGCGCGCAATGCACCGTTCCTCAAGGGGACGGGTCAAGGATTTCAGATATGTAGCGGGTAACTCGATTATGCTAACAAACTCGGCTTGGAAGGGAGCGCTGGTGGGCGCGGGGGCTGGGGGGCTCCGCAGGGGGCCCAGGGGAGCGGAGCGTGTGCCCCTCGGAGCTCCCCGGCCCGCAGCTCCGCCGCTCGCTCTGCAGCGCCGAGCCCTTTCCCCGCCGGCTGGACCTGGGATGCTCGAGCGGCATCTCCGAAGGAGATGTGTTAATAATCAGGAGATGGGGGCCTGATGGGACGTGGCTGGGTCGGCCTCGGTGAACCCTCCTGCCCCCGCCCCCCGTGAAACGGGACTCCGGGGGCGGCACTGTGTGCCCAGCTCAAGCGCTCTAACCTGCCGAGCTCCCCACGAAACACGATAGCCCCCCCCGCCGATTACTGCGGCCGGTCCTGATTACTTTTATATTATTCTTTCTCAATCTCGGGCGAGGGGCTGAGAGTTTTCGCCCAGTTCTGCCATCAGCACCCTCCCGGCCGTTAGCATGGATATTTATTTGGGGTGTTCCTACAGACGGCGGGGGTGGAGCGGGGGAGCAGAAGGGGGCCCGGGCCGGTGCCCACCCAGCCCCCGCCCCGCTCCGGGCCGCGGCACCGCCTCAGATGCGCCGCGGCACGGGGGGACTCTCTCGGCACACAGTGTACAGCTCACAGACAAGACAACAACAACAACAAAAGGCACATATGGTTAAAATAAAGAGAGAGCGAGCGAGCGAGAGCTTTCTGCCTTAGGGGATTGGCAATAACCAGCCAGAAATGCAGGGTATTGAATCTAAACTTCTGGTGGGCTTCTGCGGGATTGACAACTTAAATCACACTACAAGCATCAATTTGACAATATTTGTAAACTTCTTGTTTCCAGGGATCTTCTTGATCAGAGATAGACCAGGTTGGTATGAGCTCCAGCCACGAAGGTCTCTTTTTTCCCCTCCTCCTTTCCCCTCTTCCGAGTTGATGAATAGCGATCATGTTTCTTTTAATGGCTGCCCCCTATTCTCACAGCCTCCCACAACTAACCCAAGAGCCTGTTTCCTCGACCTCAGTTAATTCCGCTGATTATTCCAAGATGATGAGGAAAGCACGAAGATTGTTCACTGTTCCTACCGATGCAGAGCATTTTTGTTTCCATCTCCATCCCCGGCTCACAGGGGAGTATTTTTAGGAAGAGGCTGCCCTTTTTTCCCTCCTGCCATCCCTCCCCGGGCAGCAGAGAGCTCCGGGCGCTCGCTGTGGCTCCGTGGGTGCGTGGGGGCCCAGCACGGCCCCCTGCGTGCCGGGGCTCCCGGGGGCGCTCAGGTGGCGGCGCAGGTGAAGCCGCGCTCCCGCCGGGCCTTTTCCCAAAGGGAGCCAACACCCCGCCACGTCCCGCGGCACCAAAGGGAATTTCTGTTCCCTTCGAGGAAGGAAAGAGGCTCCTTCGGCCCCACGGGCTGGAGGCAGGGTTCCACTCCGAGAAACTTCACTAGAGGGCTCTAATACTCAGCTCCCATGGCTGCTGAGAGGGAACAAGGCTCGTCCTTAACATCCTCGAGTCTCCCAGGTAGATTAAGCCCGGTAAGGTCTTCCGCAATCTGTCAAAGGTGATTCACGATGTCATCTCCATGACAGGAAATCCCTTACCTCAGCAGCAGCCATCCTAGCTGTCCTGCTTACCTGCAAGTGAGTGGAATTCGTGTCCCCTTCCTGGTGCATAATGACACAGGAGGATTTTGGGAACCCTTCTTCTGTATCCATTGCAAGGGAAGGAAGCACAGCCTCTAAAACACCAGACAAAGGTATCCTTGCCAAGATTTAGGGACAAAGCACTATACACAGATATGTAGATTTTTTTTTTCCTTCACTGTAGAAAGAGCTTGTGTAAGATCTTCCATGGTCTGTGCTATTTTATATGGTCATAAACATCCATCTTTTAAATTCTGCAAGATTGAAATGTAATGTAGTGCCAGCAAGTAACACACAGATATTTCTGTCAAATACTGATGGATTTAGCTGCAGTTTGTTCAGTTTTGGGATTTTTTTCCTTTTTAATAATTGCTATGATTTACCATTGGGAAAAAAAACTGAAATGGGATGGTATCAATTAAAACCAAAACAATTATTTGTTGTAAGGGAAAATTCATAGAATTTCAGAATTCATTCAGCTTGTTACAACTCCAAATAGTTTTTGTAATAAGTAAATTGCCTTATTTGCAGAAATTAGGAAGTGCAATTTAGTTGCTTATCATTCTTGCAATTTTTCTGAGAAGTTTTGTGTACAGATCAAAACTACAGGAACAGCTTTGTGAAAAACCAGATAGTTCATATAATGTCAGTTGAAAACTGATCAACTTTCCTGTGGAAAATTTGGTACTTCTGAACGTGTGACAATGTTCTGTATTTTCCTCTATGGTTTGTTCCAGCCTCCCTTTTGCTGAGTTAGTTCTGACTCTGTCCTTTGATGTCCTCTCCGCTTTATTTCATAGGTTCTTGAATCAGCTCAAATACGCTAGGGACCTTTTACTTCCCAGAGAAAAACCTAGTATCCCTTTTCATTCCTTTCTTTTTTTTTTTTTTTCATCAGTTTTATTCTCCATATAAACAAGGACTTTATTACTAGACGAAGATTGACTTTGTTGCTTATTTAAGATATAAAAAAGGCCGACTCAGTGAACACTGAATTGGTTTCAGTCAGTAAAGTCACTTCAGCAGGCAGACTGAGATGTGTGCTGCTGGGCTACCACACTCCCATCACATTTCCTCCAACAGCCAAGGCACGTGTGCACAGGGTGCACGAGGGCACAGAACCTCCTCTGGAAGCAGATGCTGATGGCAGCACACGCTGATGCTGCACAGTGCAAGGAGGGGCCACGAGCTAAGCACACCATTTGGTTGCTGCCATGTGCCCAGGCACAACTTTGCTTGTACCAAATGGCACCTGATTCAACTCCCTCTGTCCTGCACTATTCTAGTCCTCCAACACTCTTCCAGACGTTTCTGCTGTCCCTTCCATGCTCTCAGTTCGCTCCCTCCTTTGGCTTCCTGTTGTGAAAATATCACTTGAAAATAAATTTACAATTTATATTATCTCTAATACTCAGAACTAGAACCTCACAAGAAATATTTTTTTTTTATTATTTTGAGCCACAGAGGTACCAAGAGGCCCAAAGACCTAGTGACAAGTGTCACTTAGCCTCAGGAACAGAGAGGGGATCTCAGCTCTATTTTACTTAGCAATATACATAGTTCAAACACCTTTGCAAAATGGGACTACCCACCATCCTGAGGCACAGAAATTCTTTGTTCTTCTAACAGAGTTTATAGTCACTGCTACAGTAATTTTTAGTTGTTTCATTTCTACCATAGCTTGCTGAAGAAGCTGATACTAGACATAGGGCTGGAGATTTCATTGAGTGACACTGAGCTGCAGAGCATGGGATTCTTGTGCAACTGCAATTTTTCTGTCTGCTACCTGCTCTGGGCAGAAAACAATAAGGAAATTACTCGTTGAAGTTATTAAATACACACACACACACACACACACACACACACACACACACACACACATTTATGTGTATTTATATAGTCTGGCTGTTTTAATTAACTTTTGTTTAATTCTAATTCATGGAAAAATAGATTGTAATTTATTTTAATCAAAAACTTTTCTTAAACAGTAAGATAACCACATCAGAGCGATATAACCTGGCAAAAATCAAAAATTACCTTAATTCTGAACACTTTTTCATTTCAATCATATAAGACAAGTGGTGGAAGAAATGACCAGACCCTGAGACAAGCTGGACAAAGTCTAGGAAGAATTTTAAAGAACAAGATTTTTTTTTGTCTCTTTTTTTATTTTTTTAATCAGCATTGTGAAACAAATACAGTTGTGGGTGAGGGTGATATGTTCCTGTTTATTTTTAAGTGGAAGGAGGTTAGCAGCAGCATTTGACATGCAAGAAGTCTGAGAACTGGGCCTTACAGTCATCATGAAGTGAGCCTCAACTTTCAAGAAGAGAAGAAATAAAGAAGTGTAATTGGGTGAGTTATGTGAATTATAATGTGAAAGCTGTAATGTAGTGAGCATGTTTAATGCACCTAAGGGAAGGAAATGTTCGCAGTGCCAACCTGGATTTGTGGCTGGCAGGGGTGAATGAGTGGTATGAATACATCAAGGAGAGGGATGTGCCTGAGGATGGTTTTCTTAATCCATCAAACTGTTCTTTGAGACATTTGGATATAGAGGACAAAGGTGGGGCCATCAATTTAAAGGATTAGGGCAAAAAGAATGAACAAAGAATGCAAACTGTAAGGTCCAACAAAGAATGCAAACTGTTAGGTCCCATCAACATCCCAGAGGAGGGTGTAGGCATCACAAATGACCCAGGGATTGCTGGATGCTAGGCCAGGTTGGCTGCAGTGATCTCTGGCCTTGAATAAGATGAGGTCTTCAGCTAGGTGAGAGATTATTGGAGGGTTGGAAACTGTTAAAAGAGTGGAGGGAAAGAGGATTTGCCATGAGATAAGAAATAGAAGGAGGTTTATGAAAGTAAAAGTTTGAAATTTTGTTGATGAGCCTCTCTCAGGTGTCTACCAATCTGGCACACAGAGTGGCAGACAGTCTAGGAAGGCACAGATATTGGCAGTACTGTGGGACCAGCATTGTCACAAGGAGGAGCAGTTTCTGAAAAATGCACAAAACTTTTTTTCTTCAGTGTCAGGCAAGCATTTTCACAAGAGAAGTCACATTATCATTAATTACTATAAAATTATGCCTCTTAAATGCATTCTATTCCCTGGGGACAAGAAGACGAGCATTTATGTCTCTGGTTACATCTCTTAGAGTAGACCAAAAACAGCCAAGAAGTGCAAGATCTTGCTCCTGGTGTATATTTCCTTTGTGCTAGTCTTTCAAGACACTGAAGGTGTTGAGATATTGTTGATACTATGTAACCATCATTAATTAAGCACACATTAGTGTTTTTTTTGGTTCTGAGAAATCTTATTTGATCTCTGGAGACCCATAACATGATTCTTGCTCAATCATTTTGAGCATAAAGGGCACTTTTCTAAGTACTATAGAAGCTACAAGGTTTAAATTATCATGATTTGTAGAATTTGATGAAACAGACACGTTTCCTGCCATATATTAAATTATCAGCTAGTTACTGTGTACTGTGTGGTGATACAGGTTGATAATCTGATGCTGAATAATATGATGTCATGTGAAGACTTAAACTATTTCCTTATATAGTCCCCAAGAAATAATATTTTCTTTGCCCACATGTGAAAATTCACAGGCAAATATGCAACCAATCAAACCTTGTACAAATGTTAACACCCAGATGTGTGTGTTTCTGCATGGAATTAATGTACAACTAGCAGAACTGTTGGATAGAGAAATCCTGTAAAAATACAGATTAGGCACACATAAGTTAAATATGTCTAACCAGTCTGCCAAGAATGTACAGTTTTATGAAATCTGTTTTAGGTACAGAACTCTCAATATTTCCTTCTAAAAAAATTTCCATTAACATGCAAAAAGGAGAGTGCAGATTTCTATAATAATCAGCAGAACCTTCCCATTTCATGTAAACAAATCAAAAGAACCATATAACCTTACTTCCAAAGGTCAACCCTTGCCCTCCAAACTCCCATTAGAAGTTAGAACTTGAGTAATCCTATCTTTTAATGATAAACTTTACAATAAACACATTCTATGTAGTAATAATCATTAATAACAAGTTTGCATGTTGGGTAGAACTTTTTTGAGAAAGACTGTCCAGTATTTGCTATGCTAAAATCCAGCAGTACTTGATTTGACCATTTAGAGTGTCAATTTAGATTAATAACGAAAAATGGGAAAGAGTGAAAATAGAGAGAAAATACCTATATCTGGGGAGACCTGTCTCTTGTTCAGCTTGATACACCTTATATCTCCAGTAAATTAGAAGGGGCTATTTGAAATTTGGGAGCCACAGGGGATCAAAATCGGATAAACCTCAGAACTGAAACCCAGGGAAAGTTCTTGCAGAAGTTCAAGCCTTCACACCTTACAAGCTTCCATTTTATTCAATGACTAGTCAGCCAGGAAAATAAAGGAAAGATTTCTCTCTGTGTGCCCGTATGTGTTGTACATGTACATAAATAATGTACGCACACATTCACACACACCCGAGTATCCAGACCTGGTATTTTTATAAAGATGGTGTGATCCTCTCATTAAATCAGTGGAAAGTTTGCTGAAACAAAGTGTTCTGAATATCTATTTATTTCTATTTCTATCTATTTCTAATCAGTTCTATTTCTTTTATGAGTGATGAAACATGCAGTTGACAAGCTCATGCTGTTGTGGTGTAGCTATTGGCCATTTGAAGCCAGGAAAGAGAATATGCTCTTTATCGATGTAGAAGTTAAATTCTTTCATTGCCACCTTTTTTGTTGAAACATTTGGTGAAAAAGTGAGTTAGTACTGAATAGATTTTTCTGTTATATCTTCATTAAAATACCAATTTAAGCTGGAAGGCCAGTGAAGAAGAAGAAAAATCAGCAGGAAACATTGCATATATTGCAATATACATTGTATATATTGCAATATACATTTGAAACGTGGATATGTAGCATGGGAGTTTTTTGCACTTCTCTTAATGCTCTCTACTGCCATGCATTACATTAATCTAGTGTCAGTTTAGGAAAGATAACAAGTGAGAAAATTCTCATTAGTAAAATTTATGGTATATACAGGGTGATTTATCTCTTTCTAAATGCAAACTACTACACATTCATGCTCACCTACATCAGAAAAGAGAGTTCCTTTTCTGCCTGTAGAAATAATATGCCCCCAAAAATTAGGAGAACCACCAGCAAATCCCACAACAGCCAGTGAGAACTGGTTTTCTCCATTCCTTTGTGTCTGTGTTTTGAGTTCCTTGCAGAAATGGACTCAGATATTAATTTTGTATTGGGAAGATTCATCCTTTTGGACATGTAAAAACATAATTTAGTTTGAATTGGTACATTAGGGTCAAAACCAAGCAAAGCTGCAGGATTTAAAATCCAGTCTAAACTCTGGAGTTCAGGGCAGGTTTATTTCATTCTAATGATGTGACTATTCAGCATGCTGTTAGTGCTGTTCCATCTGCCTCTGATTCAGAGAGACAACTTGATTACCTGAAGTGGTGTCTTTTTTGAGGAAGGCTGAGCAGCCCTGCCCATTTCTGGCCTCACTCCGGTGTACTTTTCACGGGCAGGTGGTCATTGACTGATCACAGTACTGTCTGGGTATCTTCTGATGGCTGCTCAGCCCCAGAAACAAAAAGGGAGAGTTGCCAAGTCCATTTGCTGTATGTGACTCCCCACTTCAGTCACACAGGAAAAGGCCTTGCCTCTAACCTGGGCAATTGGTGACTGCGTTTTCTCTTCATGTGTATCCTCTAAAACTGAACCGTGGATTTGAGAGGAAACGAGCTTAATATGCCATGTGCTTCCTATTTGTTGGAAGCATCAATGCTGAAGCTCTGTTGGCATGCTAAAATGTGAACATTTTTACAATGTAGCAGGTTATGGAAGCTGCTCTTGATAAATTCCAGTAACGGCATTTTACACTCCATGTGTTCCTTTCTGTGAATGACAGATTGCACTATTATGTCTCTAAAGAAGCTCTTGACAAGGGTGATTCAGGCACAAAGAAAGTGGAACACGTGTCTAATTCAGTGTTTCTACATTCCCTAGCACATTTACACAGGAGTGTGATCGTGTTCTCCCTGATATACCAGAGCATGCAAAAACACTGCTCAGTCTAAGTTAGACACTCCCTAATAACATCAGAGCCTCTGCTGATGTAAACCTACAAGGAAATCTATGAGTATGTTATCTCTTCTTCACTCTTGACTGAATCTAGAGCTATATGTAGAAGTTCACCAGATTTTTTTCCTCTTAGCTGGACAGTAGAAGGGACTGTGGCAGATAGACTAGAGGTAGATGATTTGACTTGCAGGATAGCAGGGATTACAGATCAACCAGTCTGCCTGGGCAACTACTAGAAGTCTTTGTCTTGAAAGTAGAGTAACCAAGAAAGAATAATTGACACACATCCTGTATTCTGAAAGTGCTTCTTGCAAGAAGATAGTTCATAACCTTACCCAGTAGGAGTCTTCCAGGCATAGAAATTACTACTGGTTTTATCCATTTGGTGGAACTAATGGAAACAAATTTCAAAGATTTATTATTGCTTGTGACTGACTAAATACTTAAAAGACATATCATTAACCACTATGCGCTCTCTAAAAACAGCACACAAATCCAGTTGTAAATACTAGAAACACTGTGCCTGATTTGGAAGCATTCAGAATAACCCCAGCATTCCTCAAATGCACAGTTTTAACTTTGCTCAGGACTGTTTTGTGGTTTATTCTTCAGCCTTCTAGGTGGATACATGAGTTTCCATTTCAAGTTTTAGCTTAATGACTTCACATAAGAAACAGGAGAAAAGGGAAGCTGTATGAATTAAACATTACATAGGATTTGGCAAAGCACTTACAGGAATTCCATAAGGAAGAGTAAAAAAACCCCCAATCCCTACCTAGCTGCACAAAGTTAGCAGTAACAACGAATAGTGCTGTTACCCTCTATAAGTACACACTTTTCAGTCAGCCTTGGCTGGTGAAATGCAGAAGCTTCATGTGGATTACAATTTTTAAAATCTTTCAACATCAAAAAATAGAAGAACTGCAGTATGTTTTTGTTTCAGAGTACTTTGCATGCAATCTCAAGATAAATTGGAGATACTGATTGTGTTTGTACCTGTGCCAGACGCTGTCGTTAGATATTTCTGTTTTGTTTCATCAGCCAGATGAACTTACCCAGGGACATTGATCAAATACCTACATTTAAAAGAACACACTGTCAAATTAGTGGATAGAAAGAGCACATTATGAGAGAGAAATTATCTGGTGAAAGATTTAAAGATTGACTCACTTGTGTTTTGTTTCATTAAATGTGGGGTAGTCCCCTTTCATTTTCCATTTAGCATGAACCTACTTGTACTCCATTACAATATCAGCCTTATAAGAAACTCACGGGCTTGGGACACACGTGAGCCTCCTTGGAAAAATTATGACTTCCCTTATTACAGATTCTAGATTACATTAAAATGTAGTGCCTGGGCTAGCTTATCCCACAGGCCTTCCTGGAGATATCCCGTGTACTCCAGTAGGTCTCATGGCTGCAAAGAGTTGTGCTGTGCTGCAGAGGCCTTCCCAGATGGCCACGGTTGTGGCTGCTTCTCCAAAGGGAAAGGCTTGGGACAGCAAAGGTGCATCCACCCCTCTCAGGGACACAGAATATATTCTCAAGAGGAAAATAAAGACATTCTTAGAAAAACTATTTGGATATTGTCCTTCCCCTCCTCACTCTTAGATGCTCTTGGAAGAAATCTTGATCCCTTTAGTTAGTGTCACGGGAGCAGCTTGTTGTGGTAATGGAGGGGTGAAGATGGGGCTGGAGAATGAGCACGTGTGAGTTAGGGGAGATCCAGACAAGCAGAAAAAAAGAATGAAATGGATTTAAAAAGGCTTCAGAAGTTACATCTGAGAGTATTTTATCTTTGTTTTGGTAACACTGGGTAATGTCATTCAGGTTGGCTAAAAGCCCTTGCTCTTCAAAAGAGTTGTCAAAGATTTATTTTATAAAAATGTAAGTAAAAGACACATCAAACACTTTGTGTTTCATGTTTTTTAGGTCTCTGTGTCAGCAGTAATTTCTTGCTGTCTTATTTATTATACACTAAGTATTTCTAGATAGAAAATACTTCTGTCTTCTGATTGATACCTATATGATACCCAACTATTTCTCTCTGTGTATGTTATCAGTATAAATGCACAGAACCCAGTGGACCCTGGAGCCCACTCCCATCCTGCACAGCAAGAGCAGCCCATTGCTGGCCCAGGTGAGAACTCAGACACCTTCATGCATTTTCATCTCGGTGGCAGATGCCTGAAAGGCAAGGAAGCCCCAAGGTGGGAAGAGCCATCTGGCTGTAACTGAGGCCGTTCCCCATGTGTGCTTGCCTGTTTTCTGCCCTCCAGATGTTGTAACATTCCTACTTTGGTGCAATGTTGTGGTGCAAGAGAGCAACATGTCATTAAGTGCTTTGGTTGCTTGCTGAGGCCCTGCTCACCTTCAAGCCCCACACCTCAGGTATCTTGAAGCTGAGCAAGCAGGCATGGAAAGAGTTTAACGTAGTAGATATGTGGCAGGATTTAACGTGGTAGAAACCCAGTGTTACCAGTCGTACACTCAGCCTGTCAGCCCTCACAGCCAGTTGCACTAGGGTGTGCTCCGTGCTGTGTGGGATCCTGGCACGTGGGCCTCTCACCTTCCTAATCCAGGCTGTACCCAGAGAGCTGCCATTCCAAAGCCAGACTTCATGGCTCAAACTCACAGCTCTTAGAGAAAGTGTCCTGTGCAAATTGTCAGCTTTGAAGCCAAACCCTTCCCCATTTAGCTTGCATGATAAATCAAGCTTTGGTGCTACTTTCCATCCAGCTCCATTACACAAGTAGTCTGATTTAGCTTTATGGCAGAAAAGCATTTCAGCTAAAATGGGATTTTTCACAGAGTGGGGGATAAACACGACTATTTTATTTGTAAAGTGAAAGGCTATGAGATTGTAACAGGGAGTGCAGGTGCAGTTTCAAATCCCTGCCTGGCTGTCTCAGTGCCTGGGCTTGGTGCCTGAATTCTCTCATGCTCAGATCTACAGCAGCACCACAACAAATCAGAACCTTCCATGAAAGCTTTCACTCCTCATATTCAAAAAGACATTTCCATTAATGCCTGTGAAATTTTGCCCTGTGTCTTTTGGAAGTGAAAATAGCCAGCCCCCAGAACTACTGTACCATCCTTGTTCCCCAGAAATGTTAATTCATCATTAAAATTATTAAACAGTAAATGGCTGAGATGTGTTATTACAAGCTTGAAGTATTTCCTTGGATTGTTTAAAAATCTCTGTTTTAATTTGAGTCATCTATTTTTTTTCCTTTTACAGTTTTGAGTGCTCTATCTTACCATATGTGAAACATTTCTTAAAGGTGTCAAAGTGACTTGTCATGGGTTTGGAATGAGAACTAAATTAAATGTCCATACTGTAACATACTTATATAAATAATGAGATATTCCAGTATAAACCATTCATTTGGCAGTCATTTCTACATCAGCAAGTACTAAGTGCTATAGAATTCCTGCCTAAATTTGACACATGCAGAGAAAATCAGGAAGGAAAATGTGTGTGTCTGTGTGTGTGTATGTGTTTAGAGTTTTATAGAAAAAGACAGCCCCTTGTAGTCCGTTGCCATGAAAGTATTTCTAACATTTTTGGAAATAGTGCAAGGAGTTTAACAAAATACTCTGGATTCACAGCAGAATGCTGGAACATTCATCTGTCTCCCACTGAACTCCAAAACTTGTTTCCATAATTTAGAAACAGAAGTGGATAAAAAAGGCATTAATGAGCACAAGAATGATTTATTATGGATGATATTGCATCACTGCTTTTAAGAAAAAATACATTAAATAAGAATTCTTCATAAAATAAAAAATGCTTCCTATTGAACATTTCTCAGAGTTTACTTATTATATCACTGCATTGCCAGGTCTGGCATTTCTCATCCAAATAATGTTTCAAAGTGCCAGCAAGGCTTGTGGGCTGTAGAGCAAACCATGTTAGGAATAATGCATGTACAGAAACACGACAGCACCAAAGTTAATTTTGCTGGGATTCTGGAAATAGCAATAGAGGGCCCTTTTTCTTGCATCAGCTTCACAAACTTTCATGGCACCAGGCTAACAATAATCAAAAATGTACAATAGATATTTAGTTCTGAGCTGTCTTTCAAACTGCCCGGCTGCTTTAAGCAGTGTTTTGGATAAAAGTCTTTCTTGCTCAAAGCTCCATGCACATATATTTTGACAGAATATGTGGTAAAGAAACCTTGTACTCCTGGTGAAGAATTTTATCTTCAGACAAATGGCATCACCTGCCTGTTCTGATGGGGTCTGGTTTGATGGCAGCAGATCCTGCCCCTGCTGAAGAGCAAGTCCCAGACCCCAATCTGACAGAGATGGGCAGTCTGGACCAAAGCAATCTCAGAACTTTCTCACATTTAAAGACACACTTCAGGTTCAAGTCTGAGATGTGCTGGTTGAGACATGGATTTTTTGCTGGCACCAGGTGTGGCTCAGTCTTTATATTTGTCCATGATTCATGGACAAATCTGTCTTTATATTTGCCCATGATTCATCTCCAAAACCTGTATCATTTCGGATGACCTCTGAAATCTCTCTGGATTAAGAAATAAATAAGTTACCCATTCCACTATTTGTCTATGCCTCAGTGACTTAAAAGATTGAAATAGTTTGTCACTTGGAATCTAAGTTCATAACTATAGCTATCAACTTGTAGTTTTTCACAGATTGCTTCATGTAAATGCAGAAGTGTTCTAAGCAGTTTATAGATGCATTTCAGTTATCTTCAAAACGTGGTTAATTACATGAATTCAGAAACTTCCAGCAAATTAGTTGATTGAGTGTTAATCTCAATTGATTCATGTTAAACAAGATAACTTTTGTCTTTATTGTAACCAATTGCTGAAGTTTATGGTGAGGAAGCACAGGCCTTCCGCTGCACTCTTCACAGTTGTGTCCCCAGCTTGTCATGAAGAGAAAAATCTATCTGTGGTGGAATTTGGAGAGCACAAGAGTGCTAGCAAGGGTAGTGGTGTGCCTAACACAGCCACCTATAGCATACAGGAACTTGTGATGGCACCAGGCACCCCAGGGGACTCAGGAGGAGATAAACAATTGATTAAGTTTGACTCATGAGGTGTATTGGGATAGGAACTATTAGCTTCTTTCATGCTCTTGGTGTCCTCAAACACTCTTGCAATAACATTGCAGGACTTTTGTTTTCTATCCATCTCCTAGGGGCAATTTAATGACAGTTCATTGCTCACTTTCCCATGGGTTGTACGGATTTCATTAACTACTCAGCTATTTTTGTAAAGATTTTTTATATAAAGCAACAAAGTTTCTATGAGCTTTTTGCTTAAAATCCTCTCTGACAAGAATCTCACTAAATATTTGCTGATCTCAACTATGTTCCTGTGGCTTAAAAACCTGTATCAATAACTCAAGGGTACAAATGTGTCAAGTGGTCGCAATTATCTTCTAAATAAACATTGGAAAAGAAAAAAGGCACAAGCTAAGCCATAGAAAAACATGGTTAATGCACTCCAATTTACCTTGTCCAATAGTGACTCCATCACATTATGATGTATTTATGATGAGTGCAGAGTCTGAAACCTTTTTTTTCTAAAAACTGCTTAGCTTTCTTTTACTTTTTTTTTCTTTTTTTTTTTTCTTTTTTTTTTTTTTTCTTTTCCCCCTCCTTAATGGTGTCATGAGTCAGGGTGGAATTAAAAGACAACTAGAGCCATATTGCACAATCAAGTTTTAAGCAGATTTGCCACAGAGTGTGATACATCCCACGTGGAAAAATTCCCCTCAGCTCCTGCTGCCCACTCTGCACTAAACTGCATGAACACACCAAGTGGAACAGCTTTGGAAAGTGATTTTTGTGGGTACCAAAACACTTAGGACCTCTGCTCCATCATCACATCCTCTGAACATTGGCCAGAAGGTTTCCTGCTTCAGAGACTGTTGGGGTAAAGAGATTAATGGGGAAGCTGGTTATGTATTGGCTACTCATTCCAGCTCTGCAGAGAAGTAAAAGTCAAATAAAATTCATTATTTTGTAACATTGTCACAGTCTTTTAAATATATTAGACTCTGAAGACTTCTGAAAGTCCCAGAGCAGTATTTTGATATGTTAATTTGAAAAAAATGAATTTAAGAAAGTTCATGGAGACCTAATATTTTCTTGTGTGTTTCTATTTTTACATC
The DNA here is from genome assembly GCF_028018845.1 of Melospiza georgiana. NCBI lineage: Eukaryota > Metazoa > Chordata > Aves > Passeriformes > Passerellidae > Melospiza > Melospiza georgiana. The sequence goes on from NC_080432.1 coordinate 39,638,635, forward strand.
GCCTTGCTTTCCCCCAACATTTTATTTCTCCATCAATTTTAATTAGGTTCTCCCTGGATTTCAAGAACAGTACAAGCACAGAAATGGGAAAGGTTTCTTGCCAAGATTGACCAAGATGTCACAGAGATATAGTCCCACATTCTCCCACTCTTCATGTCCAAGGCTTTATATTTTCAATCCAACACATGTCCCTCTCCTGCTCCTCAGCCCCAGATTCAAACACTGGTGGACTCTGTAGTGTGTTGGCAAGTTCTTATATTTGTAACATAGCTATTTATCAAACTGCAACACAGGCACTCAAATTTCCCCTTGTCTCTTAATATGTTGCATTGTGCTATTTAAGAAATATTGGTCGTGTCAGATTCTCAGCACTGGGAGAGTGACACAAAAGGGCACCAAATCAGTGTCACTGGCACCTGGAAACAGCTGGTGGAGGAAGCAGCGCCCTCCAAAGCAGTGACTGTGGCCTCATGAACCAAAGTGAGTTTCTGGGAAAACCTGGGCCTGGGAATCTGTGAGGTGGCCCTTGTAGCAATGTGTCCAGATTTGCTGGCCACAGTGCTTGGGAAGAGTGAAGGTGATAGTGCAGTGTTTGTGATCCATCCAAGCAGGGTCATGCGCATCAACATGGATGAGCCCTTCAAGCATTTGGTGTTCTCACCATAGCCAGACAAACCACTGGTCACATCCAATGGCAAATACATGGGGCATTCCTGAAAGATACAGTTCCTATCAGTGATGTGGGGTAGCAGTGGATCCTTACAATTATACATTTGTTCTAATTACTAACAATGTGTTCTTCTGCATGAAGTGTTGTAAGGAGATTATGTTTCTTGCAGCTTAAATCACAGCCACATTACACTGTCGTTTTAAAGGGACAAGGCAACCCTTTTCTGCCTGAAGCTGCGGTGAACTGGAACAATGCCACCTTCACAAGGCTGAACTGAACAGTCTCTGGGTTGTCCAGAGTAGCACTTTAAATTTCTTTCCAGAGCAACCATGAGGGGATTTGTATGTGGAGGGGGTGACAGGGAGGTGGCTCCTCCTGGCTGTGTACCCGTCCCTCACCTGGCTCTTGTGGGGCAGTCCCCTCTCCATCCCCTCACTACCCAACAGTATGCTTTCTGCAATGGAAATCCCACTCAGAGAACTTCCCTTCTCTTTGCTGACCAAGGCTGAGCTCCAGGGCATTTCCCCCTCTCCTCCCTTTCAGTAACACCTGGCCAAGAGAGGAAGAGAAAGAGAGGAGATGAAGAGAGAGAGAGAGAGAGAGAGAGAGAGAGAGGAGATGTAAAGACCAAGAGACTTGTCTGTTACCTCATCTTTCCCCACCCCCTGATCAGAGAGAAGGGAAAGCAATTGGAGCTCTTCTCCTTGGCAGGATCCCTTCCTCAGCCAAGTCTGGGGCAGAGGCTCAGAGGTACAAAAGTGTAGTTGGGACTGCACACCTGACATGTGTGACATGGGCAGTGGGGCAAAACTTTTTCCTGGTACAAATTGCTCTATGGGAATGGCATCTTCTTTGAGTGAAGTTGTTTTTAATGCAATAGAAGTACTGAATGCCCTTGTCTCAGATGCTGACAACTTTTCTATCTCTTAGGCAGACCTTAGAGAAGAGGTTTGCCACACAGAAATGCAACCTCACATAATTCCCCACTACTCAAATGTTCTTGAACAGGACCCAGAAGATGTGGGCTTATGAGAGAGGCTGAGCCATGGTTACAAGTTAGGGTCTACTTCAAGATCACTTCTATCAGACAAATATTTACTTCCCACAGACATAGAGGTATACATTCCATAAGACATTGCATTACCTCCCAGCATTTGGAATCACCTGATCTGTGTTTGGTTGATCTGATAGCTGCCTGAAGTACAGGTCACAATGAGTTATCACACTTTTCTGGCAGCACTGAGTGGAAGGAAAAAGCTGTAAGAGAAATGATCTATTGTCCTCAATTGCATGAACTTGGAATGGCAGATAAGAAGCAGATCCATAATTTCCATCTGCAGGAGGCAGCCATCTCATATCTCCATGATCTTTACTGCAGATAAAGGTGAAGTAAAGCTCTTGCCTTACAGAAAGCCCTCTGTCCTTTTGGTTTAGAGCATAAGCTCCCCTGGCAGCGTAACAGGCATAACAGCGAAAAAGCAGACTTTTATTAATACCTCCCAAAGAGAGTATGCATTTAATCATATGCTTCATTTTAAGCTTGTGCTTGAACTTCTATCACTGTTTAATTTTGGATGTTAATAAAAATGTTTTGTGAGAGTGAGTGAGTAATTCATAAGTGTATTTATAGCTATTATTTCCCAATTCACTCAATTTCTAACCAATTCTTGTTGGCAAAGAGAGGTGTGGGGTTTTCTGTCCATGCTAGGTTTCCACAACAACGAAGGTCTCCTTTCAGTCTCTTTCCAACAAGATTGGATTGATTAACTATGCTACTGTTTATTTTGCTGTACCTGCCAAGTATATGGCAATGCAGAAATAGGAAAAATTAGCCTAATGTGAATATGTGGACAACAGAGAATGCCAGAACAAATATCATCCCTGAACATGCAACAATTCCCATTTGGTTTCATTTCAGGACACCCATGATTCAGATGCACCATCCAGACAAAGAAAACATCAGCTTCTAGTTCAAGTTGGTAATTTTGTAACAAAACCAGCTGAGAACATTTACTAGAACATTACATCCATCTTTTCCTTTTTCCTTCCTTCCTTCCTTCCTTCCTTCCTTCCTTCCTTCCTTCCTTCCTTCCTTCCTTCCTTCCTTCCTTCCTTCCTTCCTTCCTTCCTTCCTTCCTTCCTTCCTTCCTTCCTTCCTTCCTTCCTTCCTTCCTTCCTTCCTTCCTTCCTTCCTTCCTTCCTTCCTTCCTTCCTTCCTTCCTTCCTTCCTTCCTTCCTTCCTTCCTTCCTTCCTTCCTTCCTTCCTTCCTTCCTTCCTTCCTTCCTTCCTTCCTTCCTTCCTTCCTTCCTTCCTTCCTTCCTTCCTTCCTTCCTTCCTTCCTTCCTTCCTTCCTTCCTTCCTTCCTTCCTTCCTTCCTTCCTTCCGACACTTCCTTCCTTCCGACACTTCCTTCCTTCCGACACTTCCTTCCTTCCTTCCGACACTTCCTTCCTTCCTTCCGACACTTCCTTCCGACACTTCCTTCCGACACTTCCTTCCGACACTTCCTTCCGACACTTCCTTCCTTCCGACACTTCCTTCCTTCCGACACTTCCTTCCGACACTTCCTTCCTTCCGACACTTCCTTCCTTCCTTCCGACACTTCCTTCCTTCCTTCCTTCCTTCCTTCCGACACTTCCTTCCTTCCTTCCGACACTTCCTTCCTTCCGACACTTCCTTCCTTCCTTCCTTCCGACACTTCCTTCCTTCCGACACTTCCTTCCTTCCTTCCGACACTTCCTTCCTTCCTTCCTTCCGACACTTCCTTCCTTCCGACACTTCCTTCCTTCCTTCCGACACTTCCTTCCGACACTTCCTTCCTTCCTTCCTTCCTTCCTTCCTTCCTTCCTTCCTTCCTTCCTTCCTTCCTTCCTTCCTTCCTTCCTTCCTTCCTTCCTTCCTTCCTTCCTTCCTTCCTTCCTTCCTTCCTTCCTTCCTTCCTTCCTTCCTTCCTTCCTTCCTTCCTTCCTTCCTTCCTTCTTTTCTTTTCTTTTCTTTTCTTTTCTTTTCTTTTCTTTTCTTTTCTTTTCTTTTCTTTTCTTTTCTTTTCTTTTCTTTTCTTTTCTTTTCTTTTCTTTTCTTTTCTTTTCTTTTCTTTTCTTTTCTTTTCTTTTCTTTTCTTTTCTTTTCTTTTCTTTTCTTTTCTTTTCTTTTCTTTTCTTTTCTTTTCTTTTCTTTTCTTTTCTTTTCTTTTTTCTTTTCTTTTCTTTTCTTTTCTTTTCTTTTCTTTTCTTTTCTTTTCTTTTCTTTTCTTTTCTTTTCTTTTCTTTTCTTTTCTTTTCTTTTCTTTTCTTTTCTTTTCTTTTCTTTTCTTTTCTTTTCTTTTCTTTTCTTTTCTTTTCTTTTCTTTTCTCTTCTTTTCTCTTCTTTTCTCTTCTTTTCTCTTCTTTTCTTTTCTCTTCTTTTCTTTTCTCTTCTTTTCTTTTCTCTTCTTTTCTTTTCTCTTCTCTTCTTTTCTTTTCTCTTCTTTTCTTTTCTCTTCTCTTCTTTTCTCTTCTCTTCTTTTCTCTTCTTTTCTTTTCTTTTCTTTTCTTTTCTTTTCTTTTCTTTTCTTTTCTTTTCTTTTCTTTTCTTTTCTTTTCTTTTCTTTTCTTTTCTTTTCTTTTCTTTTCTTTTCTTTTCTTTTCTTTTCTTTTCTTTTCTTTTCTTTTCTTTTCTTTTCTTTTCTTTTCTTTTCTTTTCTTTTCTTTTCTTTTCTTTTCTTTTCTTTTCTTTTCTTTTCTTTTCTTTTCTTTTCTTTTCTTTTCTTTTCTCTTCTTTTCTTTTCTCTTCTTTTCTTTTCTCTTCTCTTCTTTTCTCTTCTCTTCTTTTCTCTTCTCTTCTTTTCTCTTCTTTTCTTTTCTTTTCTTTTCTTTTCTTTTCTTTTCTTTTCTTTTCTTTTCTTTTCTTTTCTTTTCTTTTCTTTTCTTTTCTTTTCTTTTCTTTTCTTTTCTTTTCTTTTCTTTTCTTTTCTTTTCTTTTCTTTTCTTTTCTTTTCTTTTCTTTTCTTTTCTTTTCTTTTCTTTTCTTTTCTTTTCTTTTCTTTTCTTTTCTTTTTTTTTCTTCCTTTCTTTCCTTCCCTGTTTCCTATTCCCTTTCCTTTCATCTTGCCTTTTTTCCCCTCTCAACAGGTCCAGATTTACCCAACAAAAACCCTGATGGGAAATGGAGAAGTGTATGTTCAGAAAGGTAAGGTAAGTAAGGAAAGCTGGAGACACAGTGTGCTTTCAGAGCCTTAGGATCTTTTTTAAGATTAGGATCCCAAAACAATGTTCATCTTACGTGAAGTAAGTAACAGAGAAGACAGGAAACTGCCAAGACAAATAAATCTTTCTGCTCCTCATTTTCAACTTGATGTTGCACATGGAGAAACACTGAAGGGAGCCAATGATGGAGGGGAAGAGGAATGGTCTTCCAAGCTGAAAAGCCAACCCACTTCTCATGTTTCCCTTTCTTCTGCCCCTCACTGAAATAAGCCATCAGTAATACTTGGGATATGTGGCTGGACACTTGGGCATGAACTTGTCCTCATATATGGATGCTCTTCAATTTCAGTGAAACTTTTCAATGGACACACTAAAATAATTGAGGCAAGAAATGACAGGAAACAAATTCCTGCAGCCATTTCCTTTCATATGGAACAGTGATCATTTAGATAATATTTACAACTGTTTTTCTTCTGGTTGTAGTATCAGTAGCATTCTCAGAAAGCCGGACTGAGGTCAGAGCTGAGATTCACGATGCATACTGCATAGGGAACATAATCACCTATTGCTATATATCCCAACCTCACACACAAAAAATCTGAACACATTTATTGCTGACAAAATTTTACTAAGAGTTCATATCAAATTCTAAGAGCAACCACTGGACTTTGAATGGTTTGGATCAGAGCTGGGAGCAGTATTTCATTCTCAGTTCTTACAGCGATAGTGGATCAAATCAAGAGCCTGTTTCACATTTTCTTTGAATTATGAGAGTTCAAATTCCAGATCATAGCTCTGCTGTTCAGTGGATATATATTCATTGGCATTAGTGCTTCTGAATGGATTAACTCAGCCATTGTGGAATACAGATCCTACAGTTTGCTTCAAGATAAGCATGAGCAGTGTTAGAGCAAACATTTTGGATACCTTCCAAGGGAAAAGGCTCGCTCATGGAAACTAAATGTTCTGTAGAGAAGTTGTGAATTTGATGAGTCTGTTGAAAGCAGTCCAGCAGGCGTGTGACCAAAGCTTGACTGTTTTTCAGTCAGTTCACCTATGTTCCTTCTCCCTCCCAGGCTCCACCAAACTCCATGGGCTGACACAGCCCTACAGAAGAACAGGGAAAAATCAAAGGCAACTTTGGATTTCTGGGGAGCATATTTTGGACTATAGCTCCAGAAACTTTTACAGTGACAATACTTGACTGTCCCTCAGGTAGAGTACTCTAGGAATTTTGGTTACACTTTCAACAAGAAACTCTAAAAATATCACTTTCTCCCATGAGAGGAAATTAATTCTCGACATGTAGTTTTGTGTCATCGTGCCAATCCACCAGAGTTCTGCCTCAGCAGCCACTCAGGGATGTGTCCAGATTGCTGATGACTGTGATGTCTTTGGGAGTGGAGCTGTTCAGGTTCTTGGGCTGGGAATAACTCCTCTCCTGATTTATCCTAAACCCAAAGAAGGCTGCAAGTGCAGCATCATGGGCTTTTTTGTGCACCAGAGAGAAAAACTCAGCAGAGGGTACCAACTATGTCCAGAGCCAGCAGATGGAAATAAGCATTGGTAGTTGCAGAGACATGGTAAATATGACCTCATTACCTAGAAATGGAAGGCTTTCTATGTAAACCATTTACTCAAGTAAAATTATGTCACAAGAAGGAATATGCTTACTTTCACCATCTCTATTTATTAAAAACATTGCTAATATAGTCCTTGATAACTTAATTTATGAAGTTTATGACAAATTGCTGTCTTAATTGAAATATGTCAGGTTTCTAAATACTGAAGTTAATTATCTGTCCTTTTCTAGTTGAAGGCTGACCTTTAATTATGCAATATTAATCCACATATTGTATGAATTATGTGGAATATCCATTTTGTATGTAGAGGGAGACATGTATGTATTATTGTAGTGGAGTACAGTTACATAATTATTTTTAATTTAGGATATCAGGTTAATTAAATACTTGCAGAAACCAAGATTTTTCAGGAAATTTGCAATTACAATCAATTTGAATGTACAGCTACATTAATATGGTGACAAGCCCAATAATAAAAATGAATGAAGTAATTATGGGCAGGTGCTGAACAGATGTGTAAGTAGAAGGTCTCTGCATGGAACATTGTTATATATCATTTTGAAAAGCAAAAGAAACCTGTTATCCATAGCCATTCCTATATGCAGCTATAATCAGTCACAAAAAAGTTAGTTCCTTCAATTTAGATAAATCACTTAAAAATGTGTATGGCACTTAGGCTTTCATTTTCTGTTTCTGGAAAGAAAGTCTAGTTGATTGAAGACTGCTGCTCTACTGTACTCAAAGAGTCTGCCGCACTATTGAAATATATTCTTCTTTCAACACGTTTATGATGAGTGGGTTTTCAGTTTGGAATGGTTTAACAGTCAAAACAATTCACATTCCATATTACAAGTTGAGCTTTATTTAAAGAAGGGGGGAGGTTAAGACTAGTTTAGAGTTGTTTGCTCAAGTTATCAGGTTGCCAAAGGCCCAATTTAACCTCCAAATAGTTGGAAAAAATTACATTGCATTACTACTGTGAATTGCTTTAGATAGATTTACAGTGTATTTTTTTTCCCTGTGTGTTTTAGTTTTTTTTTCCCAAGCCAGAATATTAAAATACACTTTTCCAAGTCTTCTATTTTCATGTGATGTGTGAGAAGTAATTATATCTGTGATGTAAGCAAGTAAGCTAAACTGAAATGGTTTCTATAGCAATCATTAGAAAACTCAAGGAAGGACTGGCATTTAAGGAAAGGTGAATGTGAGTTATCCCCTTGTACGGAATGGGATGCCCTAAGCTGTCCCTGGAAGATTACAATGCTGAAAGCAGCCATATCTAAGCAAGGGGCATGTCTAAACTAGACTCCTTAAGGAACTTACATGCTTTATTCCAAACTGCAGGAATCTGCCTTCCTGCCCCTGGTTCATGGCTCTGAAATGGATCCCGGTGGCCAAGCCAGACCCCTCTCAAGCAATACTGGAATAGTATTGTAGTACTATTAGTAATGTACTTTTTGTAATGTAGTACTATTGTAGTACTAATAGCAATGTACTTTTCCTCATTTTCAGAAACAGTCACTACAGCTGTTGGCACTGTGGGGAGCTGTGAGAGGCAGCTGGAGTTGTGCACCATTCTCTTTCTTATCCCACCATGTGCAGGGCCATCGTCTTATCTGGAAAGCGAGCAATTGACGTGTCTGGAGAGAGATTAATAATGGAGCAGTGCTGCTGCAATAAAAACTGTCTGGACAGGTTCCACTCATCTATTTCATTTGTAAAAGGGCAAACTTCAAAAGCATAAATTTGTATTCCAAATGTGCTATGAAATATTTCGGGTGGGGAGGGTGAAGCGAGGACCTCACAGTGTTGCCTCCTAGAGTCCTCTGCAGCTGCATAGTCCTCATGGATGGCATAAACAGCAGTGACTTTTACACTCTGTGCTGCTATAGTACTCTTCCATACCATCACAAGGCCATTCTCAGCCTGTAGACTGTATGAAAGCAGAAAGATGACAATATTTGCTGTCTTTCTCTCAATTCCAAACTCCAAGATATGCCAAATGTTTTGTGTAAAAAGTGAAAAATGAAGCAGTAATTATTTCCTAGGAAGAGCAAACAATTCCAAAGCAGAAGGGAGGAAAAAGCAGTCTCCGTTTTGAAGAGGAAATCCTCAGGATGTTTACGGATTCCATGTGCCCTTCTTGATACAGGAGCATGGCTGAAAGGATGGGCAGGTTCTTCATCATGCCCCAGCTACTGGACAGAGGTCTATTTTAATGCAAGACCTGGTGTTTGCAGTCAGAAAAGCTGGAACACAGAGTTTGTCAGAGGAACATCTAATAGTCAGTCAGACTTTGAATAGGAGTTGTGAGAAAGAGGAGTGAAATATTTGGCAACACACGATATCTGGACTTTTGTTCTTTATTCGTGGGGTCCAGTAAAGTGGGATATAAAACAAACCTCATACATTCCAACATGGAATGATTTTGCTTGTAATTTCAAAACCAAAGTGGTTTGAATTTCCTGCATTGCCACGGTTAGCCACACGTGCCTCCTCCTAACTCTGCTTGCATTCCCTTTCCAGCTCCCATAATCTCCCAGTTCATCCACGTCTGAGGAGGTGAAAAGGGAGATTTCAGAAGAACTTGTGGAAGATCCTTGCTGCAGGTGCAGAGAAACACAAGCCAGATCACACCCAAGGGCAGAGCAGAGGCAGTCCTTGTGACCCACATGAGTTAGTGCCAGCACCAAAAGGAAGATTCCTGCTTCAGCACCATGCTGAGAAACCAGGCCATATCCTTCTCCAACTGCACCGGAAACTCTGCCTGACTCCACAGGACACTCTATTAGTGTTAGGGCAGGAGTCTTTGCAGAGTACTTGGAGCACTTGTGGGCTCAGTCCCCTTGTCGGAGAAGCCAGTGCCTTCAGCTGCGTTTTACTTGTGTGGGAATTGTTGAGCTCACTCCCGTTGCCACAGCTGCTTTCGGAAAACACTTAGTTAAAGATGAGGGCAAGCACACTTTATAGATGTAAGCATATGGCTGTCACACTGCTGCCCAACAGCTTCTATAGATATGCGGCACGTTGTGCTATCCAAAGCACTTGGAATTTTTCTGACAACAAAAGCTAACGAAGGCAGCTATTACAGCTTTATGTGGCACTTGCTTCCTGATAGAATTGCCAATCCAGTGCTTTGAATTCTGTGCCAACAGCTTTGACACAAGTGAAAAAGCAAGCATTGCTTTTAACAGATGTGAATGCTTTCGTTGCAGTGATCACTGCTTTTTCAAAATTGATATCATGTACGTGGGATTGCAGATGCATACTTTTACCAAAGTGACAACTGAGGTAACTTTTGTTGGAATAATAATTGGAATAACTTGCAGTGGCAAGCCTTTAGGAATCAAAACCAAGTGGCATCATCTAGCAGCCATTTTACTGTCCTTGTAAAGTGCTTGTACTGAACAGACGCACAACATGTGGCTGGCATGGTAGGCAATGTCCTGCACTACAGCTGAAGCGTTACTCCAAAAGCAAGCCATGCTGCTGAATTTCAGGGAATCTGCACCCCTTTCATGACTGCAGAATGAAGACAAACACAACAGCATTATACATGAAATTAAATAGTCTCAATTTGAGGACAGTTTATCCTCTAGTTTTAGCCTTTCTCACTCTGTTTTTCCATTTCTAAGAAACAGCTACTGAAATAAGATGATATTTCTTGCTCTGCTAGAACAAGGTTGTCACAATACCCTAAGAACTGGGTCCTATCTATTTGGTTCATTTAATGGCAATTTCAGCAAGAATATGGTAATTATTATGTCTGTGAAAGTGATGAATATAACCTGGAGATACTGGAATGCAGAAGACTGTCTTCCATGAGAAAAGCTCTTCAGACAGGAGTCACTGAGGTTTCTTCAAAAGGTTGGAGCTGACAAACAGTTCTTTTGCAGAAGGTGTGCTCTGGCTGAGGAGCAAATCCCTCAAGTGAAGGAGCTACAGGAAGCAGTGAAAAGGCTACGTAGTATTCGAGCCAAGGAGCAAGAGATAGACCAATTGTTTTCAAAGACACTACAGCCTCAAGGCTCTCCAGGGACTCCAACCTCCATTGCAGTGGAGAAATTGATGGACTTGATGGAACACTGCAGGGCAATCAGTCAAGGGACAAATTAGTCAAGGATCTGTTAAAGATGAAGGCTGGATATTAGGAAAAGGTTCTTTACCCAGAGGGTGTCTGGGCACTGGAACAGGCTCCTCAGGGAAGTGCTCACAGCACCAAGCCTGACAGAGCTCAAGAAGTGTTTGAACAATGCTCTCAGGCACGTGGTGTGACTCTTGGGGTGTCCTGTGCAGGGCAGGAGTTCAACTTGATGATCCTTGTGGACTGAATGGTCCCTTCCAAGTCAGCATATTCTGCAATTCTATGATTCTGTGAAGTACATTGTCAATTCTAAACCTTTGCTTCACATGTGGCAAATCTTGGCACTGTGTGCTATTTGTCAAAGAAAGATGTAGTCCAGACTTCACAAAGCCTTGTCCCTTGAAGTGTTTGTGTTGGGCTTGGATGGCACATGGTGTGCAGCCCAACGCAAGTGAAGGTTGGGCTGAGGAACCAGTGAGGTTCTGCTTTGAGTCATCTGCTGAACAGAAGCAGTTCTGACACAATTCCTTACTTCAACAGGTTCATCACTAAAGCAGAGCATGATCTGAATGAGAAAAAAACTATACCAAAAATTTTGTTTTTTTGCCTGGCTGGGAAAAATAATTTTCCTGTAATCTTCGTTAAGCTTTGTTACAAATGAGAAAAACCCATATTTTGCGAAATGAAACCTTCTTTTAAAGTAAAACCCTCCAAGTTTTTTGATGTTTTCTGACAAGCTTTGCCATCTTTAGGCAGTGAAAGCAATGTAATGAAGTTAGCACAGATTCTCCAGAACATACTGTTTAGGAGGAAAAGGAAAATGGATTCAGGAAGATTTTATTCTACTGACACGAAAAGTTATGCCATCAGTAAAAATTCTGAATCTTCAGGTAGAGACATTCAGTCTGTGCTTTTTGCAGAGTAACTAACCAAGGAATTGTGCTCTGATCAACTCCTGCTCTCCTAATATTTTTCTTTCTTCTTCCCTTCTTCCTCTTTCCATTAATGGATTTTTTCACATTCAAGCTGAATGTGTGACTTGCAGATTAATGCATAAATTAATAGAAATGTTACTCATGATCCAATTTCCTCTGATCAGAACACTTCCTTAGTAACTGCTCTGGCCCAAGTCACAAGCAAAGTACAGAAATAGTTCCCTCTCCTTGTCTGTTAAAAAAAATTACAAAAGTTGGTCTGAATATACAAGATGCAAAGTAACTCCAGCAGAACAGGAGGGTTTATCCCAAGAATAAAAGATATCCTTTATGAGCATAGGTTGTCTTTGAGCTTTGTGCTTTTATGCTGCCTGTTTAATAGAACCAGAATCTTTAAAATGTTCTCTTTTCAATCAAATCACCAGATGATTTGACATCTTTTCTGTCATTTTCTTACTTCTGTAATTTCTCTTACTGCAAAGGCCAAAGGCTAATGTGCTATCATAGTCCATAGAGGCATCAAATGGGCAGCTGCTATAATGCACAGACTCTGTGGACCGGAGTGCCCTTGCCCCCCAGCTGCACCTTCTGTCCCTCCTGTGCCAGGCAGGACATCTCTGAGGAGATGGCAGCAATGTAAGGGGCAGGCAGGAGGCTGGCTCAGGAGCACTGAGCTCATCTCTCAGCACAGGATGTCTGCAGGTTCACACTGGCCAGGACAGCTGCACATTTCAAGCCACACAGAACCTAAAGTGACCTTGCAATCAGGGCACCCACACTTGACTTAAAAGTGTCCCATCACATTTCAGGTGATGAAAAAGCAAAAGACTTTATCTTACAGTTCCTCTTTTCAGTGGGCATGGACTCTGAAGAATGCAAGGAGAGGCAGGAAGACTCTGATTGCAGACTTAGAGTGGGTTTCCACACAGACATCCCTCTGCCCCGATTGCACAGATGCTTCTCACTTGTTTTTGTCCATAAATGACACTGCCTACTCAAACAGGTCACTTTACACTTTAACATAAGGTAAGACTCAGAGTGCTTAATACACCTGCATACCTAGGCTACTCAGAATATCCTTCTTAAGATATCTTCTGTTAGGGCTCTCACTTCCAGGGCTCCAGAAGACATTTCTCCCAAACTTTCTCCTAGGGTATTTACTTATAAGCCAAGACAACCCACTAAACCAACGTGTAAACCTCTAAAATGTTCAATATGTATCACAACATGGAGAGATCTGGCATTAGGCAAGGCTTTCAAGCTCCAGAGGATACACAAAGTCCATTACTAGATTGGTTCTTCATTAGCCAAACATCTGGCTCTCAGCTTCCCTCATGGTAGTGCTGTGGTTGGGATGCTACCTCAACTTCATTTTCATAATCTACACTGTTCAGTGATTTATATCAGTCTGCTTTTAATCACATCATGCCAAAATTAACTAACTGTAATTGTCACCCAGGGTAGGCTGCCTTCTGGAAAGGCCATAAATGAGATTAACTGTGAGGGCAGGATGCAGCTGCATGGCTATGAAGTGGAAGAGGAATCTGTGCACTAGCTCAGCCTCTACCCCTAAATGTAAGAGAAAGAGCATGGCCCTAATGGGAAGAAAGGAAGACTGAAGTATCTGTGACTTCATGCTATCTCCACCTTCTCCCCCCAGTTTTCCTTATGTATATTTTTCAGCTGTAGAGAAATGAAAACATCTTTATTTTTTGTGTCATCTCTCAACTACTCTGTTTACAAGATCAATTCAAATATTTAACTCCAAATCTCAAAGTACTTCCCCTCTCTTCCTCCCATATTTTCAGTTTGTCAGCAAAAATGCACCCATAAACTCATCATGTTCACATATGTGTGTACAGCATCCAAGCCACATTGTGCTCTGCAGCACAGAGAGAGCCTTTGCATAGCTGGAAGGAGCAGAGGAATGGGATCTGGAAGGTGGGAAACCTTCAGAGCATAATTTTCCCTTTTGGTGCTTCAGATCCAGCACTGACTGAAGTCATAAAGTGATCTAGCAGCTTCAGTAGGCTTGGGAACAGGCTCTAACAATGGAGTAAGCAGAAGATACATGGTTATGACATCAGCTTCATACTAGTTGCCAATATTTTTTTAACTAGGAAATATTAGGAAATATTAGCAAATGCGATAACACAGTGAAATGTGGTGACAATAGGAATACTGTTCATATCTTGTTCATTCAAGTTATGACACAAAGTAGAAAACACGATTAAAACCATGTGGTGATCTTTAAAGTATCTGGCTTTGTTTAAAACTACCCTTTTTAACAAGATCAAATGTAAAAAAAAGACTTTACAAATAATTTTGCTAATCAGGCAATGGTGGCACAAGTGTCTCTGTAAGCACAAAGGAGAAGGGGGGTTTGGCTTTTGTCCTGCTACTGTAGCAATGGAGGAAAATTGGTTGGAGCACAGAAAGTTCCTACTTGCTCTAGAAGAAGAGCCTTGCTCTCCCTCTTCAGTGATCTCTCTGCATAAACCAGCCAGAGCAGTGGACTCTTGGAGGTCTTTCCTGGAGGGAAAGAAAGAGGTTGTCATACAGCTAGCTAACTTTAGAGCTAAAAAGAAAACTGCCACATGAGCCCAGCCTTGAAATACAACCAATGTAGCCAGTAATCAGTAACAGCTTTCCCCTTCAGTGGAAGATACAAGAAACCCACAGCACGTTCTCAGCGACAGTTTTGATGCATGCCTTGCTATAAAGCTGTTCAAAGGGAAACTTAGAGCCCAAAACTATTACAGCTATACTCTATACTCTACAGAGCTAGATCCTATAATCCCATTGATGTATCTTCTCTTTTTCTTATGGTCAAAGGTCTGCCAGATAAAGACTGATTTATTGTTTATACTTCTATAATTACCTCATGGAATATAAGCCCTTAGATCTAGTGAACACCTCTTCTTGTAACATCACACCTATTCTTTCCTCTTTCTCTTTTCCTGTGTTCTCACATCTTTGCTTCTTGTATCTCAGTCCTTTGATGTTCAAACCACTGTCATAATGAACATGTGCCAACTGCTCCCCATCCCCATCCCGCTCGGCTGCGAGCAGGAAGGCAGGGAAGCAGCGCCCACTCACTGCTCTTACCCCACTGGTGTCATTTCTCCTTGATGTGCATAAAGGAGTGAGTGGGAACCAGCTGGTGTTTCTGCTTGTACATGCTCATGGATGAATGGGAAGAGTCAGTAAAGGTCAGATGGAATAAAGAGTCTCAGACAAACCCAAAGGATCCTGACAGAGTGTCTACTAACAACAGGCAAAAGCCACCAGCAGAAAATCTGTGTTTACAATTTCCCTGAGCTGTTGGTGGCTCTTCAGTACGGAACAACAGCAAAAGAGACTGCTGAAGACCCTGTTAGCAATATGCCTGCTATCTGGGATGTATCCCCTATGGTCATTATCTAAGGCAGCTCTTGATTTTGTTTTATGAGGACCAGTAAATGAGACTTTGAAGGAACTTCCTTTTTTAGATGGAAGGAGAGACTCAGTGCAGTAGCACTTGGGAGATAAATGTGTAAACTGAAGATCTGTCAAAGCAGAATTGAAAACTAATCTCCAGAACAGAGTAAATTTCATTTAGGCCTAATTCAGCAATGAGGAAATTGCAGATAGTATGACTTTAACTAGACAAAAATGTGATTACTAATTTTGTATGCATGACGTTGTGTGCAGCTTAGAAAATCATTCTGTAAGTGAGGATTTCATATCTATACATGGGAAAAGTCATGAAACCAATGAAGCTCTGAGCAGTCATACACTATTGCTAAAGAGTATAGCAGGATTTTCAAGGACCCTCAGCATCAGATTAGTCCTGGTTCCTTGGGGCAATTCCTGCTCACTTCTCTGGAGTAAAATAGGACAATGCAAATCAATTATTGGAATAACACATCATACACATTCATGCTGTTGTTCTGGCTTTACCCAGTGAGAACTGCCAAAGGGACAAGTACCGCAAAGGGGGAGCCAAGAACCACAATTCCAGGGAAGAATGGACTATCATATATAAATTGAAAGGAAGACTTCTAAGCCTGAAGCAATTGAGGTGTCCTTATTGCTAGATAGCTTATGTAGTGTTTGGCTCAGGAAATACCCAGCCCCAGGCCGGCCTAAGACATGTGGCTGAGTTTTTTCAGACTAACAAATTGCTGAAACATAATCTCTATTTGAAGCCACAGAAAATCTTTGGATTAATTTATTCAGTAAAAATGGCACACACAGACACAGTCACTGAAACAGTTCTGAAGTGTTTTTTCTTAATCTAGTCCATAGTGAAAGGTGGTGCACACACAATTTCTGAAGCTTTTCTGGCCCAGAAAGCAGTGTATATTTGGCACACATTTGACAAGCATCTCGTATGATCCCATCAAATTACCTTTTGAAATAGATCTTAATTCCAAGAGCATGCGCTCATGCCACAATAGAAGCGCACTTTACCACATGGCATTCAGGATTTACTCAGCCAGTATTGCATTTTGACATAATTTCATGAATCTATCACAGAATCACAACAAGGTTAAGGATGGAAGGGAACATGGGATATCACCTAGTCAAACCTCCCTGCTCAAGCAGGGTCCCACAGAGCATGTTACTGAGGATTGTGAACCAAAGGCTTTTGAATATCTCCAGTGATAGAGACTCTACATCCTCCCTGGACAATCTGTGCCAGTGCTTGGTCACTTGCACAGTAAAGAAGTTCTTCCTCGTGTTCAAGTGGAACTTCCTGTGCAGCAGTTTCTGCCCATGGCCTCTTTTGCTTGGCACCACCAAGAACAGCCTGACTCCCCTTGACATCCTCCCTTCAGATACCCACAGACACTGATGAGGCTCCCTCTCAGTCGTCTCTTCTCGAGGTTAAGCAGGTCCAGATTCCACAACCTCTCCTCATAAGGAACAGGAAATATATGCAGGGGAGAGCATGTCACAATTTAGTCCATTTCTTCCAATTAGGACTGTCTTTCACAGGCAACCAATTTATATTGGGAAGTCCTTATTTCCTGGCACTTTACTAATATTTTTCAGTTAAAGTGTTTAAAGTACTTATATAAAGTCCTCATCTTTATTATTATAGACTCAGTTGTCACTTGAAAAGCCTCCTTTTGTATAGGAAAGCTCCACTAATTATGGCACACTGGATATCTACCACAACATTTATTGGAGAGGGTCAAGAATTGGTACAAGTTGGTGCAGAGCACCTGGAAGTAAATCAACCACAAGTCTTCCAGGTTCTGGCACAACTTTTGAGTCAGACTAATTTTCTCAGCTGAGAATTGCTCTCAGGTCAAAAATCCAGGCATTGGAGCAAGCAGAGCAAAAATATTACTAGCAGATAGATAATATCTAAATCAATGATGAGTGCCCAGCATACATGATCACCTTATAGTTAAAATATGAAAGACAGGCTTTTATTAGTTTAACAGTTGTGAGTAATATTTTCAAGTAATGCCAAATGTGTTACAGATGTTGATAGGAACAACTGCTGACTTCAGTGTTCTCCAACACAGAGCTGGACTACTTTGGAGAAATCCAGATCAGAACTCAGCCAGCCTCCCTGTAAATCACAAAGAGCAAAACACTGTAAATAATACCAAGCCAGTCCAAGATCCTACATCCAGTTCAAGGTTTTGGGAAATTTGCTAACTTTACTGACAGCTGCTTGTGAAGGGCTGAAGCAATGTTCTCCATCTTAAAACAACACAACTTGATGAAAGTCCTGTCTTGGAGCTGTGTACAGAACAGGGAGTCTCGTTAAAGTGCTGGCAGGTAGTCAACGTGATGTAATAGATGTTATGCACTGCATTAAACTATTTTGTACATCAAACACTGACTCTATGGAAAAGAGGACACATCATATTCCAGTGCATGATGAAGATGATGCCTCAAATGCAAGGAAGCAAAGAATGAACACGAGTATAAAATTCCCCATGTCTTGAGCTAACCTGTGAGACCGACTGGTACTGCTTCAAGAAAGAACAGTTTGCCAGCTAGGCACAGTAAATATGACCATTATGATGGGATGCAAGACTGTCCCTCATTCTCAGTAAAGAAGACATACATGGGATATATTTTCAAGTGTTTTGGAAAGTTTAACTTTAACCATCCTGTCCAGCATATGGCTCACCAATTCCACTTGGGATAGGGCTCCAGAGACCAATAGAGCTTATTCCAAGGAAATTGTTTTAAAAACCAAGTCCAAATTTTCCATCTTTCCATCTTCAAAACTGACCTCTTAAAGTTCACTGTAACATTATGTCACATGCATAAATTTTTAAGCAGTCTGTTGAGATAATACATTTTTGATTATTGAAGTAACTCGCGAACTGTGTAAAAGTAACATGACAAAGCTAAAACTTAACCTGTCTTCTACACATCATTCTTACAATGCTACTTATATCTTCTTTTACACCTCTGTAGTTCCAATCTGATTTGCAGCTTATATAGAGGCCTGGAAATATTTGCTTCAGAATGGAAGAACCATAATGCACAGTGGAAATTCTTGCTTAAAATGTCACATGCACACCTCTGATCCAGATTTTGGGATGTGGAAGGTTTCTTCATAGTCACTTATTTTAAACTCTCAGCAATAGATCTTATAGTCTGATTTCTAGGCATCTCAACTTTGCCACTAATAACATTTGTTACAGTTTTCATGTAAGCCAGCTCTAATATCAGACACATTCATATTTTCCATTAAACAAGGGAAATATCTGGTGATGATTGGAAAACCTAGATAAATGTCTTGCTAGTAAGTCAAACTGTGACACTTACCAATTTTCCAGGCAAGTTCAGGAATGATCAAGAGCATAGCAGGACTCAAAAAGGATTAGAAATGTATAAGGATAGTAACACAATTAGCAGATCATAATGAAAAATGGATGGAGGAGCAGTCATGTATAAACCCATGAACTGTGTTGGCTTGCAGTCCTCCTTGGGCTCGGTGGCTTAGTGGTGCTCCAGGCATCACTGGGTAGTTCAGGCATGCAGGACACACTACGGGGCAAAAACTTTGATCTGGAAGAAACTTCTGTGTGGAATGTTTTTCTATAAAGATCTATTATTTACGTTTCTTGGGCTTACAACATCTTGTCAAGCCCAAAAACAAGGTAGTGGACTTTGCATCACATCAGGTCATGAACAAAAATTAGCCATGCTGAAAATGTCAGCCTGTAGCAGGAAGCAGCAAATCACTTATTTGACTGTGGCTGTGGAAGAGGAGGTGAGATGATAGCTTGTCTAGCTATCTCCATACTTCTGTTTCAAGGACAAGGGAAGCTACACAGGGCTGGGAGAGCCAGCCTTTCCAGCTCACACTCAGCAAAGTGATCTTACATTGCAAAACCCACTGTGTTTTAAAGACAATTTCTCTGTAGGGCTGGCTAAACGCTGCTTTACCAACAGGGCTGAGAGACTCCAAACTGGATCTGCTGGGATAAAATAAAATCTTATGTTTCACCCAAAATCTGTGTGCTGCATGTATCCAAGCAAACTTAAGATGACATCTGCACTTGTTACCATGGGAGATGGCTTTCTTCTCTCAGACAAACTGTGGGATTCATTTATGTGATGTATAAATACATTTACAACAAGAAAGGAATATTACAATCATCTTCAGTGAGGAGGGAGTCCTGTTTTCCCAGTTCTGTTACAGTTCCAAAATGAAAAATCCAAGACTCCTTACAAAAAAAGCAACTGTTTGTTGTTTTGTTTTGTTATTGTTTTGTTTGTTTTGTTTGCTTGTTTTGTTGTTGTTATTGCTGCTTTTTAAGGGCACTTTGAGTTATTCAGTGAAATTCTGCTGCTGAATAAAAGCAGTTTAAAAGTATAAAATGTGAAATCCTAAACTGCAACAGTTCAGAATTTAATGTTTATGTTAAATTTTCCCTAAACTCTTATTTATGACAATGAAAACCAGCTCTGTAAAAGGATATTTTATCACATACTCAAAAAATTAATATTTATGTACATTAAACAGAATAAGGAAAGATAATGACACAGCAGAGAGCACAGAATTACATAAAAATTTGGAGCTCTCTAACACTCTATCTTATTATGCTCTAAAGAATATGTAGGATTTGTTGATCCTTCTGAAGATGACAGGCCTTATTTATCTTACAAAAATACAGTACATCCTGGCAGTATCTACTATCTCATCTTGTCCACTTTGCGCTACTCCATTAACATGGCCACGTCCTGCTTAGGGAGACACAGAAGACAGAAAGAGGCATTTAAGATTCTTAAATTACTCTCTCCCTTATTCTTAAATTATTCTCACACATATTCTCATTTGTGAAGGTTTCTAGCTGTCTTCTAAAAACAGGAGCACCTGTCTTCTAAAAACAGGAACGAGACTAGCTCCTCATGTGTGTGCACTGGAGTGCACATCCACACGTTCAACTTATCAACAGCACATCCTACTGCCACATCCTCAGCTAAATATTAGAGACAAATGCAAATAATTCTGCTGAATTGCTGAACCACCATGTTGCCAGTGATCTAATCGGTGTGTGTGTATATACATGCGTATATCAGAGAGAAGAGAACCCTGAAAGTAGGTTCTACCACACAAGATGACCAATAACCATGTTGCTCTCTGAACTGTCTAAATAGCAGGATACTTGGCAGACATATAAACAGATTGGATTTTCATGAAAAGAGAGCAGGGAAGGGTGAGAATGATTTCCAGAGTATTGAAATCCGCCTTTTGGTTTGGTTTTAGCCCCTCTTGATGAACCTGTCACATCTGTTAATTTCAATGACATTTTGGTGACTGGGGATATTGAGAAGATAATGAGATTGATACATTCTGGTATGTAGATGCATATAATTTTTTTTTTTCCTTCAGGAAATACTTAATTCTGAGGAAGATACAAGAAGACTCACTGGGATTATCATGCAGTCATTTGCAGTAGTATTCTGTACCACAACTGCACTGCCTTTCCAAACATACAGGAAGATGTGATATTGCCATTTTAACATTATCCTTGATATTCTACTTCATAGTCAGAATTTTACAGTCAAAATTTTAAATGTGGAGTTTTTCCCACTGTTCAACCTCACTGTAGCTTTACACAGCTACAAATATATCTTGAAATCTTTTAATAATATACAAAAGAAACAGACCTGAAAGCCTGGGGAAGATTCACTTACTATAAAATCTTGAATTACTATATTTTCACAAGCAACATCAGCAGGTGGTATCATTCCATATAAGTGGTCCTGTCTTGAACTCAGAATGCATAGTCTTCTCTCTCTGTCTTTTGGGCCCCTTGGTATTGTCTGCAAGGGATATTCACCTGTGCTGCTCTTCCCCTGCACTTTTGTTCAGTGCTCTGTCCCCATCCACATTTATCCTTCTCTAATTTTCTTCAGGCAAGTGGTCAGATAATGGAGCATGATGCAATGGTCAGATAATGGAGCACTACTGTGGTCATTGCCATGGTGCATGAGTTACTGCTCTGAATTTCCTTTGCAGCCTTGTGGTTTTATTTATTCATTATTTTGCAGGAGCTTTTGGCCTCTTTTGCCTCAGACCCTACATAGTAATAACTGCAGTTTTAATTTAACAGTCCTGTGCTGGTTAGGAAATTTTACAAACTGATAACTAACTGCAGCTACTCTGTAAATACCACTGCCTCTGATGTGAAAGGCAATAATCCTCAGGAGGACCAGAAGAGAGCCTGCTGCATTGCAGCAAGTCCTTGCAGCAGGCAGAGAAAGTATGGCAGGGCTTTAGGTAAGTGGGATATAATTAGCCATGTTGGAATTTGACCAGGATATCAGGGTTAACACCGCTGCTCCTGTGAGAAGTGCCTTGGGAGTTCCTCAGCAGCAGGCAGCCAGGACCTCTTGTTTCCATCACATTCCAGGCACTACATGACAGCTACCCAAATACACTTTGCCTTAATGAAACAGAAATGCACATGCGATATCTACAATTTGGAACCAAGATATGGACTGCATCTCAGAACAGATTAATTCAGTTTGGTGAATTATTCAGAGTGAAAAAGGACTTCTGTATTTTGGTGCTGGACCTTATCTATTGTGAACTAGGAGCGACACAATCAGTCACTGGTGAAACTGTGGAGCCCACAGGCTTCTTGAACAGCTCGATGTGCTTGTGGTTGATTGATAAGTCTAGGGTGGGCATTTTTTGCATTGGGCTTTTATGCATTGCCTGCAAAATCTGTTTGGAAAGAGCTGTGGTCATGGGCATTACACAGCACTCGGGGCTGTGCATGGAGATTGATGTGCAGGCAGACGTCCCAATACTTACAGCATCCCAGAAGACCCACCCAGCTGCTTCCTCTGCATGTGCTTTTCAACTACTTAGGTTTCTATCTTAAATGAGCTGCTCTAGCTCTTGCACTATGAGCTAGTTGCCTTCCTGAGGCCTTTTCTAGGCCCAGATTTTTATTACTTTCCTGTGAGTCATGCATACCATGGATTGATGCAGCTCTGCCCTGCCCAGGAAGACTGCAGGGACAAACAGCTGCTGGTGGTGGGAGGAGTGAAGTTTCTTTAATTTCTTCAGTAAATCTCTGCTTGCTACCAGCAACAATCAGAGGGTTGTGGAAAAGTGGCCAAGAATTTTGCACTGATTAGTGTATGGACAGGGAGATTTGCTGTATGCCAATGTTTTCCATAACCCAAAATTATTCTATTGGGTAAACTTTATTCACCTAGGTTCAAATCAGTACACTTGTCACCAGAAATTTCCAAACAATTCCATTATTTCTCCACAGACAAGAGAGTGTGAATGTTGGCAAAGTTTAGAGCTTCTTATTTTATACATGTTTCCATATGTTGGGCATGGAAGAGAAACATCATTTCTCTCTCAAATATATTCCCTCCTGTGTAAAGTGAATGTATTACGTGTACTCATATTCCAAAGCAATAAGATTAGACAAATTACTGTACTCTAAAAAGTGACATTAAAAATTGCCTCTCCATCTTTATTAGCTTACTTTTTCTCAGTCAAATATGTTTGGCTTACAAGAAAAACGATGTTTTTCATTCTGACCTCAGGCTTCCTAAATTCAAACAGAGCTATGGGTCAATAGCTGAATGAGAAAAGGTTTGTCAGAATGATTCAGATCCTTTTTGACACCTCAGCATCTTCAAATTACTGCTTATGTCAGGCATTGGTTATGCCTGACACTGAAAAGCTGGGAAAAAGCACATGGTTCAGATGATGATCTGTGCATAGGAATTCAGATAATCTTGTGGTAGCTTTGTTCCACTCCACGTGAAATGAAAAAGAAACATAACTTTTTTGTCACCGTAGTTAAAGTAGAAGAGTAAGACAAGTCAGACAGTGTAATGAGTTAGAAATGTTTTATATTAGCTTTTCATAGCTGTGTGAATATGAATCTTTATGGTTTATGCCAACAAGTGTTGTGGAGACTGTCTGTAGGCAATACATACCAGGGAAAGTGATTTGGCTACATGGTTATTAAAAACAAATACTGCCACAATTGCTTGGCTAGAAAGGGCTGTACAGAAGCTGTCTTCTTTCTGATGGCTGTGGGCAGCAGCAGAAGTCAGGCATTCCACCTGGGCTTTTGTGCCATTGCAAACCCGACAGGTCTCCCTCCAGCTGGCAGGAGCCCAAGAGCAGCTTCCCAGGTCTGTCTAGACCCTGGAGAAGGATGGATGGTTGGTAGAAAAATGAAATTATGTCCTTTTCAGCTTCATAGTAATTTTAATAAAGTGTTGATAGAGCTGAGCATGTAGGCTTTGGCCTTTAAATTGGCCACAAGATGAAGACCAAAACTAAGATATCTAAAGTGGCACATTCAAGACAATTCACAATAACCCACAGCTGTCTCTCCATTTAGAGACAGCCATCTCCTGATGTGCTCGAGCTAGCTCCCCATTTCTGGGCACAGTGGGGTATGTGTGGCTGCTGCAGCCTTGCTGCAGGACTGGGGACCCTTCATGAAAACTGCAGGTAGGGGACATCCTGTTCCATCCTCTAGTTGTGGAGCACTGGGAATCGAAACTGTGTCTACAGAAAGAGGCTTGCTCTGAAGTTAGGAAAAAGAGTGATTAAGGAAAAGTCATATTGAATCAAAGGAAACAAATAAGCAGCCAAAATACAGCAGCTCCTGGTAGAGGAGATGGTGGCCAGTTCACACCGCTGGCTCTGCACTGCTCTACCCTGGGAAGGGACTGTTTGTGCTTCCTCAGGCTCAGTGGCTTTGAACAAGAGGCACGATTGCAGGGACAGTTGCTGAAGGTGGATGTCCAGGCTGGTGGAAGACACCTGGTGGGTCAGAGCAGTGGAGCAGGGACCTGTGGGTGGGATGGCCTGGCTGCCATCGCTGCTGCTGGCAGGTGGGGTGTGCCACAGCTGCCCCTCCTCACTCTGGCAAATTCAGCTGTCTCACAGCCAACCAGGTGGTGGCAAAGATCTCCAACCTGGCTGGAAATGGCTGGGTGGCAGCCCTTGAAGCAGACTATAGAAATGCTGCTACTAGAGGCCATGTGCTCTACTCTGCCTCATAGCAACCAGCACATGGCTGGAACTCAATAAGCTTTAGCTAACATGAGCTGTTTTGTGCCTTCCATCAGGACTCTTTCTCTATGCTTTGGTTCTTGCTTTTCTCATCTTCTGGGCATTGACAGAAAGCTGTGAACAGAAGAACCTGGGCTGAGCACCAGGCAGGAAAACAGGCTCTTCCATGGTGGTCCATGCTCTCTGTTGTGGCCCAAGGCAACTCCCTCAGCATGACATCATATCCACTTTCCCTGGTGAAAGTGGGAAATCATACTCACTTCCCCCTTTCCATAATCAGTCTTTTTGCACAGTGCTGGGAAATTCTAAAATTGCTTCTTGAGCTTAATGACATTATTTTTCCTGGAAATCCCCTGGATGACAGTACAGCAGCAAAAGAGTACTGACATGGTCTGGGTACTCCCAGATGTGCTGTGACAGGAGGCTTCACTGCTGGTGACACAGCCCAGGTAACTGGCACAGCAAGGGCAAATGAACAAAATACACAGGGTGGGGAATTCTTTGGTTATTGAGTAAATTGGAGAAACTCAGTCTACAGAAATGCTTTTCTTTCCAGGAGAAATATTGTGATTTGGAATTTTTTTCCATGATTGTTTTATGTAAAACATTTGTTGAAAATTAAAACAACTTAATTTTAAATAGGTCACAAGCAGTCTGGGCAAGTAAGTGAACTGTGTTTTAGCAAAGTGTAATTACATCAACTCACAGATGGCATTCTGAATTTTGGAAAGCTCATTCTGCTTTAAGGTTTAGAGCTTGGGATTAAAGACAGTACAGTATAACTTAAAAGATTTAAGAATTAGACTCTAGGAAGTCATGCTGTAATAAGCTTTAGCTCAACAGTTCATATAGCATCATGTGACTCTCAGACCCCCAAGAGAAAGAGTTCTAATATACTGTAACCTACAACTTTCCCCTTTAAATGTCTTAGTTCTGCAAAGCAATAAAC
This sequence comes from Melospiza georgiana, assembly GCF_028018845.1. Taxonomy (NCBI): domain Eukaryota; kingdom Metazoa; phylum Chordata; class Aves; order Passeriformes; family Passerellidae; genus Melospiza; species Melospiza georgiana. The sequence continues at coordinate 39,663,576 of NC_080432.1, forward strand.
CAGTCTGGACTAAGTTACTGAAGGTCTTTGAAGTACTGGAAGACCCATAAATAAGGTGACTACTTTGGAAGGGGGGGCTCATTTTGTGGTGTACATATACAACTATTTCATAGTCAAGTTGATTTGTAGCTGCCTGTATGTCAGTTTCCTGGGAACAATAAATCTTCATTCAAGCAAAACTAAAATGTCACCAGTATTTATTTCATGCATTTTTTACCCCATCAGGAGAAGAAAAAGTCAGCATTCATGTAAACTTCTATGCCCAGCTTGCAGCTCTGTGCTAAAACTATGCTTCATAGTATGAAATTTTTATAAATCTAAAATGTAAACATTGGGTAACAGATGTACCATTGCATGGCCAAAAAAGAGTGGTAACTGTCACTGGAGAAATAAAACTGAGTTATTGTTTCCAGTTTCAAAAGAACAGCAACAAGTCTAAAAAACTATATGTGATCTTTGTCCTTTTTTCCCCCTCAGACACCTGCACTCATCTAATGTTTCACTGAGCCCTGAAAAATAAATGCATAGCTTCAGTCTCCTAATCCATGTGGCTCCAGAGACCACTGTTACATGAGAACTTAAACTGATGATGCTGAGCGTCCTAGGGGCAGCTTAATCTTTTTTAATTCAAATCAACTGAGTCCCATGTGGCGCTAGGATGATACTCTATATGCTGCAATCAGACTGACCTAGACTTCTTGTGCTCTAAATGATTAATGAAACTGCCTCCTAGTTTGTTTCTATGGTGATCTGAAACCTGACACGATGTAGGAATCTGCCATTCACGCTGAATGAAACGAGGAGGAGATAGCCCAGGAACAAAACTCCATCAGTTGTACAGAGTAGGCTCAATTTTAAGTCATTAGTCTCCTTGTACTTGGGTTGTTGACTTTTGAAAATAAGAGTGAGATAAAATATCCAAGTTAATATAGCTTTAATTGGGTAGTTTACTAGTAAATTGTTTCAGTATTAGAAAAATGAGTTACTCTGAATAGAGCTTTCTAAGTTTTCTTTTGATGGGCAAACGTGGGACAGTGCTAGAGCAATAGCTACAGAGTTTTCAATTTCCTATAAAGAAGCTGATTCAACTGTGAAGGCCCTGCAATGCCTTTAAATAGTATAAATAATGTTCTAAGAAAAAATAAAAAAAAAAAAAACTTAGGAAAAAAAAATCTATGTTCAGGTTTTATTGAGTCCATGAAGAAGACTTCTTGTATCCTGCCTTTTGGTACTGCCATTTCAAATAAGGAGTGATTTGCTTTACTACAGTGTTTTGAGGCTTTCAAAGCAAATAAATGACTTTCAATTTCATTTCCAGAGGGAGCACATTACCAAACTTTTAAGAATTTTAGGTAGTCCTGGAACCACTTATAAGTATCATTAGTCACACTGAGGTCTATCTATACTGCTAAGGTAAAAAAATTTGAAAAGTCATCAGTAAAGTAGTGTAGCTGCTGCACCAGCCACGACACCATGAAGCCCAGATCAAAACATCTGCCTGAATTTTTACTCAGAGAGCCAGGGTGGCAGCCCATGCTGGATTCCAAGGGGCTATTGCTAAATTGTAGGCAGTGCTGGCATTAGTTAGTTACTGAAGTTGACTTGGTTGTTCTACTGCTGTAGCTTGAGTGCATTTAGAGCAAACCTCATCTTTGCTCCTTTCTACTCCCAGGCAAACACATTTGAGCTCTTCTTGAGGCAAACCTCAAAAACCATCTAAAGGTGTGCAAAAGCAAAGGTTTTCTGAAGATAGTGAGCACAGTGGAGCCCTACAAACTCTGAGATAATTTGGGGTGTTCTTTCTGTCTCTGTCACTTAACACTGCTTTATTGCCTCCCTTCCAAACTCCCGAGCACTGAGCACACCAGGTTTTTGTCCTTTCACCAGATCCTGTCTCTCCACCAACACAGTGAGAGATGCTGCTGCTCTTTTCCCTTCCATGTCTGTTTAAAGGGAACACTGTTGGCTGTGTGTTTGCCTCTGGCAAGGCTGGCCCAGCACTGATCTCACTGCATCTCTCAACAGCTTTTCAGGAGGGCACAGCACTCCCAAATCATCTCATTGCTTCATCTGGAATCAATCACAGCAGGTCCACTGATGTCAAGAAAACTATGCTCATTTGCATCAGCGCGTGACCTGGTCCTGTCTCTTTGTGATCTTTAGATCAACAGAGTTCCCATTGGGATTCATGATCTTAGAGGAATCTAAGCCCACTTTCTAATGTATTTAACCAGTGTCTGCCATTTTTTTTTCTTATCATTAAAAACATTGTGGCTACTGACACAAATTCATAACAATTAAAAATCTTTTGATATGAATATGAGGCATTTCTCTTAATATTAGAACCCTGCATTCTGAGACTCTAAGGATCCAGACTTAGCAGAGGGTCTTACTGATACTATATTTCTTAATAAATCAGCTACCTTTGCAGATGTAAAATAATTCATGTCCAGAATTTTGAAAAGAATCTGAAGTACTTAGTATTTTCAAATATGACTTCATAGATATTGCCCCTGTATTTCTTCAGCTGTTTTTGAAAATCCTTGTTTATGTAATTGCCACACAAATATATTATGGTGCAATGGTTTGTATTTTCACCAAGTTTTATTTCCTGGGATCAGACAATACTGTAAGTACTTCAATTATCATTTTTTAAGGTAAGGCAGAGAAAACCAGAAATTCTTTAGGATTCCCCAGACAACAAAATCTACTATCCTGCACCCAGATTCCATTTTTAATACAATTCTTATTTGAGGGTAGAGTTTGAACTTGTTTAGAATATCTTTGATTAGTAATAGTAACTCTGTAAGTACGTGTCTCACTGGGGTTCTTAGAAAGATTATTGGAAAAATCAGTAATTTTCCTTGGGAAAAAAAGGTTTTGTTTGTTTTTGCAAGAAACAGAGAGAAAAAGAGTTCAAACAGATCAAGTATATTTGATGGCTGTACAGGTCTCTTTGGAAGTGTGTGAGACCATGTTCCTGTGATGCCTGTTTGGGAGAAGCTACCCTTCATGTGTACTAGGCCTTTGGATTCTGTTTATTTTGCTTCACTCTTATCAAAATAATTTGTCAGACCAGTGGGAGAGAGACAGTGGCAGTCTTCTTATCAGGGCCCTCACCTGGGATGTAGGAGACCCAAGTTCAACTCACTGCTTCAAACCATATGGGCCAAATTCCTGCAATTTGCGTCTGCAGGGCAGCCCTACTCAGATAAGGATTCTGTGACTACAATGATTACAGTCCCTGTCTCTTTTGTGTATAAAACCACCCAGGAAGGAGGTGAGAAGCTGAACAGCATTGTGATCAATTATTTTGGCTCATGTTCTTTTTTGGAGGTAAATCTGCATGACAAACCTTAGTGTCTGTCTGCCACCTCCCTTCCAGGGAAGCAGCCTGCTTCCAGGGAGGGTGAACTAAGCACAGTCCCAATTTCTCTGTGTTTGTGTCCTTTTCAAGCAATTAAACCTAAGCCTCTAGGGCAAAAATTAAACGCTTGTTTACATGGGTGAGCAGCAGAATCCCCTTGCTGAGGACTCTGCCAGGGCAGCCAGGTGAATTTGATGCCACCTGCCAGAAGCCACGCCGACAGAAATTTTCATCCTCTGAACTCAAGGCCCAGGCTCATTTTGGAATAAACCAGTGCGTTGATCAAGGTGTCACTGGGACTTCTTCTTATATGTGGCACATTTTTGGGAAACAAAGGCTTTGCATCCTCTCAGGCAGGAGAATGCTCGCTCTCCTGGCAAATGCTTCACAATGCAGTAAGAGCCACAAGCTCTCCTGGGAGACTTCAGCAACTTCATGCCAGTGTTTGAAGAAAATTATGTCCTGTGGTCCTCACAAGAACAGAAAATACCTGTTTCCAGTTCAAGGAGACAGTGCCAGAATACAGACATTAAGAGCAAAGTCCAAACAGGACCCTAACAGTAATGCCAATGATCCCTTAAATCTTCACGATGGGAATCTGTCTTGTTACAATGGCTCCAGTAATATTTTCCCTGGTACAAGGATAATTTCTGTTATTTGAATGCTTCTTTCTGTATCTTCTGAAGACTATGTATGCAGAGGGGAAGGGCAAATCTTCATTTTTGGGAGATGTGACAAGTGTCGAGGTGTCAGTTTGAAATGACTCACAGCTGGGATACACTTCAAATCCTGTAAATCTGAGGAACCAGTAATCACATATGGGTACAGAAGCTGGAAGTCTGGCTAGGAGAGGGCCTTGTATACCTTTCTTTTGTAGAGAGCAGCTCCTGCCTGCTCCCATTGGCAGCTGAGGGATAGCCTGTGTTAGCACATGGACTTACAGAGCAGCAGTGAGGATTTGTGGTGACTAATTATTTGAATATGAATCAACAATGCAACGCTGTGGCAAAACAAGGCAAATGCTCAGCATTGAGTCACATTAATAAGAATGTCACGCATAAAAGAAATGAGGCAATTATTCTGCTCTACTTCACTTGATAAGCCTCTGTTGGAACGCTGCATGCTGTTGTGAACACCACATTAAGATAGAAATACATACTGATTGGAGAACTCAAGAAGAGAACAACAAAAATGAGAAATGATTTGGAAAATAACGCTTGTGTGTATGAACACATGAAGTGCCATAAAAAAAGGAGCAATTATTCTTATTATCTTAATTCTATACTAATACAGTCATTACGTAGGGAAGAAATTGAAATGGGCAATGCCAGGGTTACAGGCTGAAACACAACACAGAAACAAGACTTTCAGAACAAGAGGTCAAAAAACCTCTTGGCATCACTATTTGTGGAAACAAATTGAGCTAGCCTGGACAGTAGAACTGGCTGGAGGACAATTGATTTCATTCTCCAAATGTTTCTGAGGTTTCCAAATTTAGCTTCATGTCAAATCAGAAAATGTCTATATTCTCTGTAGAGGAAAATGTTATGAAAATGGCACATTAAATAGAAATTGTATGTTTGACAAAATGTATTTAAAATGAAATTATTTTCTATTTCATGCTATAATGAAAAGTGATATGGAAAGGAAAAAAACCTTTCCATATCCCTTTTATTTATCCTAAAGGTGACAAAATGGAATATGTCCACAATATACTCAAACATGAAAAGAATATTTAAAAAGAATCAAAAACATGATACCATAAAATAATTTCAATTTTCAGTAGAACATTATTTTTAAATTTGGTGTATGATTTATTTTATTTTACCTTATTTTATTGTGCCTTATTTTATTTATTTTTTAAGCCGGCTTTGTGAGTCACATGCTCATCAGGGAAATTTAGGAAATGTATCTCTTGTTTTGAGACTTGTAAAATTATTGTATAGCAAGGGAAACAAAAGAAGGTCTCTGACAGTTGTTCTTGAAATTAGAAAGTACTTTTGCAGACTGTACTCTCTACTTCCAGTTTTTAACAATTTATTTCTAATACTTGTAAAATACCTGAGAAAGCACACAGATCTCAAATTCGTGCAGTGCTGTTGATCAAATGGATAATTTAACATACACTGTGTTAGTTTTCAGCAGTAAAACTGTCCAATTTAGAATCTCATTGTGGCTTTTTAAATTTATGAAGGAAAAAGCTGATTTTTAGCAATATCCACTCTTAGCCACTGGAACAAACAATGAGAAGGGCAACGTATCTGTATAAGACTGGATGCTGCTTTTTGGCCCCCATGGTTATGCTGTCCCTTCTTGCCTTCAGACGACTGCATTAGCAAATTGCCCGTCAGTTCCGCAAGCGTGGCACGGGGCCTTTGCAGCCCGGGGGATATCAGTAACACAAAGATTGCCCCTTGCCAGCTGCAGTGACCTGCGCCCTACAGCTCTATCTATCACATGAAAATGCACTGCTCTGCTACTGTCACTTTTCACAGCTCCATCTCAGTATCTCTCTTCAGGTTTCCTGCTGACTGACAATGTCAGTTACAACATTTCGCACAATTTTTCTTCTCGATGTGTGAAATTACATATCCAAGAACTGTGAAAAGAGAATCAGCAGGTTCCTGGTGCTTTCTCTCCGTAAGGAAGAAGAACTAGCCACCATCTAAGGAAGCAGCACAAGGCAATAGCTCCAGGGGAAAAAAAATCTATGAATACTTGTTCACATTTTAAAACACATCTGCTATGATTCTCTTCAAACTGTTTGTTGTCAGAAAAGAAGGCCAACAGACACTACTTACCTCAAGCAATTTTAAAAGATATTAGCAGAGATTAATTCCTGAATTCTTAATTTTCAATATTTTGACTGGAAAGATGATTCTAAGAATAATGTTTATCCAGAAAATTCCAAGTTTTAAATGCTGCTTACTGACAATGTATAGACTAAGAATTATTTGCCTGGTAATTTCAGTCAAGTAAATACGGCAGGTTTATAAACAACACACAGGACAAAGAGGAGAAAAATGTATTTACAGACAACAATTTTCTTATTTATTCTGCTCAGCAAAAGTAAAGTAGGATAGATGTTATAGCTGCAGACCCATGGCTTTTTGTTCTAGGCACTGACTTAGGAAAAAGATATTAACTTGCTCACCAAAATACAGCTGACCCATTTTCATTATATTTGGTGAACATACTACACAGTTATTTTTCGTGACACCTGAGAGAGAGCCCAGGTGAGGGTACTGAGTGTGGTGAAGAGATGTGGAATCCCTTGCCACGTCCTACACCTCTGGCTTGGTTTTTTTGAGTTGTTGAGATGTTGCTCTATGAGCCACGGCATCAGCACAGCTCCCAGTGATGGGGCTATGGAGACTGATGTAGGGTGAGAGGTGCAGTCCACACAAACATTTTCTCACATGCTTCCCTTTGCAAAAAGTACCCCCAAACAGTCAACAATGAAAAGGAAGATCAACACAAGCAAATCTGATTTATAGTTAATTAGAGAGATGGAGCAAGCACTCACTCCAAAGACTTCCTTTCTGCTTGTAAAGCAGCAACCAATTCCCCACTGAGGTGCCATCTACCTCAAATGCTTACGCAGAAATACCAATGGCAAGAAGGCATTTTGTATATTCTTTTTGCATTAATTGAACATTTGGGAAACAAGGACAAAGCAGCTTCTTACTGATGACAAGAACTTACTCTGGAGGTGCTTGACTGAAATTTGAAGAAAGAAACATTTACTCATGAAGGAGTACAGTGGGAATAGAAATGCCTGTGCCATGATGAAACCCTATCTGTAATGTATCAAGTGAGGTCATTGATAAAAACGAGTGCCACATAACAATTTCCCCACCTCCACTTTAAAAAATTTTACAATAATTAATTCCTATTAATGTAAATTTTATTTAGTGTAAGTTTTAAAATTGTATTTCTTGATAGTTTGTTCTTTTCTTTGCCCATTTCCTAAGCAGTCCCTGCCACTAAAATAATGTTCTTATGCCTAAATTATGCTGCTCTTAGCATCAAATTTCAGGCAGTTTTTAATTATGAAAAATTAGATATGTAACTTAGAGCTTCCCCAGGATAATCTTTGCATATGTTACCAGGACTTAACACACCAGGTCAAAACAGGTTTTGCAGTCCTTGGAAGTGATCTGTGGGCTAATTTTTACATGAATAAACTGTTCTTGTACACTTTCTCCAGTCCATTAACATGAACAATCTCTTCTTTAGAATTAGGCACAAATGTCCTCACTGATTTTATCTGATTGTCAGGGTGATGCATTTAATATGTTGTGTGCTTTGTAACAGTTTATGTCCATCTCCTACAAAGTGGTAAAGGGGATTTTATTTTTATTAACAACAAACACAGTCAGTGGGGTTTCATATCATACTTTGGGGTGTTTTCCCTTGCAGGTAATTGAAGAGTAAAGCAGAACTGCAGGACTATTGATGCCCTTCCTAAATGTTCTTGTGTAAGTTATTGCCCTGGGAACCTTAAGTGTTCTACTACCACAGGCAGCACTTGAATATCTCTAGAAACAAAGACATATTTTAGACCCCAGAGACCCATTCAGGTTACAGATGACCTGACATGCTGTACTGGTAGATTTTCAAGATTTGGACCTCCAAATCCAGTTTAGCCAGGGTTTATATTCAAAAATCAGTCCAGGAAGGAAAGGTGTGTGTCAGTCTTGTTTTCTAACATGTCTTAGTCACTGAAGGATTTTTCTTTAGCCTTTTGAAAACGAGACAATTATAAGTTGTAATTTTGTATCTATTCATTTTTATACATGCGTGTCCAGCCTTGGAAGGCCATTCTCTGTAATCACTAATATTTCATCTTTTAAATGTGAGCTTTTTCTGTGTTGTGTAGGATCAAACTGCTTGGCAGGGCAGCAAATTTGATTTACACTAGGAAAGGGATATTATGCATATAAAATTTCACAGTTCGTTTTATATCCTAATCATCAGAAGCCCTTATTTGAGGTCTGAACCAGAGGGATTTGCTGCTCAGAAAATCAGTGTATCCAATATCAAAATATTTCAAAAAGTTAATTTCATTTCATCCTTCCGAAGACAGTTAATGAAAGGTGCAATTCTAGTGAATAGTCTTTGGTCACAAAACTCTCTGAGTCCTCTTTAGTTTCATTAAGAGAGAGATTTAATGTAATGTTAGATGCTGACATTTAAGGGTCACTGCACTCCTATACATTGCAATAGAATGGATACCCATTAAAAATATTGTAAGACTAATCCTGCAAAGGGTGAATCAGAAGCTGAGGACACTCAGACCTCCTTAGGGGCTACTGATTTCTAGACAGATCTCTAATGACTCAGCTCTGCTCTTCTGATGCTCGTGTTCTCCACCTTGTTGTGATTGCTCCTTGTTCCTGGCTCACTGTGAGCTTCACAGGGATCAAACCCTGCCTTCAGGGATGTGCCCAAACTCCTATTCATTTCCACTGGAGAAACAATGACTATTGCCAGAAAACCCCCTGCTACTCTAAATTAGGTGAGGGAATGCCCTCTTTTTCCTTTGTTGAGGTGGTTCAGAAGGGAAGGGGCTTGCAAAGTCTGTGAGGCAGACCTGTCAGCATTTTCCCTCACAGTTACAGACAGCCAGGAAAGAAAGAACAGAGTACTTGGGTGAGATTAATCTGTCGTGGCAAGAGTATTTATTTTACTGACTTAAATCTTGGTTCTCCCACCTCTTCTCTCTACAGCTGTGGGCCATTATTGGTACATATTTCTTCATTTATAACATTCTGAAGTAAAATATCTTTAATCTTGCTGATTTTTGGAACTGAGTGTGGCTGAGATGCTGTGCCACTGGCAGAGTACAGGCAACAGAGAACAGGTCTTCTGGCAGAACCAAGGCAATTTTTGGCTCAGCAAAGGCTTAAATTGCTGCACCCCCATACTGGGTTCAAGGTGCTGCAGAGCTTAAGCTGATGCAGAGGGCAACAATCACAGAGTGTCAGGTCTGTTCTTTTGCCCACATTAGTGGGTGTCTTCACTGTGGCTGCTGAGCTTATCCAGTCTTCAGACTCCTTCAATATGTCACTTAGGGATGTGTAAAAGTTGCTGGAAAATGTGCTCTATATTTATAAAGAAAATAAAAAAACTTCACTCATAGGTCTGTGTTGTTGCTCTTCTCATGTGTTACTCACCCAGTGTGAAGTCAGCAGTCAGCTCCCCACCCAGGTCTGCAGAACTGAACCTCTGAGTCCAGTTCTTAGTTAGAGTCCTCTTAAACCATGCACAAAATCAGCAAGGGGATGCTGAGAGGGGGGTGCTGACCTGAGAGTCAGTGCAGACCTGCAGTAAAACCACAGGCGAGTAACTTCAGATTCAGTTCTTCCATCTGCACTGATTTCTCTCTGGACTCTGAAGACCATGACTGAGAAGTGAATGCAGGCACCAAACCTGAGTACCAGCCTTAATAAAACCCTAATTGAGAAGAAAACCATTAAATCCTAACTAATATCCATACTTTGACACACACCTATGGAAAATTATTAGCATTTAAATTGTAACAAGCTACTTTGTGTTTTAAAACAAATAATAAGTCAAAATAATGTTTGATTGCTATGATTAATTCAGTTTTGACTCACAATCCAGTTGTGATTAATTTAAACAATGTGGGTCTTGAAATATCCATTTAATAAGGTAGGGTAAATCCTAGATACATTTAAAAATGCAATTACAGGATTTGGGGTTTTTTTAATCATCACATGTAGTTCCAAAAACCATGGTGCTGTAGAAAAAATATTACTTAATATTTTTAAGGCAAAGTTTTAATAGTTTTCAGATAGTTCTCTATACATTTGGCACAATTTAAGTCTCTGAACTTCCCTAGACATTGTGGTGCACAAATATAGACTGATCAAGAGAAAATAAATCCAAAATTAGCCCATCTAGCAGTTTCCAAATGATGCCTGTGCTGCAAGATGCAATCCTTCAGGGTGTCTTTGTGTGTACAGTACTATTGATAAACCCCAATTTTTGAAAGAAATGTCTGCACATCCATCTTCAAAGCAGGACAACCATTTCAGCCCTAGAGCTAAAAGTTATTACTAATAAACCAGTCTCCAACCATGAGCTCACAGTTCTAAACTACTGGTTATGCAGGGGAGCAGTAAAGCACATCAGACTCATGGTCTTCATCAGCACATCTCCCTTTTTCCTCTTCCACTCCAGTCCCTTCCTCGCACCAGGATTCCTGCTGAAGTAGAAGACTGTCTGGGCAGTCACTCCTTGCAGTCATTTGTGCCTCTGTGATTGTATCAGCAGAGCCAACTGAGGACAACAGATACTTCAAGTTACAGACAGGAAGTCAGGAAGGTACATGACCAGCCTGAGAAGAGGCTGCCTACATCAAGCCAGAATCATGCTTGTGTTCTGCTGCATCACACTGACCTGTTTTGTCTCTGAAGGTTGTCACAGCTTTGAGATTATTGTTAACAAAGTGGGAAATAATAGCCCTGTGACTACCTTTACATCTAGAGGGCAGTACCAGATAGCTGTGCAAAATAGAAGTCATCTAGATGCTTAAATCAGTGTCAATATTTCATTACCACAGCTTGTGCCCAGATAATTTTCCAGGCTTCAGCCAGCACGTGTAATGAGTCATTGACAACTAGCAGTGGAAGTGCACACTGGTTACAGACCTACCAAGGAGGCTGAGCATGAGATCACTTTCCAAAATTTCCTGAGATTCTGGGACAAATAGTGACACACTGGGAGTTCCATCCATGACGCCTGGGTCTCCTGGCTGAGTGAAGGTAAATGGCATTTTTCTGCTGCTGTGACCACAGCATGTAACCACACACTACAACCACAGATGGTAGCACCACGCCTTCAGAGGAGCTGCTCTTTCCCTCTTTCTTCCTTGTACCTTTCCCTCAGTAATTCTTATGCTATGAGGAATGTTTCCACAGCACTCTGTGGGTTTTATGTATTAAAAGATCAAAGCCTAATATGGAGAACTATCGGATCAACCAGGCTGACTTTTTACAGTCCCTGGGCAGCAAATTTCAAGACTTATTTTCCAAGCCCTTTTTCAAATGGGACACAGGAGAATTTGTACAGTGCTGGTACCCTAACAGTTCAAGCACATATCTGAGCAGAGAAAACATTCATCCTTTTTGTTGCAGACACCCGATTGGATATGCTATGTTCTTTCAACTGCTTGATTGCTATTTGGCAGTAGTTTCTGAACAATTTCAAATTTAATGGTTGTGTGTATCAAATAAAGGGCCTGCAGTAAAGCAGACTACAAGGATATGCATATTTTATGCTTAGATCTAAAATTAATAACTGCTGTTAGTGCAAATAAGTAAAAGAAGTAATATGTCATCACTGGACTTTTGTTTAGACTAATTTATGTGATATCTGCTCTGCATCAAGCAATACAAACATACTTCTATCTGGCTCCAGTATTAGTACATACATTTGGGATGAAAATAGTATGACAGAAAAAGCAACCTGCTATGCTTTTGATTTTGACTAAAATATGTTTCTCAGCAAAAAATAAATTTATTTAAGGTAAGAGAGAAACACTGTTCTTTACCTCAAGAACTTCCAAGGCTCTCCTCTGAAGCCATGGGGATTTGAGAAGAGTCTGGATTAATCCATAGGTAGGATTTAGTGAGGTGCAGAAACTACTCAGAGAGAAACATATCACATGTCGTCTGTCCATCCATCCATCCATCCATCCATCCATCCATCCATCCATCCATCCATCCATCCATCCATCCATCCATGCTGAAAGTCACAGTTTTGACCAACACTAGAGAGTTGGTCAAAACTAACCAGACAAGTTGAAAATAAAGTACTGGGTCTTTCCTCTGCTTTCAGAGACTCATAAAATAAAGAGTTGTCAATTCAGCCGTTGCTGATTTTAGTGAAATAAAGTGAGAGGTGAGGTAGCAACCCAAACCCAAGGGAAAGGATTTGCCACTGCAGCAGTCCTGTCAACAAGTGGGAAAAGCACAAAGGAAAGCCTTTTATGTCATGGAGGTCTCTCCCTGAGGCTCCACAGAGCCTTAGTGCGCATCATTTCCTGAGAGAGCCCTTCAGAAACACTTCAGACACCCATAAATATAAATATTCAGCAAAATCCTTGGCAGAAGACTAAAATTTTAGTTAACATAAATGATTGCTGTCTGCAGCATAGCAGGCTAGTCCATGGAGGGAGAAACAATTTTTGATTTAGTCCTAAACAATACCTGGGGCCTCCTTCAAAATGAAGAATCACTCTTTCTGACCATAAAGCACTTGAAATCAACATTCCTATAGCAGTGAACAACCAAAATTGTATTTTCAGAATGGGGAAATACATAAAAGTGAGAAATCCTGTTAAAAAGGAATTTAAAAGAAGAAGAAAAATTGTAGATCCTATATTTATACACACTATTAAAGTTTCAGAATAATTGTATATTACATATCTAAAAAAACCCTCAGAAACCAATCCTTAAAGGACCACACAAAAAGGCAGCATGAGTGTATAATATAGCACGGGCAACTAATTGGGATAAGAAGAAATCCTTCAAACAGTGGAACTCATGGGAAGCAATGAACAAAATAGCAAGGGACATAAACCATAATAAGTCGAATATCAATTCGCAATAAAGCTGGCCAAAATGATTGTAAGGAACAGTGCACAAAAGGAATAAAAAAGAGTAATAAATATTTTTTTCCAACGCATTAAAAGAAATTTTGTCAGAGACACTGTAAGGTTCAGAGATGATTGTGCTGTAATGGTAGTGCTGATGAATGACAAAGTAATAAATATGCATGGGCCAAGGAACCCTAATTGCACATACTCAGTTATGAGCTCTAGATAAGCTAAGCTATTATCACTGAAAAAGAGATCTGGTGGGTTTTGTTCTTGTGGATAGCTCAGAGAAAATGTCAGATCAGTGCTCAGCAGCTACAGAGTACCAAGCAGAATGTTATAAATAATTGAGAAAGGAATAGAAAAATTGAGAAAATGCTGAATAAAATTTGCAAAAAAACCCCCTAAAATTTCTAGATATTATGTATTGCTGGGCAATGATGGGTTGTCTGTGGGCATTTCATTCGAGGGCATTCTTTCCATCCCTGAAAAACAATGACTTGGGGGCGATCTCAGTGATATAAGCTTGGTTTTGTTACTTTAAACATAGATTTTATAGTTTGTGCAATGAAGAGGATGAAATAATGCTCTTACTGGAAAAAGACAATCACAGCATTTTTCTCAGCTTGATACAACCATATGCTTGGTCATCTTGCTACTTAGGAAAAGGCATTTTCTCTTATTACGAGCCAATATTACTCAACAATTGCTGGGTGGAGTCAGGTGCTTACACCAGGTTTCACACCTTTTTAGTAGGGAACAGCCTGGTGGAGAGCTGAAACTCCTACCAAGGATGTCTGTGGTGTGAAGGCTCCCAGGTCAGGTGAGATTGCTCAACCCCGAACCTCCTCTGGTCATCATATCCATAAAGACCCTCATTTCCTGAAGATGGCTGGGTGAAGGAATAGCAACAAGCCCCCATTTCCTTCCTAAAAGGAAACTTAAGCATTTCCTTGAGGCACATGAGATCTAATTACCTCTCTTGCCTAAAATGATGTTCACTGCCAGTAGAATGTCCTTGGTATGATCTGTAAGGTATTTATAGCTGGGATATATGAATTTCTTTTGGAGAAGGCTTTGGCAATCTGTCTAAAATATAAAATATCAATGAATAAGAAAGTGGACATGATTCTATAGCCTAGTGCCTGAGTCACTTGTTGGAGAAGGTGAGGAAATCTGGATTGGAACTGCTCCTCTTGTTTATACTCTTACCACATTGAAAAACATCCTGTCCAACAAGTGATACCTTATCCAACAAGTGGTACCTTTTCACTGTCTCCATGTATCTGAGACCTTGAATCCAAAAATGTCTTCTTGCCTGGTATTTGAGAATCTCTCTTATTCAATACACTTGAGAATGGATTTGAGTTCTGGGTCTGTTAGTAGTGACTATAGTAAATAGTGATTAGTCTTAAGGGTCAGCCTGCTTAGTGCCAGCATGATGTGGATCCTTCAGGGTTGGCCTTTCTGTGCTAGGGGAAGATTCATTTCAGAAATGCAGCCATCTGCAGATCCACAGGTATTGAGGACTTACACAAAAGTGTGGCAAGAATGTCCTCAAGCTGTTTTGTGGATTTATTGCCTACCTAACTGCTGTCACCAGTTTCAGTGAAGATGATCCCTATGGGACTACCACCTTTTTGCAGATCCAGCTTTTAAGTCACCCATACCTGTAAAGCTGACTATTTCTCTGATGACTTTCTTCTGAGTTCATGCATCTTGAATACCTTAGTCCTTATTTGAATCTTCATCTTTTTGTTAGGTTTTGGACAGTATTGAAAGGAAGCTACAGAAGAATTAACCCACTGATGGGGAACTGATCTTTTGAAAACTGGTCTAAGACTGGAAGTAGTGCTTGTTACACCAGAAAATCCCACATACCTCTTTAACTTCTCTTCCAAGTGCAAAAGAAACTCCCCCAACCTCACTTCTCTACTAAACACATAATAAAACATCAAAAAAAAGGGGGTTTTACACAAATCTGTGCACAACTTCTTCCTAGGGAAAGAGAGCAGGAACCACACATATTACATTGCCTTAAAGTGCTACTGGATGGCCATCTGATCCTGCTAATGAAGGGTGTGGTACAAGAGCCAGAGTAAACCAGAAAATGACACATTGGCTTTTACATTAACATTTTGTTTGCCTTTGAAGAAAAACCAAAAGCAAGTTAGAGAGTTCAGAGGAGATCTATTTTATTGTCTGTGCCTTTGATTTCCTTTTGAAAGCAAGTTTGCTTCCTTTCCAAGAACTGACCTCCAGGACAACGTTTTTGTTGCATTTCTCTTCCTCATTTTTCTTGTCCATAGATAGGCCAACAATATTGCAGCCTCTGGAATCCTGAAATCTTTGGCACAAGGAGGAAGCTATTGTATAAATCTGCTTTAATAGGTCAGAATCTCAGCTGGTGTGAATTGCTGTAACTCCACCAGAGTGTTGCTGGTTTACACTAGTAAATAATATGGGTCTGCTGCTCTAACTGCCAGAATTCATACTTCCTTCAGCAGAAATACCAGGTCCCATTAAAATCCTTCTGTTGGTTTCTGCTGGACAAGCAGAAGCCCTGTTACTCTGTTCCAATATCTAATTGCCATCTGGAACCAGTAGCAACCACATGAGAATGTTAAACTGCAGCTTTGAGAAGCCTGCCTCTCTTTGGGCTTGATTCACTGCTGCAGCACTAGGTCTGTGTAACTTCAAAGAGTTGAGGGGAGTCCTCCATGCTGAATTCTGTGCCCTGTACTTGTCTAATCACTTTCCTTACTACTATATGTTTTCTCCTTTTCCTAAGCACTTATTTTGCATGTTTTGAGGGGAGGATGGGCTCTAATGGAAAATTGAAGATTCTGTCCCTTCTGTAAGATTAACATCCTCCATTTGCCAACGCAGTATAAAAGCTGCCTCATACTTTCTCTTGTTTGTTTCTTTTTTGCTGAAGTCATCCTCACTCTGGGATTTTTTTTCATTCTTCCTGTGAGCTATTATTTATGAATTTACTTTTAAATTATTCCCCTTTAACTTCTAACTGATCCCACATATTGTTTTGTGATAAACACAAGCACATTAGCAGAAGGGAGCATTAGGATGATTAAGCTTTGTGTATGGAATAGGGCAGGCCAAAATATTTTCACCAGTGATTATATTTTCAGTTAAATCAAAAGTTATTGTCCATATGCACATGGTAGGAAGATATTTAAAGACTTCAAATGTGGAATTCACTCTAGGTAAACTATTTGAGTTTTTGTTGGTGTTTTTTTTGTTGTTGTTTTTTTTTTTTTGTTGGTTTGCTTGTTTTTGTTGCTGTTTTTGGGTTTTTGTCGGGTTTTTTTTCTTTTGTTTTAAAGAAAAAAATGACACGTTATCTTCTTCAAAAGGAACTGACATGGTGTGAGTAACATGAGTCTTGATATAAACACCTTCTCTGAATCTGCCCACTGGTGCTTATCCCATGAACTATCACTTCTGTAGCATGGAGCGTTCATCTCCCAAACACATGGGAGCCTCAGTATCTGCAATGTCTGCACAAAAGCTTGGCATGTCCCATAAGAAAGTCTGGTTATTGCCCCAGGCAGTAAACAAGATCCTAAATCCTCTTAAATCTGTAAGACAGAGCTTCTCAGGACTTGTGCATAAAAGTAAGTTCAACAAATGGATATTAGTGTGAAATATTTGTACTATCAGACCCCCAGCTTCCATGTGGTGATGAGTGTTTTTAAATGTTGCAGATGAAAACAGGATAGTAAGACTCTGGAACCAATAAAAGCAAGGCACGGTTCCACCAAAGATGTCCTCAAAGAGCAGAGAACAGGCAATGATTTAAGGACTCTGTGCACGAGATTTCAGCAACGTCCAAAAATCTGGGAAAGGTGAGAAGAAATGCTTCTCTCACTGGAAAGGGGAACTAATCTTTGAATGAACTACAGTAGTTTTCTAAGAAAAGAAATAGCATATGCTCAGGGCTATTTCTGTGCTGTCTGGAGTTACATAAACACAATACAGTTATGGATGCTAACAGCTCTAGGTTCTTTTTATTAGTCAACCAAGTAGTACATTTCATAAGGTATTATTCATCCAAAATTTGCTTCCTGCTCAGTCGTGTCAGTATTTGACCCTTAGGATTCTTCAGATAAGCTGTGTATTCTTTTCTGTCCTTCACATGGAAATAACACCTTTGCTGTGTTACAGAATGAGGATGAAGCTGGAGACTGATGGCACTGTGATGCAGTGGACATGGTATTATTATTAATTTAAAATTGTATCTTCATCCTGAAACTAATTTCCACTCCTGCATGCAAAATAGATTTATTTTCAGAAGTTAGTGTGAAACCAAGAGGTAACAACAAAATGGAAGCAGTAATAGGGAGGATTCCTACCCTTGGTTTCCATGCTTGCTGTACAGTGGCAGCTAGTTAATGCTAATCATAGAATCATAGAATATCCTGAGTTGGAAAGGACCCACAAGGAACACTGAAGTCCAACTTTTGGCCCTGTCCAGAACCGTCCCAAGAATCACACCATGTGTCCTGAGAGTGTTGTCCAAATATTTATTGAACTCTGTCTTGATGCCATGACCAGTTCCCAACCACCTTCTGTGTGAAGAACCTTTTCCTAATACTGACCTTAAACCTTCCCTGACTCAGCTTTGTGCGGTTTCCCCAGGTCCTGTCACCACAGAGGAGAGATCAGTGCCTGCCCCTGCTCCTTCCCTCACGAGGAAGGTGTATCTGTCCTCAGTCTCCTCTTCTCCAGGCTGAACAAACCAAGTGACCACAGCAGCTTCCTCTGCAGGCCCTTCACCATCTTCCTTGCCCTTCTTTGGACACTCTCCAAGAGCTTTATATCTTTATATATGTTCATGCTGCTCTCGAGACTTACATCACTTGGACATCCCTCAAGCCGCCGCGTGTCACAGAGGGAATTTGCTGAAAGATCACAGATGTGGACTTCCACAGCACCAGAGATGCTACAACCAATGCACAGAGAGTACAGAGATTGTTCCCAGATCTCTTGTCATCCAGCTGTGAGAGTGCTGGGAGCAGGAATGATCTGGAAAAGGAGAATCAAAAATGAAACCTCCTCAATGCCAGTATTTCTTGAATTCAGCCCATTACCCAGTCTACTTCAGAGAAACTCAATAAAAAAGTTGAATGTCATTCCCCCCAAAATTGTAAGTAAAATTAATAGATTTTTCAATCCATGGATATTTCTCTTTCAAATAGTATATCTTGCTGACTTGTTTAAAAAGCAAGTCAGTGATTTCAGCCAAGTCTCCTACTCAGAAATTGAGTTGTAACAGTCTGCGAGATCTGATTTAACTTCAGTTGCACACAGTGTTTTTCTTCCACTGTTATTCTGTGTATTTTAAATAAATATTTTACTTCTTTATGTGTTTACTTCGAAGCAACAATATGAGTACAGTATAATCTTGTCTGCACTAGGACTGAGAATAACATGGAACATATTCAGAGTAGTATAAAAGAAATACCCTTTCTACATGGGTGTTATATTCAGGTTTTATTTGCACATATTCCCTATAATTATAGTTTAAGTGGGCTATTTTCCATACCCACATAGGCAGTATTTTCCACATAAAGGTTCACATTGACTTTAGACCCACCCACAAGGTATTTACTTGCATCTATACATATAATGATCAAGCTCAAAGCTGCTTCAGCCAAACCTAAATATTTTAACTTGTGCTTATTTTGCCAGCCATTTTCTCCTGCATGAGTTGTTTCCAGTTTACACAATTGCTTTTATAAAGTTTCCGGTGCAATGTGTTTGCTCTTTCACGTGAGTATTGAATGCAGCCTCAAATTCAAACACAGATTTTGAGCAATCAAAACATTATGAAAGTTTTCTCAAAAAAGTTTTATTTTACTTGTTTTCCAATGTTTAGGTTGTTTGTAGAAGCTGGATCTCACTTGAAATTCAATTTTTTAATCTCCCACAAGTTCAGCAGAACTAAGTCATACAAATTTTCGTTTATTTTCTATGTACATCTCTTGGACATCAACTCGATTCTCATTGCCAGGCATTTTGAATCTGCAGATACGAGAACGGGCAAAATACTAAGCAGCAGCGCAAGCCATAAACCCCTTTCCCACTCAGTTTTGGACCTTTCCACTAAACTCTTTCTCAAGCTATTCCTAATGGCACTATTGTAAACATGCTCTTCTCCCTGGATTTTTAGATGGAAAATATGATGACACTGTAAGCTGTAAAGTAGCATGGAGTAAGTGAGGACATCTTTGCAACAGGAAGATTCCCAAAGAAATAACATCTGTATGTATGTCCCTTGATCTCAGGGAAATGTCCTCTCAGGCTTGAGAGAATTTCCAGTTCAGAGCAACCCCCAATGTTATCACTCTATTCAAAGTGGACCATGAGTGTAAAACGAGCATTTTTCTCAAAAGACCATATCCTAAGCACAGGAAACTTTTGTAGGTAGGGATATTCCCAAACAACATGAAAATCCTCAAAGGGAAAGCACCACAGAATGTGAACTCTAGGGAAAAAGAAGGCATTGTACACATACATGCATACAATGTGAAATCTTTCAGGGAAAACATTCTGTCCAAAGTAATATGTGAAGGGTTTTGTTTTGAAGAAGCCACCCCCTGCTGTGGCAGTAAGTATGCATGTATGATTACTAAGATGCCTAATTAAATTATCCTTATCTGAATGCCAGCTGAACTCAACAAAGCAGATAATAAGTTCCAGAAACAGATACCATGTGGGGGGCAAATTATTTTACTTCGAAAAACTGGAGCTTGAAATTAGAGACGTGTAAATAATAGAGAACATGGTTTCCCTCCACCCCCACTGTCTGCACCTGAACTGCTATTTCCATCAGACAGATCATGGAGCCAAAAGGCAGCTGCTCTCACAGCTCTGCATCTGTGAGGAGATTTTTGTCTGCCTTCTAACTCCACTTTTAAAAATGGGTTTCCTGCAGATTTGCAAATGGACAAGGGGGAGTGATACGGTCTTATAATCTTGCACAAATTAAACATCAGCTATAAAGAATCAGAGTATTATAAACTCTTAATTATTTTTCAGAGTTTTATCTTGGCTGCAGATTAAGTGCATCATGTGAGGAGAGGCACCAAAGATGGTTTTGCATGGAACTAACTCTTCTGAGGAAAAGCCATCCATTGGGGCACTGCCCAGCACATCTGGAGTGTCAAGACATCTTTGTGCAGGAACAATCAAATCTTCCACACAACACTCCTGGATCTGAGTCCCAGAGAACATTGTGCTTTCTACATTTCCAAATATATTCAATATGTGCCTGTGTTAAGTTAACCCATCATTGGCCCTGGTGGATCAAAGCTAGGTCCTAAAAATACATTGGCTCAGGCATTTCCAAGCACTTAATGGACTTCTTGAAGTGCTAACTCAGGTTTGATGCAGCACCTGAGAGAACTAGGGCTCCTTGAACCTGAAGACCCAAGGAGTACACTGCAGAAACCAGATTATCTTTAGCATCAACAGAAGCCAAATATTAGCCTTTCTAGATCTTACAACTCATCTCTTAGATTTAGGTTTCAATCACTTTCCCCAGAAAGTTTCATGTGACTATTTATGGGCACACTCCACAGCACAGGAGTGGTCCAGGCTTTTTGGGGCAGTGCCCAGTCAGTGCCCAGCTTTGGCACAGCCGAATGCTTTGCTGGGAAGTGTTTTTTGGAGCCAAGCCCCCTCTGGGAAAATATGGCTTATAGGGCAGAAGAGGGGACTTCACTGTTTTGACTTAATGCCAGTTCAGGCCTCTTCCAAGGACAGCAAGCAAGCAGCCAAAGAGGTTGGTAATTTTGGCACATCTTGGACTTACTAATGTATTTGTTGAGTCAGTAAAACAATGCAAAGCAATGGATTTTTCAATGCAGTGTGATAGGTAAATCAATACTAGAAACATTATTCTATGTAAGGTGTGATCATCTAAACACTCTCATGGTACCTATAGAAACAACCTTCTACTGATTCTGCATGAAATTCACTGATCCAGGGAGCTTTCTGTCCCTTGGTTAATGTCAGAACATAAAAAAGGGGATCAGATATCAGCCATTTATTAATCTGAACTGCTGGAACTTGAGCTGAGCTTCACGAGGACCTTTCCTGGAGGCAAGAGCAGCTCACAAAAGCATCATCCCTAAGGGAGGGTTCAGCCAGTGCAGATTTGCAGTTTCTTGTCCCAGACAGTGGACTCTGGTGGAACAACCTCACTCTTCTGTACTGCAACTGAGCGCTACTGGGCTCACACCAGTACCAGCTGCATACCAGTAGCAGAGCAGTTCTGTGGAGAGCCAGCAGAAACTTCTGTCCTGGCCTGACCTACCTGGCCAAAAGTTAGGGAAATTTCTTCATGCTTCAGACACATTATAGACAATTATAGTAAATATCAGTAATAGTATAGTAATATCAGTATGTCCTTGGAGGAGTTAATAGATCTATATTACACATCATATGTGTATAATGTATGCAGTCTATATAGTTGCATGTGTATTATCATAAGGCATACATTATGTTACATATATTATAATATATAATATTTTTATGTCAGTCTATATATTGTGATATCAATAAAAAAAAGTAGGAGCATTTAATTTATAACAAAATTTTCTCTCTTTTCAATTTTTTCTTTTCTTGTTTTTTTTTGGTAAAAAATGTGTTGCAGTGGTAAACACGAAGGTACAGTACTACAAGACTAACACTGCTGGAGTTTGAAAGGTGTGTTTTATGTTCATAGCACAGACCAGTATACATCAGGAAACAAATTTTCTAGGGAACTCATTTTTTTCTGTGAAGGCCAATATAATAAATCAAATAAAATTCACTTTTGCCTTGAAATTCTAGTGATGCTGTGACTGGTTTTAAAGAAAAGATTTGGCTGCAAGAAATGTCTATGGTGAAGGTAAAATTCCTAAGGAACAAAGGTTTTTCCTCATGCTGGAGGCACAACCGCAGTGCAAAGTCTTGGTCAAGAACTGTTCATCATTCCTTACAGATTTCCTTTGTAATATTGCCAAAGCCAGCTTCAAAGATTTCATAGAAATTATGGTCGGAAGGGACTTTCAGATCATTCAGTCAAACTTCCTGGTACACCACTAGTCAGGAAGCACTAACTAAATTCTTTATAACCACCTAAGGAACTTGGATGCAACAAATATTTTAGAAGTCCAGAAGACTGGAAATATTCAATATTAGAACAATTTAAATACTAGAGCAGCTACAGACAGATGCTTTTAGGCCTAAGGAATTTTAGACGAAATATCATTAGTGAAGGAGTGGAATTGTGGTTCAATAAAAGATTAAGAACAAAAATAAGACTGCCATAATATATTATGCTCCCATGGAAATTTGGCCTGATCAGACGAAGCTATTTCTTTTTCCTCTCTTCATAAAATTACTTCTACTTACAAAAGAAAACTGCATTGCTTTATTATACTTTGCCTTCTCCAAGATATTAGAGTCACATGATATTAGAACAGAAAAGCATGGTTTTGTTGGCTAAAACAGGATTGCAAATATGTCTGATGTGTAGCTGATAATGAGGAAATATCAAGGTTCCCATTGAGATTCCAGCAGGATCAGCTCTGGTACAGTATTATTTTGTATTCACATGAGAAGTCTCAGTAGTGTCATAGAGTCCTTGCTGAAAAAAATCTGTCAGGATTTAGAGATCTGTGAGGCAAAAAATACTGAAAGGGAGAAATTACTTTGGCATGGTGATGTGGATAATTTGATTAAATGGTCATGATCTGACCATTTAATGGGTGCATTTTCATACATCTAAGTGCCAGGTATGGGAGACTGAAGAATACAGTCTCTTCCTAGAGGACCATAGGTTTTATCCTACAAAACATCAACTCAAAGGAGGCTTCTGTCTTTGTGTATAATTGCCTCAACAGGCAGCTTCAGGGCAAGCTGTGGCAAAAAATCCTAGTGCAAATCTTGAGTTTGCAAGAAAAGTATCAGGGAGAAATAGGAAAGCCTTCTGCATCCTGTGGGCAAGCTTTTAGTGAGGTGTTAATCTCTAGATCCACTGCCAGGTGAGAGAGAGGCTCTAAATCCTCGTGGTCCTAAATCCAGCTGACTGGGCTGCACATTCATGTAGGCTGGAGGAAGGATGCTGTAGCTTGCTGCGGAGCATCTTCCCAAAAACAGCTGATCCCAAGCAGCCCAGGCTGTAGAGCAGGATTGCCCCTGGGGTTGGTCTAACAAACCATGGCAGCCACAGGTGGGGTGTGGCACACCTACCTGCACTGCTTGGGAGCACTGTGCACCTCAACACATCTGCCCATGCAGGCTGAGAAAGGCTTTTGCTGTTTGGTCATTTTCATTCACCCTGCAGGGAACAGTAGCAATAAATTACAAATGTGGAATGGATTGTGCTGTTAGTTTTGCTGACAGGGATTTTTTAGTTGCATTAAATTCCAATTATTTTCCAAAAAAGGAACTTGTGGCTGACTTTGTATTTATTTTCAGCACAAGAACTAGTTGTGCGCTAATTTATTGTGTGTTTTTGAATTTATTTTTTTTTACTTAATAGGAATAAAAACTACTATACCTGCTAGGAATTAAAAGTAATATGATAACAAATAGGTATCTGCTGGAAGAAAAGAACTGTAAATCATTAGGGACATGTGCAATCCAGGCCTCTTTCCTCTCAAGACTTCATTGGAGCAACATGTAGAAAGAAACAGCCAATATTTTAGAAGCAACAGGAAAAAAAATCTGCACATAATTTGACTTTTTTTCTATAACAGCATTTTTACTTGCATGTGGCCAGCTTATTAATCAAAAAACTGGCAATATATAACTATAAAATGGGCTTTTCAAAGATTTATCACTTTGTCATGCACACAAAGAGATGCACATTTTACGTGTTGGAAAAATGCCCTCAGCAGCAAATAACGTTTATACAAACTCTGAAAAGCCAGAATTCCATATCTTGTGCTAATGATGTTTAGTATCTAACAGAAAGCCTGAGAAGGAACTTTAACATGTATTAATAATACTATGCATTTTAGGTAGATATTGAGCACCCAGCTCCGGTGTGATGAATGTACACATAAACTTCAAAATTAGTCTTAAAAGCATATAAACCACTTCAGTTGTTAAGATTTTCTAGAACCAGCGTGTGTGGGTAATATCACTAAAAGCAGGTATGTTGGATAAAAATGAATGATGTCCCTTTTCCAGTATAAACCCAGGAGTTCATCTTCCAGTGTTGTTTATAAATAGAAGAGAGTCAATTTGCTTAGGATCTGCAGGACGTTTGGGTACTCCATTTAGATAATGACAACATTTTTAACACAGCTATCACTCATTAGGTCAAGAGGTTGTGATTAATCAAGAAGTGTTTTGGTTTCGTCTGATAGACATCTAGTCTCTTTAGTTTACAGTTGAATGAAGATGGCTTCAAGAGTTTACAGAATAAGCTGCAATGATACATTAGACTGAAATTGAGATGGAAGAGAGATGTGTGATCTATTTTAACCATTCCATTTGCATTACAATGTGCTGTGTGTGAATTCATCTAGGCATTGCTAGAGTAAATTAAAATCTGCTGGGAATGTGTTGAATGCATTACACAACAGGAACGCGCTGGCAGGTTACAGCTACAAGTCTGCTGAATGTTACTAGATGATATTGTTGGTGCGTGGATGAAAAGAGGAGAGTCTTTTAATAACAAATGGTTGGTTAATGGCTGATCAGGAGATGAGAAAACTTGAGATAGAATGAGTTTTGACAAAAAATGTCTCATTATTAAGTCTGTTTCCATGGCATATTTGGATAAACCTCCAGACTGAGGCAGTACAGGTCCTGCCACACAAACTGCAGGACAAGGATTCACACTCCTTTCTGAAAGATTAACTTGCAAACACTTGGTTGCTGTATGAAATGTCTCAAGATACTATAAAACCTCAAGGTCACAGTCTAAGATTATCTACCAGCATTTTCCTCTCACCAAGCTCTGATCCAGGTTTCTGGGGTATTGTAAAGGTCTTTGCTCTAGCAACACCTCTCAAGGAGCCAAAAGAAGTATGTCCCAGGGAAGCAGATTGCTCTC
Source organism: Melospiza georgiana (assembly GCF_028018845.1). Taxonomy (NCBI): domain Eukaryota; kingdom Metazoa; phylum Chordata; class Aves; order Passeriformes; family Passerellidae; genus Melospiza; species Melospiza georgiana. The sequence goes on from NC_080432.1 coordinate 39,688,650, forward strand.
AGTAGGAAATGAGAAGTATAATCAGCTGCCCACATCATCTGTGAATACACACCTTGCACCCACAACCACAAATCACATCTGCAATCTGCAGTCAGCACTTCTTAAAACCCTTGCAACACCTTTGTAAAAAACATACTGCCACAGCCCACATTGCATGGAGGGGTTTTTTGTTCATCTTTGAATAATCAAGTAAATCAAGTGCTAATTCAGTGTAAAGGTTGTAAAAATAATACATAGCTTGACAGTTTATTGCTTTTTCATAATATACTTATCTTGCTCATTAGAAAAAAAAGTGGGTGAAATTTCTGAAACCTTTTTTCTTTTTTAATATGTGCTCTTTGGAGGATGCAGCCTGAAGAAGCATGTCACCTTTGTGTTCCCTTTCTCCTGATCACACATACCCATGCAGTCACATGTATGCATGCATGCTTTATGAACTTCCTTTCAGATGATGCTGACAGGTTGAAGGCAAAGTAGCACCAGGTGAGCAAATAGAAACCCTGCAAAACTTTTTATTAAGACAAATCCCATAAATTTCACTCTTCCTCTTTTTCTCCAGATTATCTAACAATCCTGTGCTAAGCACTGCACACATGCTTTCTTTAATGCTACAACCAAGGAAAAATATGAATACTTGCAAAATACATGCACTGAAATCTGTGTGACCTCTAATACTGTTATTGATTGGAGACATCTGAAAAATTACAGTAATGACATGTTGTTGTAATTAGCATTGCAAGTTTCCCTGGTTTAAATTAGAGAACATGCACTAGAAAGTCCAGAAGCCTCATATGAACTGCCTTATGATTCTAAGATGACTTAACAACTATTTCCACACTTGTCAAAGTCTAGCATTGATTCAGAAAACTCAGTAGGCTCTCCAGACTGAAACACCTTCCTCAGGCAGGGAATTCCTCTATGGGATGGTCTTGCTGGCTCTCTCCCAGGGGACACACTTGTCCTGCTTTTGGCATGACTCAACTTCTTGTTGAGTCGACCTTTGCCCCCTCAAATGAAAGGGTTTCATGCCCTGGAAACTGGCTCTCTTAGCAACTTCCACTCAACTAGAACCTTGTTCTTCCACAGCAACACTGAAGAAACACAGTAAAATACCTGTTTGAATTATTGAAAAAATAATATACTTGGGGAAAAGGAAATGCCAGGCAGACCTAAAGCTCCTAAGCAAGCTACATCAAAGGGTGCATTACACATAGCTGGAGGATTAATGTCCATTTATCTAATTAATGTTTTTATCATTTAGCATGCTATTAAAGAGATTTTAGAGAGAGTAATACTTTCAGGTAAAACCACAAATTCTAGTCATTAGGCAGCTGCCTCTTCTGATCCTATTATTAAAACACATATCTTAAGTAATCTCTGAAAAGTCAGTACTTTCAGAATATACCAGGAGAACAAGATATTATTTTCCTCCTGATATTCAAAAGAAACATATGGAGGAAGAAAAAACAGTCTATCAAGAGCTGCAATGTTTCCTGAACTGAAGTAAAGGGATAAAAAACCAAATAAATGAAATGCTTTAAACAATTAAAGGGAAGGATTTGCACAGGAAGGAACTTCAGTATGAAAAGTGAATAAAAGGAAAATAGGCTAGGAAGACAAAAACAACTGAGGCAGCCTATTCAGTCTTGACTTAAAGTTTTTCTAATATTTGATTGAGTCCAGTTATTGATCCTGCAACAGTACCTCTAATGACCTCATCTTCTACCATCTAATACTGACATCAAGATTTTAAAAAAGGGGCCAGTCCCCTGCTGAAGTTAAAACAATGACTGCAAAATACCAAGGAACAAAGTTCAAAAGCAACAAAAGAAAATTTGAAAGTCCTTACATTTCCACATTGGCTGTAGAGACAGGCTCTCTCCTTGCACAATTGCCCTGGCAAACAGGTGTCTGTTGCTGTAATTCACATTGAACAGCAGTCACCCATCAGGGCTCTAACAGGTTCTGGCAAACTCCCCTCTGCCTGTGGCTGGTAGGAAGGAAGAAAACAAATACCTGTTTGTTGTAAAATGTCTTGGAGTGTGGAAAAGGTTCAGAAGTCCTAGCAAAGCATTTGAGGAGTTATCTTTAAAAACATGCAAGTGTCTTATCCCTCGGTGAGCTAATCAGAATCTAGCTTCAAACCCAACCCTTGGCCTCACTGCACAGTGTATTTGGCTTTTGCTCCTGATCTGGTCTGACCACGTGCTTCTCACAAAGCCCTTCACTTCAGAGATGGCTTTCCAGCATTATATTCTAAATAAAAATACAGGCTCCTCTTTGTAAAGGGGCTTGGAACTGAAGTCTGGTCCTTTGGCGGAGAAAAGGTACTGAACTCGTGCCTGAAGGGAGGCTCCTCTCCAGAGGCCAAAGCAAGGCTGGAGCAGGGAGCACCATTCCCATCCCTTGCAATGAGGGTGTTGGAGCAAGCTGGATGTGGAGGAAAGGGGCATTCACAACCCCAGAGTGGTCTGCTTGAGTTGTGCTTCAAGGACAATAAGGTGTTCATTGCAGTGACTTAACATCAGTAGATGAAAATAAAAATCTATATCATAAGGAAATATATTAAAACCCCTGTTTTGGTAGTTTGAGCCTTGGAAGTCATGTCAGCAGCTCAAAGTTCACAAGATTTTTAGTTTAAAACATTTCAGGGTTGTTTTTCTTGACATACTGTTGGTGTCTAAGATGATACCAGAAAGAAGAAAAAGTACACTAGCTTGCAAACACAGACTTGAAGTAAAACAACTCCAGCATCTCCAAAAACTTTCTAAATGAGGCCCAAAAAGCCCTTTGCAAATATTAGGGAAATAACCTTTGTATCACCAAAAATATGGTGGAAATCCTATTCCTATTTTATGAAAGGTGGAAAAAGATTAGAAAGAGGCTGTCCTTGATTAATGTTATGTTTCTGTCTGGCATTAGAGAGATGTTACTTTTTCCACCACACTCTTTGGTGCACAATGATACATAACATTCAGCCCAAACCTCAAACCCTCAAAAAAGAGCCCTCAAGACAGACAGACTGACCCAAAGTGCCCATGACATAGTGGGGCAAGACTCAGTCCTGCCTGCACAGAGGACTGAGCCAAAATAATCATTTACTCTTCAGATCTATGTCTTAGGGGAAAGGCAAACAAAAGAGCTACCAGCGACACCATTTCTTGCAGCAGCATTCATTTATGTCTTTAAATCATTTCTGGGGGCAAAAGGCTTGTGTTTGCACAGCCCTTGAGAGACATGGTGCTTGCAATCCTCTTATTTCTTTTTTCTCCCTTGTTATTTCTTTTTCTCCATTGCCCTTCAGCTGCTCCAATTCAGTGCAAAATGTTGTTTGAAGAGTTTTTGGGCACTGCTTTCCACAACAACCATTGCACAGCTGAGTTAGGACTTACTGCCTGTACAGCAGAAAAATAAACTGGGCTAAAGTTTCTTCAGCAGTAATGGAGTGGGATTTCTTTTAATTTAGTTAAATACTGTTGCTTGACAGAATGAAATCTGATCTCTAAGGTAGAGATTAAAACTGGTGGACCTAGTGCAAACTATTTGGGGTTTTTAATTATTCTTCTGGTGAATTATCCTAATTAAATTTGTCAGACAATCATAGGATATACCACTTGTGTAGAAACTGATAATGCTGGCCATTCATCTCCTGTCTAGTAGCTATTATATTCTCTAGATAGAAATCACATGAACTGGAAAAGCAGCATTCAAAATATTGAAGTTGATGCACAATCACCTAATTAACTTTTCCTTAAGCGCTTGGAGAAACGTGGAGTAAGTGGAGAAATAGAGTATTTTACAGAGCTTTTGCCAAATGATGCTGTTGGTCACACCCAGTGTTTTACATGAACACATTTTGCTGGACGAAGAACCTGGCACAAGATATTGTTTGGAAAGGGAAGGGGAGGGAAGACAAGGCAAGGCAAGGCAGTGCAAAGAGCTTTCTAGCTTTTTTTCAGTTTGTGTTAACAGATAATTGGCCATCTACTGGACAGAATATTATTTCACCATCCTAATAACTTGGCTGCACATAAAAAATCTTTTCATGCTGCAACTTGGCTCTGAACCATTAACTTTTTTCTTAATAACAGCAATAAAATGGAAGTCAGTCCACAATTAATTCCCTTCACCAGACTTCAGTGACCTAAAATATGTAGCCTCCTTTGGAATTCTGTCAAACTCAGTGGTTTCTGATGGATATTATTTATGCTTCCATGTATGCAAACAGCCACTCATCAAGTTTTTGATAGATACTATTAGGAATTTATATTGTACATGTCTAAGCTTACATTTCAGACCTCTGTGGTCATATTGAAGAAAAGGAATTTTGACTTTATAAACCATCATTTGCAATTTCATACACCAGCTTTAGTTAGCAAATAGCTTTCTCAGTTGAATTGAATTTTTTCTGCATAATAGCCGAATGTCTGTTACTGATAGATATCATAAAGCAAGAAGTAAGACTAGAATAAAAATACTGAATAGCTTTATTCTAGTTAAGTTCCTTGATGGAATGATTTTGAAAAACAGACATTTTAAAACTTCCAGTAACACAAAAAAAATCCTCATATATTTGAGAACTGCCTTTTTTTCCCCCATGCAGGATGCCAAGAACCATGGCCTGGCCCTCATGACAGTACCCTGTTGCTCATCCTGAGCTTCCAAGCCATATTTGTGGCTCCCAGGGAGTGTGTGCTGCGTCTCTCCCCAGCCTGTCTGCAGGAAGGCAATGAGACAAGACATAACAGAGCTGCTGCTGCTGCAGCAATCTAGGAAGACCAGCTGGAGTCAGAAGATTTCTCTGAGCACCACTAGGAGACCAAAAAGTTCCTGGAGAGACACTCCAGAGGCACTGCAGAGTAAAGGAGGTATAAGTGTAGCTCTCCATGCAGGATGTGGCAGTTCTCCATGCATGTTTTCCCAGGGCACCTGTGTCATGGTTTAAACCCAGAGAGCAGCCAAGCCCCACACAGCCACTCACTCACACCCCCATGGCAGGGTGAAGGAGGGAACTGAAACACTAAAACTGAGAAAACTCACGGGTTGGGAGAAAGATGCTTTAATAGGTAAAGCAAAAGACATGCATGCAAGCAAAGCAAAACAAGGAATTCATGCACCACTTCCCACTGGCAGGCAGGTGTGCAGCTCTCCTTAGGAGAGTAGGGCTCTATCATGCATGATGGTCACTTGGACAGACAAGTGCCATCACTCTGAATGTTCCCTCTCTTCCCTCTCCTTTCCCCAGCTTTATGTGCTATATGGAAAGCAATGTCCCTCTGGTCAGTTGGGGTCAGCTGTCCTGGTGTCCCCTCCCAGCTTCTTGTGTCCCTCCAGCCTCCTTTCTGGTGGGCTTTGTGAGGAGCAGCAATGGCCTTGGCTCTGTGTAAACTCTGCTCAGCAGTAACCAAAACATCTCTCTATTACCAACACTGTTTCCAGCACAAATCCAAAACACAGTCCCATACTTGCTGTGAAGAAAATTAACTCTATCCCAGCCAAAACCAGCTCAACCTGCCTTTAGTCATAATCATAGTCATGATTTAATAATCTAGCCTTTCACTATAGTCATTCAACCAGAGCAGAGAATATGGCTCCAAATGTTTATCAACAGCTGCAAACCGAGGAGCCATTTTAGACAGCTGCCCTGAGCAGTACAGGTTTGCATGCTCACTCAAGAATTTGAACATTTTGTTGCCCATTTATTCCCAGAACAATTACTGGGGGAGTGTGGAAGGGAGCAGCCTTGGGTTCTGGTTTCTGGCCCCCACAATCATGATGTGTAACCAGATCATCAGCGAAATGTGTCTCAGCCATGGCATGGGGCCTGGCAGTGGGGTTCCTCCCTGGCGCCCAGGCCAGCCTTGGGCTCCCTGCTCCCAGATCTTCTTACAGCTGCCAGCTCCTGCTGGGGCCATGCAGGTCCTCAAGAGGTGTGTGGGGTTCCCATGGCCTCAGCCCAATGTTTCTGTGTGGCAGGAGGCTCAGCTCCCCCTGGCAGCAGCAGGAGCTGCCATTGCGCTGTTGTGCTGTGGGCCCGGCTCCTGCATGTCCCAGCCTAGGCCTCCCAAGGACAGGGGTCTGCAGGCTGCCAGCACTGTGAGGCCCAGACCTCCTGACCTTGTGTGTCTCTGGCAGCAGGACACCTTGTGGCCCACATCAGGACAGCTCTGAGCACAGGGACAAGGCAAACTGCAGGCACCCCCAGCTGATTTAGGTCCAACGCAAAGGTACTTGCTTGGTGCCTGAAGCCTTAAGAAAGTGAGGTGTGGGTGTTTTTATCGCATTTCTCCCCATAGACACTCCATGTCAGTCCACCTTCTCCTTCTTCCTTAACTCTCCCTTGTTTTCAATTCCTTCCCAGTGACCAGGGACCCAGCTCCTGGTGTGGTCAGAGCCGTGGCAGGAAGGAGAGCGACCTCCACGTTCCCAGATATGGCCCTCTCTGTACAGCACAACTGCACTGCCTGCTCATGCTGTTAGATCATATTGCAAATTCATGTCTCATCTGACCCTGAGGTCTCCTTCAGCATTGCTGCTTTCTAGGATTCTCCCTCCCTTTGGATGTCTGTGTTTCAAATTACGTTTCCCTGGGTGTACTGTGTTACATTTTCCCATGAATGCTGTTGTTATTTTCCAGCTCTACATTTTAAATCACACTATTACACTTTAATCACTATTACATTTATTACCTCTGTTTTCATTGATGCACTCAGCTCCTTCTGAGAGTGAAGACTGTAAAAATAGAATTGTAGAACTATCTGTGGCTTCTTTCTTTGATATTGCAATTGTCCAGCACCTTTTCTCTCTCTGTATTTTATTGAAAGCATTGAAGACACCCAGGAAATATCCTCCATATGACACAAGTTGTGAAACTGTACCTTTCCCAGCTTCCATTAGTATTTCTTCAACATCTCTTGCCTTTAGAGTCAGTTTTTAAACAATCCATCAGGCCCATTTAAAAATACTTGAAGAAAGAGACCTCAGAAACACCATCTGCCAATACTTCAATCAAATATTCACTTTTTACACTGTGAAAAGTTCCTTATTTTCTTAGACTGAATTTATACTGGTTTTAGGATATTTTGCAAAGGAGATCCCTTGTGTGATGAGTCATCTGGTTTCCACACATTCCCAGCTCAGAGGTGATGTCCCCTGAGGCCTGGATGGAGCCTGATGCAGCAATCAGTTGCAGAGACAGCAACCAGCTGTACCTTACCAGGACTGGACACCACTTTTAGTGAAGTTAAACTCTAGATTGCTGTTGGCTTAGTTGGCAATTGCTTTTTCTGCAGCTTATTTGACATTAGGCTTTCTCTCAGTTTTCATTACAATTTTGATTTAATTTAATATTTATATTTCAATAAGAATCCACTGTCTAGGTTAAGAAAACTGCGTTTTCCTTACTCTGAGAGACAATCCTGAAATATTTGTAAGCCTTTGGGGTTTTTTTCCTGACTAATCTGAAGGGGATCTCAGGCTTCATCTCCCTCATCTTCTAAAGGATCAAAATGCTGTGCTACTGAAAGTCATAGGCATGGTAGAATTACTCCTAATAAAGAAATTCAGAACAGATGTAACATTGTATTCTTAAAATAGAGCTATTAAGGCAGCTTTACAGGAAAAAATGACAGGGTGGGCAAACCTAAAGTATATGTAATATATTGTAACAAGTTCTAGAAAAATCTGTGAATGTTATACAAGAAGTACTGAAGGGAGGGATAAGAACTGAACTACATTTTTTGCTGCATATCCTCTGTGTCCACAGCTCACATCAGTCATTCTAGAATCCTCAATATTTAGAAGGTTTTGACTTTGCTGTATCTGAATAGTTCCCAGATCGAATGTGTACTCAGGGCAAGCTTCCACCAAGGTTTCCAGGGCTCTTTAGAGAACTAAAATTGCAAAGAAAATAGATTCATGTAATGCATTGATTTCACTGTCTCAAGGTGCTTTCAAATTTTATCCCAATTCTGTTCACAGAATTAGTTCACGTGCTCCTTGCTATGCTTTCAGTCAAATATTTCCATTGAAAATTCAGCACGACAGAAAGTAAATAAAAAGCAATTCTTTTAGAAATAAAAGTGCAAACAAAACCATTGATTTCTCAACACCATATTTTGCGAACAATATCTCCATCATAAAAATATTTTAAAAAGCCATCCTCTCATCAGATGAGTCCCAAGAAGCTCCCAGTTACCTCTTGCCTATGGTACCACTCAGTCCCGTCCTGTTTTGAAGACAACCCTGTGGCTGGTGGTGGGATGCTGCTGCACTCTTGCTGCTCTATTCTGTTTTTCCAATACCCAGCAGAGAGAGAGCATTTCAGTGTTCAGGCTTTCCTCAGTGTTGAACATGCCTGGGAAGACCAGCAGTACAACTGGAGCATTGGTGGCAGTATTTATCAGTGTATAATCATCTGTAGTCAGGTCCAAGTCTCATAATGCATGAAGGCATCAGAGGGCACTGGTTTTGCATTTCCCAAGAGTCAAATGTTTTGCTCCTAAAGCAAACATTAAAAAAAAAAAAAAAAGAAAGAAAGAAAGAAAGAAAGAAAGAAAGAAAGAAAGAAAGAAAGAAAGAAAGAAAGAAAGAAAGAAAGAAAGAAAGAAAGAAAGAAAGAAAGAAAGAAAGAAAAAGAAAAAAGAAAAAAGAGAACACATCCCATGATCCCATTCCCACAGGCCAGATTTTATTCTCATTTGCTCTAAAACCAGGAACATCAATAAAGAGGCACCAGTCCGACTGTGCTTAGAATCAGATTTCTAACCTTGTACTTTCAGATAGCTCACAGCATTGAAATAATGCAGTGGTAACATCAGGTTAAATCCTGTCTCACTCAATTTTGCCAGAGTATTTTCCATCACCTTCAGTGGGGCCAGGATTCCACATAGAATATTTTGCTTTCTTTAAGGGAAGAATTTGCATTCACTCATCTTGAAGAAAGTAGACTGACTTGCTGGGAGTACTGCCTGTGCCGAGCACAGAAACACCAACAGGAAACAATTGGCTGCATTAATCCTCGCTGCTGGTTTTTGAAGTAAAAGTGCCGAGAGTTTTTTCCGCTGACTTTACTTCTCATCTTTGCAACAACCTAGACATGCTTTAAACATAATCCGTGTGCAGAACAGGGTTAAAACATAAAATATCACAACCCCAAATCCCTATACCAAGAGACCAGGGGCTTGGGAAGAGAAACTGCTAAACACTTCTTGTCAGTCTAGAAGCTATTCCACAGCTAAACCTGCTCATTTCGGAGATTTATTTTGCTAGAAAGGATTTTAATCTTCACATTTCAGTTCCTCAGAGGAGGCAAAAATCTTCCAAGTGCAGAGTCTGCAGCAGCGGTGAATCAACTATTGTAATACGCTGCCTCTTAAAATACTTCAGGGTAGTCAGGCATTAGGAAGGCTCCTATTTTGTGTGAACTGATCAAATACAGATGTTGCCAAAGAGTTGACCTTATTGACCGTGACTTAACTAGAGATTGAATGGCAGACAGACGGTCAGTAGTAGGGTGAAACCATGTTTTGGCGGTAGGGTGTAAATGTATATACAGTTTACAGGATGTGAATGACACCAAGCAAACATCTGTTCTATTGATAAATACTTGTTTTACTTCCAAAAATTTTTATCCCAGGGAAACGGTATGTGTGTGTATATATATGTATGTGTGTATAACACATTCTGCCCAATATTGTTAGGTGTCTCGTGTGCATGTTGTGGTCCTGGAAAATCCTTGAAATAGAAAAATATTAAAAATGGAACTAACTTTTCTTTCTTCCTGCAATATCAGATTTCATATAAAACTCATCAGCTGAGCTGAGTATTAGTCTTGATCAATGGCAGGAAACCAGGGGATCAAATGTTAATAAATCAGAAACAGATACCTCCACTTGAGCAGAGATATATCACCAACCTGAAAAATAGGTCAAATTATTTGACAAATTTTATATGCATATACCTAGAGGAAAAAAAAAAGCTTTTCATAAGATTCCTTGAAAACTCAATCAAAGGACAAATGTGGAGAAAAAGTAACCTAACAAGGTAATGAACATAGAACATGAAGTCAGAGTCCTAAAATCACCTTTATTTTCTTTTGGATTGACATAATAAAAAAAAGATTAAATGAAAAGGCTTTTGTTAATACAAAACCAACATATTTTGATTTGCAAATTTGCTCTGTCCTACTGCCTTGTGCTCCTCGGGAGAGGGTAGTGAAGTAACAGAGTAGGCCTGGTTTAGTGTGTGGTTACCTTTGCTCAAGAGTTAAATAGAAACATCACAATTACAGCAGCAAAAAATGTACATACAACAAGTCTGAAGTGCTCAGAGAGACACAGTGCTTCCAGTATCTTGGAAACTTGTAAAGGCACTAGGACCAGCTTTAACTTTAATATTTTTAAGGTGTGATGCCTAACTCTGTTAGCTCAAAGTTCCTTATATTAGTTTCAGACAAGCACCCTTGGAGTGTGGTCTTCTCTTCAAATTGAAACTATTTGCTCCTGTGCATAGCCTACTAAATTTAATTAGAAAATCCTGGTAGGCCAGCAGGACAAAATTTCCCTTCCTTCCTATTTTCCCCTTCCACAATATATCACCTAGAGTAATTAGGACCAGCGAGGGATCATCTTCACTGGATTAACCTTAACTAAATTGTATGCATTCAACATGTGCTCTTTTGATTAACTTGAGCCTGGACTGCTGCCTGTGGTACACCCACCTTGTAATTCTACACACTTAATTAATTTCAGATGAACGGCAAAAAGGATAAGCTGAATTCTCCAATTAATAAACTGACATTAGTTAATGTATTTTAGCTTAACTTTTAATTTTCTTCCTGTGTAGGGATAGGAAAAACAGAGAACAGGAGAGGGGTGGAAGGGAACAAGCTTTGCCAACAAGCTTGTAACGACTTTTCAGGGCCCGATCCTGCTGCAGCCTAAGCAGATAACTTTCCTCCCAACAAGGAGAGGAATTTTGGCAAAAGGATCAGTCCCTACATTTAAAGTATAAAATGCAATAGGCAGGAACAGGATTTTTTTTCTCTTTCAAAATGATAAATAAGCATTACTTAAAACCTCCTCACCTTAACTCGGTTTTCCATATGGTTTCACTCATGCGTGGGTTTTCCTCCTTATTAAAAAAAAATACTATAATGTCACTGGCTATGGGCCCAATCCTCCAGGCCTTAGTCCCACAGGCTAAGGCTATTTTTCTCTTCTCTACTGTCATAGGGAGCTGCCTAACAGTCCCATCCTAGATGCATTTGCCCAGATAAGTAACTTTGCTTTTGAATCTAGCCCTTGTGAATTCAATAGCATTTATCAGAGGAATTAAATTACTCATGTAGAAAAATATTTGCAGGAATAGATCCTAAAAATGTTTCTGGAAACACAAAGAAAAATCCAAAGAAAGATGCGAAGGAAAAACTTCTTCCTAGTTCTTTTTAAACTGCCTTTTGAACTGTTAATTCAATTGCTAATTATTAAGCAGAGGTCTTAATCTTCTCTGAGCAAATTGCAGTGAATACTCAGTTTCTTGTTTTTAATGTGTAGCTTTGCTGAATTTCTCTCCAACATTGGTATGTGTGGTTTCAGTAAAATCGATAGGATTAAAGTGAAATCTGCATAAAAGTATTTTGCTGAAATGAAGATTGGCTGTTCGGTGTCCTACAGGATTGAATTTTGAGTGAGAGCGAAATCAAGTTCACAGAAAACAAGAAATATACAGTCATATATGGTTCTTTAATTAATTCTGTCTCTGTAAAATCATTCACTGTTTTTCCTCTCCAGAAATCAATATTCAAACAAATGCTACCAGAAAAAAACAACAAATATTAGCTACATAATTCTATTGAAGATATTTCTAGGTTAGATATCAACAAGCTGTTTGTGCATGATTTATATTAATTGCCAGTACTTGGATTTTCTACCAACAAGAATAACGACAAATAGCTGTAAGCAATAAGATGGCCTAGCAAGACGTTTGTTTCCTAATTCCTATTTGATTATTTCAACAAGTCATCAAGTAGTATTTTAACATTTGTCCACTACTAAGAGATAGTAAATTATTTGCTGATTTGATTGATAATCTTTCAGAAATAACAGGAAATTTATTAGGTAGGATCATTATATAAAATTTTTCAAACATCTAAACAATTAATGAGCCTATTTCTCTCTGCAAAAGGAGCTTTGACACCTTAATCACTTCAGTGGTCTCCTAATTCTTGTGGATACTTTAACAGCTTTACCTCCCACCTGTAATTATTTAAAAAGAAATCAGACAAAACAGTTTGAATAGCAAAATCCCTTATGAGAAGGGAGGAAGATAGAGAGTCTTAAAGTAAAGTTGTCAGTATTTTGGGTAATTTTAAAACCATGGATTATATGAAACTACGGCCAAATTTCTTTTGATAAAATTAATTTAAAGAAAAAAAATAAAGAAAAAAAAGTTTCTATTTTAAAGTGTCTGTTTACAAACACTTGTGAAGATTCAAAGAACACTCATGATACAGAAAAAAAGCAACTGAGAGGGCAGAAAAGAAAGGGTTGCTTCATACTGACTTACCTTGTAGCCAGTCGGTGTGCGAGATCTTCTGGCTGAATACATTGTTTTTATTAGTGTCAGGTACTTGATTTAAAGTGAGACCTCGTCACCTTCCAGAGAGATATTTTTCCTGGAGTATATGCACGTATCTATTTATCTATTGAGTGTGAGTGTGTATATACACACACCTAGCAGTAGGCCTGGTTAGTGTCGGCTTGACTGAGAAAGGATGTTAGTAATTACCATTTCTCTAAACACTACTTTAGCATGGTTTAGTGTATCAGCTGGCTTCTGCTGCCACAGTACCCGTGCTGCCTACTGGAAGTGGCTGGAAAGCCAAAAGCCACAGTGAGAGCCGTTTCCATCTCCAAGGAACTCAGGGGATTTGCTGTCGATTCCTGAGAATGGGAATGTGCTTAGCTGTGTTTCAGGGTGTCCATGCCCAGTGGGGACCATCTTTGGGCAGTGCTGCGTGACAAAGCCCAGGAATGGTGTAGGACACAGGCTGGCTGCTGGACTGGTGTGTGCCAGGTGGGAGAGGAATCTTACACCGCTTATGCCCACTGAGCCAGAGCAGTTGGTCACAGAGGAGAAATTAAGCTTTGGCTGATGCTGAAAACAGCAGTAACAGCAGTTCTGTAAGACCTGGAACTTTCCCCACACCTGCACAGGGATCCTTTTGCAATGGACTTTCTCTGGTTCCCTGTTCCTTCCTTGTGAATGTGTTTTCCAAGGGTCACCCTGAAACAAGGAACGCAAGCTGAGAGCTGTTAATCTAGCAACTGATGCTGTAAACTCACATGGCTATTTTTCCCTTTTGCAGGCAACATTTCTACTGTTTTACAAACACATCAAGTGAAGTTCTCTTGAATTGACACTAAGACAAAAAACAGCCTGTGTGCATTAGCAGTAGAATGAGTCCATATTAAGAAGAGCTTCTGGTATTACATTTTATGAGCCCAGTAAATCAAGAGCATTAAGGAAAAATAGGACATTGCTGTTTCATGCAGTGTCTGCAAAACAGAAATTTTCTTATGTAACACTGGGAAAAAATAAGTAAATTTTCCCCTCATATTTATTATTTTACAGTTAGATCACTTTTGAATCTCTCTTAGCTCTGAAGAACTGTTTTTTCTGTTTGAAAAAACAGGTCTGGGGTTTTTGTTTTGTTTCGGGTTGTGGGGGTTTTTTCCTGATGTTTGTGTGGTCTCTATAGTACCTTTCCCATGAAAAGGTAAAGCTTGCCTGGTGAGGTGTTACACAACACTCTCCTTTCCCATGTTCTCTATGTGTGTTGATTTTCTAAAACAGCTCTTGAAACTCTTCTTTATGTGCTTGAGAGGCTTCCATACTTTATCACCAGCTGGAATGTTATTAATGTTTAATTTTTACCTTGAAGTATTTGTACATCAAATCATTAATCTCTATTGTTCAGTTTTGACTACAGTATTATTAAACAGTCTATTAAGTAAAAAAGAGACCTAGGGAATGTATAAAAAGGCACAGTATTATTCTGATGACAGCTTCCTGGTGGTCCATCATATATAAAACCAGCTATTAGGAATATGTTTCAAACTGGCACTGTAACACATATTTCATAGTTGTTAAATTTAATTGTATAAATAGTCACTGACTGTATTTGGACAGTTTTAAAAAAGCGAACGTGTAATATATCACCCCATGAAAAACATTCATGGAACATCTTCAACAACCACAGCTAGGAGACAACCTTCATTTTTTGTCAATAGTATCTACAGCAATTAGCTCTGATATTGAGCAAAATTAGAACTTGATCCTTCAAGCATTTATACACATGAGTAGTCCCACAGGGACCAATCAATATCCTCTGTAGTCATGGAAATATTCACATGCATATGGTCAATCACAAGTATACATTTTTCAGGAACAAGGTGTTTTTTCTAACAGTGAGCCATTTTTTGGGTTCAGTCCTTCTTTCTCTAAATTTTGGTAGAACAACCCATGTTAGTGTAGGATTTTGGGCAAATGCAAGATAAATTCTGAGAACAGTAAACATATTTTTCCTTTTATTACAGTGACTGCTCTTAATATTAAACTCTACTTCACACGAATAAACACCTAGCAGGGTGATACAGAACACAGGATAACTCAGGCATAAAGTGATTTTTCTGTAGCCTATACGGTTCTTTCAATATTGACATGCACTCTGCAAACTTTCAGTTGTTTTCTTAAAACTGAAGGTGCATTGGCAAGAGCCAGTGAAATGCAGTGTGTTTTGCAGCAGACATTTCTAATCTACTATTTATTGAATGACTTCCACTAAAGGTAGAAGAAAGATAAAGCTGCTGCTTTCAATTATGCAATCAAGAATGTAAAAAAGCAAAATTGTAGATCTCATATGGAAATAATTATATCTGATAAACTGTGTCAAACAACAATAGTGTTTGTGCTAATCACATTTGAGAAGGCTGGTATTGTAGTTGATTTTGCTACAAAATGGAAAACAATTAATTATAAATTCCATTGACCTATCCCAAACTGTCCTGGTTAATCAACTCGGTTCTAAATCATTGTTGGCTTAGACAGTAATCCAATCTGCTAGTTCCACCAGATTCTCTGCCATCACTCATCAATAAATCAATATTGAAGCTAAATAAGACTCCACCTAAGGACTCAGCAGTAATGACTGATACCCACCCTGCTATCAAACACTGTGGCTTGCTTTAAACTCATCTGTTGCATTCACCTTTATAAAGATCAAAGCTCCAGCTTTTGGGCCAAGGACTTCTAAGACACTCTCTCTTAATAGGGGATGCTTCAACCCTCTGTGGCAGGTAAGGTCTGAGAACTTCCAGCTCTGGATGCTGTTGAGAACAGAGCACTCTGAAAATATGTTTTAGTCACATCACCACATCATCTGAGTTGTCTCCCCTCTCTTCTTTCCCTAGGAGGCTGCTCTCCCTGGCCCTGCCCTCCTCCAGTGGGGATCCCCAACCCTGCCTACTTAACCAAAAGGAATCCCCATCCTGCCCACCTGCCCTTCCTGCCCCACACAGGTCAGCCTGTGCCATTACCAGCTCCAGAGCAGTGGGCACTGCCACCATCCCTGCCCTTGCAGGGACAGGCAGCACGTGTACCAGTACCACGAATAGTCAGCGTGGTGTGCGCTCCACAAATGTCACCAATAATCTCTAAATCAGGCAGCATAGAGAACAGCCTGACTACAAAGCCAACAAGGAACAAATGTGATTAAATATCAGTAGGAAATCTGCTGTATAATTGCTCATGGAAATTGACAGCTAGTGAATTAATGAACATGAATCTACTACTAAGCAAGAAGTAGGAATCTTCATAAGATGATCTTCATAAATTACAAGAGGAGGTTTCTCTCTCTCATTGCTTCTCCTTGAATGACTGTTTGAGACAGCATGAAACTCTTTGTCTGTTATCCTAATTAGGTCCTCTAATCTTATAAAAGATACTACTTCTGAGAGAAAGCCATGTGCATAAAATAAAACCATGCATTTTGTGCGGTACAGATAATCACCAAAATGATTATACCTTTGTAAATTAATTAAAAACATCCATGTAAGATTAAAGCTAGAAGATATTAATAGCTCAAGATACCAGAATATCACATATTTTCAGTTTGCTATTTTAGAAAAAAAAAAAAAAAAGAAAAAGTCTCAACACAATGATTCAATGATTTTAACTCACACATTCTTATTTTCCAGAAATTTTGGTTTTGTTTTTTTCCGTTACCATTTCCTATAAACAGATACAAGTAACACACTTCAGGAATGTCTTCATTTTTATCCTGCCATTCACATCTGTCCCTGCTTAATGCTCTGCTGGTGGTCTGGCTCCATGGTATGCCCACTGCAAGGTTCATCTTAAACAATATTTACATTGATTAGGGACCCCAGTGCACTAGAGGCACTTACTAGAAAATGAACACAATACCCTGGGATAACAGCGAACATCTAACTGTTCTATTTTTCAACTTTTTTCTGAATGTATTGTTTAAGTGTATAAACACTGTCAAAATGGAAAGGTGGCGGCGAAGGACACTGTGTGAATGTATAATATAAAAATCTGTGTGGAAAATGTACAGTTGATAAACATGCAGGGAATGGACACAGTGATGGATTTTTATTCAAGTTATAATAGTATGTGTTGCAATTCGGAACATTTTCTTTTCTGCGTATGCCCAGTAAAACTCTTTCCTGACACTAAAATCTTATAAGCTTAGTAACATAAAACTGGAGTAGGAAAGTAAAAAAACCCCAACAATCCTATGGTGGGATTCAATATTTTGCCTTACATCACATAACATGTTAATGGCAAAAACAAAGTTGAAACCTACATTTTGTTTTGAATGTGAAGATATAGGGATATGAAGGTCTTTTCAGATTGAGGGCCTGAGCTGCTAAATTTGGAAACATTCCAGCTGAGTGGTACTATGGAAATCATGACAAAGCTCTTGTTAAAGCAGGCTGAAAAAAATCAGAGGGTAGCTTGGGAAAATTGCTTAAAGCAGGTTTGGTATGGAACCCCAGACCTCCAATTGGGATGATATTCATTAGGTCACTGAAGAATAGGGACCACAGTCCTAGTGAGGAGCAACTGCACAGACTAAGAGGATGCTTGAACAATTGCTATTTTTGGTCTCCCAAAAATCTAGAATTTTCATATCTGTCAACAGAAAAATTTAAATGTTACTGTGTGGGACCACTGTTTGGGTGTTCAGATGCACTTGGAGTATAAGCAGAGTAACAATCTGCAAGGAGTCAGGGAGAAGAGATGTCAAATAAGGGGGTGTTGTGAAGCTCAGAACTGGTCAGTGGGTTTTCTCTCCTCTACCTTCAGCCTCCTGTGTCTCCAGCTGCACCCTGCAAGGAGAAGGTAAGTTGGAGGAGAGGATGACCAGGATCATATAGGTCTTTTTCACATTCCAGGTTGCTGAGGCGCTTCATGTGCATACTGAACGGGCCAGTCCTGAGAGCAGCCACTTCTCTGGGACCTCCTAGGCAAGAACAAAGTGTGATCTGAGAGTGAAACCATGCACTCCAAACCCTTCACTCCAATATGAGCCCAAGGAGAGCTTTTGTCCTCAGTGTGCCATGCCACAGAGGTCAGAGAGCTCCAGTAGCTTTAAAATGGACATGGAATAAGAAGCTGATCCATCATTGTAGTCAGGGTATCATATATGAGAGATGCTGGTGATATCTAAAAGCATTAGCAAAGTCTGTCTCCTTCCTCTGGCTCAGAATAGCAGTTTCTGTTTTCCTATGAAAAGTTGCTGAAGCAGTTGATGTTCCAGAGAATTTTATTCCCATCAAGAAAGACAGTCTCTTTCCAGATTTCTCCTAGGTTCAGAAACGCTTTGAGGTGACTAGAAAATTCTTAGCTGAGAACCACAATAGCAGGAAACGCACAGTCCTTTTTAAAGACAGCTTACACATTTGCTTTTATGCATACAAACTATTTGTGTATGTGCTTATACCTGTTCAAATCTGCACAAAAGCTGATCGATGTACAACTATCTTAGCAAAGCCCTTGTGCTGATTTATTAGCTGAAGAGAAACATGCATTCTGCTGCTCTTTACTACAATGTTGTTAATGACGATGGAGAGGGAGATATTCTATTTTCAGCAAAAGATGGAAAAGCACCCCCCTGAAAAATATCCTTCTGAATTAAATTATGCTCTTGTTTTTTCTAATCTCTGAACCCTGTACATAGCACATGAATGATCCCAAAATCTTGGGGATGGGAAAGTGCAGTCATTAAATGCTGGAAAGCAAAAGAAACTTTACAGGTACAAAATGCCACTTTACTGCAGCATATGAGTAAAAAACCATCTATCTGAAAAAGTGCTTAATTCTGACATATGTGAAGTAGGTATAAGCAAATCAAAAGTGATCCCTCTAAATCTTGTTTTGCAATGTGTAAAATAATGCAAGCTATATATTTAAGATGCAACTCAAATTAATATGGTTGTGTTAAATCTGTCTGTGAAATGAGATCTATGGCTACTTTTTTATATCACAGAAATTCCCTAGGACTGTTTTATGAACTCCTTCTGGTTCATTTTTTAATATTAAAAGATGGAAAAAGGCCTCTTTCTGTTTCTCTGTTCTCTACCAGTGAGTCATGGGTCCCTTGCTGCTCCGAGGGGAAAGTTGTTTTAGTAATTCTGGAAATAAACTTACTGCTGAGTCAGCCTCACAACAGAAAATGACAAGTTTCAAACATTAGAAATAAGAAGTAATGGTGTATCTCTCAGCCTCCCCTGTTAGAATTGGCTGGCATGTCAGGAGCTGATTTAGCAAGTTCCATATGTATTGGACATGAGAAAGGTATATAGGGAGGACAAAAAATCAGTTTCATTTAGTAGGAAAGAGGATAAAAGAAACCAAGGTAAAATGTAGGGTAAAGATGGAAGCCGCCCTAAATACTTTACTGACCATGGCACTCCCCCCTGAAATGCTTAAATGCATCCCTGAAGTAGATCAATATGAAGAGATTTTTGCTTTCGGCTTTCTCTGCTAGGGGTTTTCAAAACAAGCAATTTTAATAGCATTTCTAAGTCACTGTATACTTACAGATAAACCACTGGGATTTCGCTACTCTGTTTATCTGGGATTCTAGATTTTACAGAGCAAATAATTGGAAACAAAACATTTCCCAGCAATCAGTCTAGTCTTTATGATTTGCTAAACATGTCCATATGTAGTTATCGCTTGTATTTGGAAGATTGGTAGCAGTTTTAGAGGAGAAACATGCTACAACTGCAAATTCAAGTAGTCATTTGGCAATCGTATGGTGAAGCCTTTGCAGTTTGTTTTGGTAAAGGGAACCCAGGAATTTAATGCTACTGATACCTTAATATTGAATAACATTTTAAATGGCATCCTTTTAGTCTGTTAGAGTAATACAATCAATTTTTCAAACAGTACCCAATACCTTGCTGTGGAGGAGAAAAATGCTGCATCCTTCCCCTCTGCATCTTTGGACCTGATTCTGCCCTGCCAATTGTCCACAGATCACCTCTGCAGCCACCACTGCAATGGCACCAGCCCTTTGTGTTCTCTGAAATCTGAAAGAGCTTTTGCTAGTGAATTGTTTTGACATTATTCAAAGGCTAGTGAAACAAATATGAATCCTAAGACTGATTTCAATTTAATCTGAATTTGAGTAATTAAAAAAAATAAAAAGCAGTCTTTGATAGGCAGAATTTCTTAAAATATTGCAGTTCTCTGATTATAATTGGTGTTTCAGGACAGCGAAGCGCTCCAAATTAGCATGAAGTCCCTCCTGACTGTACAGAAGCTCTTGACTGGAATTTTTCACTGTCTTTATTTCTTTCTTTTCTGTCTTTAAATACCTCACTGAAGAACAGACCTGAGGCTTACTGAAGTCTTCTAAAAATACATAAATATTTTCCAGTAGTAATAACATGGTACTAAATATTGAAATGACTTTACATTTAAAGTGTCACTGTGACTTAAGTTACAAAATTTTTTGCAGAGGAGGAGAAAATATTAGTACTAAATAATGTGCTTGCTAAATAATTTTACACAAAGAGCATTTAAAATTATAGCTTAAAAAACTCAACATTAATATTCCCTGGGACTTTTTACTAGCAAGTGTCACTATGAAAGATAATGAAAAAACTTACTGTAAAATCTCTGAGTCCTTTTTGTTTTCTTTCCTTCTCTTGCTGTAGAATGCATATGTGCTGAAAAGTCAGAATTGTGCAGAAGAAAAATATTCCAAGACACTGTAAAAGTGCCTTTCACTTTTTCTCAGCCCGAGGGAACACTGACTATTTCAATAATCGGTGCGAACTCTTTGCTTATGATTTCTGTTTCCTTTCTCTGTTTCTCCCTCCCTCTCAATTTTTTTCCACCATCGTATGAGTGTTTTCTCAATAAAGGAAGTAGAAGAGCTGCGTGACAGCATTTATTGAAAGAAAATACAAAATGTGTATTAAAATGAGAGAGAGTTTAAAAAGAAAATATGAGGCGGGAATTGCAGTCTTAAGAGAGGGGCGGAAAGATGGCAAATACTACAGGAGAGCAAATTATAAATACTGAGCTTTTGCTCAGCATGAAAAGCAGCACCTATAGAGAACAAATTCCTTGCGTTTTACCTTTATCCCAGCTTCACTAGGGATCAGTGCTCCGACTGGAATAACTGTGAATTATCGTCACTATAATGGAATCCTGCAATTTACCAAAAGGATAAGGAAAAATGGACTTTCACTAGAACTTTCATACTTTTCACTCAACCTTCACTAGTCAGACATATGGACTATGTTAGCACTTCGGGTTACTGGCCCAAAGTCAACATTGAAAATTAATTTCCCAGAAATACAGAAATTGCCATTTTTCACACCTTAGGTAAGGAAGGCCAAAACAAGTAAAGCTAAAAGTATTCAAATGCTAGTTTTGAATCAGTTGATTTCCTCTGAAATAGCTGCTCTACCAGGATGACAGAAATTTTTGTATACAAAGGCATGCGACCCATCGCAAACCTGGTTGTAATTATGGATTTCAAAACAGTATCTAATAAGCCGAGACCCAGACAGCAGTGCACAGCAGTGGAACATGTCCAGTATTCATTAAAGATGTCCAATCTAGAAGTCCAGGGTTTAAAGACAGTTTTCAGACACAATTTTCCCACTTGTCTCAGGAATAAAGTAGAATAGCAAAAACAGAGGTAATAAAACGTGGTCAACCTCAATGACTTGGCATGCATTCTTGGCAATAGCTAAATAGAGAGACCACAGCTTAGCTCTGAGAGTGAACTTGCAACACCCTGAATTTTGCATCCTTTTTTTTCCTGTGGCTGTTTTTGTTGGACCAAAAAAATAATCCATTTGCCCATATTTTCAAAGATGACACACCAAAACCTCATCCACCATAAAAATACACTTAAATGCACCACTGTCTCTGAGAAATAGCACATTTCTCTCTGGGAATTATTTTGATTCCCCAATTATCAGAAAAAATGGAAAGACGTATTGATATCCAGTAAAGATGGAAGAAGTATTATGGTGTGGAAGGATAAAATCATGATCCTTTACTTGGCTTTTCTGTTATGGGTTTTGGGCCCATATGAGAACACCTCTGGCTAGGTTGCCTGCAGTGTCTAAACCTGTAAACCCTGGACTCAAAAAAAGGCTCTTGGAGGTAAAAGGTGAAGTCCATTAGTGAATAGACAGAGCAGACTTGTAAAATTCCATATCTGCTATTGCCACAAAGGGAGAACATGTCCCAGTACCGGAGTGGGAAATATCCGGATTAACTATCCAGCCTATGGTTGCCAAAATGAGAACCAAAAGTGCAGTGTGTGAGTACATCCATACATAATCATCCAGATGAGCTTTTACCTTTGGGTTTCATATTTGTAATAACTTGCCCAAATGTCAGTATAATTTACAGTAATAAAGCCATGTGCATTTGCTATTATATAGTCTTTCAAAAAATGAAAAAGGCATCTTGGACACAGGACAATGGTAAACATTACCTCCAAATGGTGCTTATTCATAGGAAAAAACCCTCTTGTTTTAACAGACAGGCATTTTCTGATGAAAGGGTCTTTTGCAGAAGTACCTCTCATTGAGAAATACCCTATTTTGTGCCTGTGAAAAAACCAAGGCTGACTGTTTAGGAGACTGATGTCCCTCTATTACAAATCCGTACTGCAAAAAACACTAAGGAGATTGTGACTTTAGAAGAACAAGTTTCATTGCTTGGCTTCAGACAGTGCGAGAGGGATGCAGAGGGTGAAATCTCTGGATCATATACCAAAATAAACATTTCAAATCTAATATACACACACAGAGAATTGTTAAAGTGTAACATTCCATAACCTAATATAAATTTTGGTACAACTTAATCTGTTAGAAAGAAAAAAATAATCAACGAGCTTATAATATGTAATCTTTTAAATTGATCAGAAATATGTCTCTGGATGGAGCAATTTCTGGCTTCTGAAGGTGCACAGGTAATCTGTACGATTCTGAACCAAGCCCAGAACCAGGACTATAGGTCAATGTGACATGATGGTCTTACTCTTATTCTTGAAGACCAGAGCCTTTTTCAGCCAAGCATGGCACAGGGTTGAGAGCAGAGGCCGTGATGATGTGTAGGTGCTGAGAGAACCACTCAGCACCTCAAGAGGTCAGATTGCAGTGCCCTGCAAGCAGCACAGCAGGGTGCAACACAGCAAAAATTAGATTTTCCACCCAAAGAAAATAAAACAAAAAAAAAGAAAAGAAAAAAAAGTGACTCACTTTCATTGAAGTTTAGACACATGTCAAGGAACCAAAGCCATTTGGGTCCTCACTAAGCTACCATGGCAATATCTTGAAATTTTCCCTCAAAAGCTGATCAGAATTTAGCCAGGTTTCTGGAGCAAAGCATGAAATCAGTTAAAGTAAATAGCTTCCCATTTCCCTCTGATCCACAACAGCTTCCTTCTTCTTGTGCTGGGGTCCTGGAGACCCAGGGACAACTGGGGCTGCCTGCCTGCCCCTGCGTGCCAGTCCAGCTCTGCCCCTGCATGCAAAGGTCCATGGGGATTTGCCAATTTGCTCGCTCTGACAAGTTGAATATCTCAATTACAAATTCTCACCAAGCAGCTAGAAACCTTTGTTTTTTGTTTCTTGGTGTGTGCTGAAGGAATTTTATGGAAAAAAAAAAAAAAAAAAGAGAGAGAGAGGTGAAGAGAAACCAAAGCTTGCAGTTATCAGGCAGAGCTTTGTTGCTGAAATGAGTCCCACCTTTAAAGTGCAGACTTTGTATTTTAACAGCTAGTGAGGTTTTCCTCATACTGAAAGAAAAGCTCCTGGGTATCTTCCAGAAAATTTATTTTTTCCGTCCCTTTTCCATGATCTCCTGAGCTGATTCTCATCAGAGGTAGCAGCAGCCTGCCCTTTCTATTCTTCCAGCTCCTCTGGCATCTGTTCCTCTCCCCCACTGCTGATATACAAGACTGAACTAGTGCATGAGAAGGCAGGGTGTTTGCTTTCAAACAGGAAGGAAAAAGGACAGAGTCCATCTGGGGTACGAATTTAACCATGGGTTCCTTGTATGACTAAGTGTGACTGTGTACCATCCTAATTTCCCCTTGAAAATCTGACACGGATGGAGGCTGTTGAATACATTCATGCTTGAAGTGAATTTAAGCAAGGCTGTGCTAAAGGGCAAGGAGTGCTTCATTTCAGAGGGAGGTCAGACTCTCCTGCTATCCCAAGATGTCATAAGGAATGACTAAAAATAACTGCCAGGAGTGGATTCCTCATTTGCTGTGTACCAATTAAGCGGGACTCAGCATGGCTTAGGTCATGTATAGATGGTGGTAAATGTAAACGCAGGCAGGCTCTTGCATCCCCCCTCCTGAGGAGGCTGAGGAGATGGGCAGACCCCTCCAGCTGTGCTGTGCATATGCCTCCCTTCACCCTTCCTGCTGCAGATTGATGCTTGCAGCGAGCACTGGTACGGGGATGGATGGCATCCAGAATGACTCATAACAAAGAGCATATGGCAGGACGAGATGTAGCAATCTAACATCTGTTGCACTGCTTATTATTAACATTTCTCACTTCTCTTGGAGCTAGTAACCAAAACCAATAAATATTGTCTTCTCAAATCCTACCTGAGGAAATCCCATATCCTCTTGGATTTTTCACCACTAATTGTGTTTGGTGCAAAAGATGAGAATTATTTTATTCTTTAGGCATTTTAAACAATCCGAAATTCTCTCATTCAGAGCTGTTTGAACAAGCTACAGTGAATAATAACTTCTCTTTTAGTTTATTCATGTCCTAAAGATTTAAATGGCTCCTATTCCACATCCCAAGAGCTGAAGTTTTGTTGTTGTTGCACTGAGGTGAAGGGGATGAGTTAAAAACAAACAGGATGAAAAAGCATCTTCCAAAAAAAGTAAACAGAGCATCCATCAGCTCATGGTACAGTCTCCCTTACAGTATGGTAACAGCAGCTGTACCTAACAAAGGAACCATTCCTGAAGGAAGTAAGAACAACCTCTATTTAAATTATTTTTTCTCAGATCATTTTTTTTTAGAGAGAAGTGGGACTGCGAGTGCAGACATGTAAAAATGGAAAATCAGCTGATGAAACAGCATGTCCACTTTGCAAAAGATTCACTGAGTGACGACATGAAATATAGTGGGCAGCCCCTCACAGGCAGAGATTAAACCATGTATCAAAATTAACACTGACCATAAAAAGGTATCCAAAGAACAGTGTTGTGACTGGATGATCTAAGTTACTCCCTTTCAGCTGAGAGATGGAAATTGTTGCCAACAAAAATGTTAGGATTTGACAAGACTTGGCAAATTGCTGGGATATAAAATCATGTTTTGTGAGTTATAAGGCCTTCCAGGAGATGTGACAAATCCTGAAAAAGGGTGGAAAAGCATGCACAGCCCACAGAAACTTACTCCCTTTTCATGGACCTGCCAAAAGAAAGGAAATATGAAAAAAAAAGTGCACAAGAGACTTGCCAGTGACAGACTTACCATTTCATTTAATAAGCACACTTCATAAAATGTTGAAAAAATTATTGTAATAAAGACTATGCACATTATTATAAACAGTGACTAGCTCAGAAAGCAAAAGTGTTAAATTTTTGCCCCGGAGACAGCGAAACTATTGATATTGGGATCAAATGTCCTAACCCAAAGAGTCACACCTAAAAAAGAATTAGAATCCCATTAGTAGTTCTCTCTATTATGTATAATTTTCCTCCTTCCCTGTCCCTTAAAAACTGATCATTGTTGATATTCCAAATGTTAATGGTAATGGTAGGAGCCATTGACCACCATTGTCCCAGCTCTTCCCAGAGTGAATGGAAGCTAGAGGTGTGCAGAGCAGACCTGGAAGAGGAGCAGGAAATTCACTCTCACCTGTGTGAGGGATTGGATGCTGTCCTTCATCTGATCAGTTGTTGTTCATAACAGGCAGGAGTGGGAAAGTGGGAATCAATTTTGTGCAGAGCACAAGTGTGACAGAGGAGAGGAAGCAGCCCTTTGTGGAGCCTGTGAGCCACCTGAAGGTTTAAAACACAGCAAACAGGTTACAGAATCACAGAATAATGAGTTTGGAAGAGACCCCTAAGATCATTGAGTCCCGCCTATGCCCTAACACCTCAACTAGACTGTAGCCCCAAGCGCCATGGCCAGTCTTTTATTAAACACATCCAGAGACGGTAATTCTACCACCTCCCTGGGAAGAGCATTACAATACTTTATTATTCTTTTGGTGAAAAACTTTTTCCTACTATCCAACCTAAACCTTCCCTGTCACAGCTTGAGACTGTGTCCTCTGGTTCTGTCAGTTGCTTCCCAGTGGAAGAGACCGACCTCCACCCATCTACAACCTCCCTTCAGGAAGTTGTAGAGAGCAATAATGTCACCTCTAAGTCTCCTCTTCTCCAGGCTAAACAGCCCCAGCTCCTTCAAACATTCCTCATAGAGCTTGTGTTCCAAGCCCCTCTCCAGCCTTGTTGCCCCCTCTGGACGCGCTCAAGTGCCTCAATGTCCGTCCCAAACGGAGGGGCCCAGAACTGGACACAGCACTCAAATGCAGTCGCACCAGCTCCGAGTACGGGGGAAGAATGACCTCTCTGCTCCTGCTGGCCAAAGGTTGTCACTTTCCCTGACTTCTTGTGTGGGTTATGCACTCGTGGTTTTAACAGGATTTCATCCCAGTTGGGGGCACGAGCAGAGAAGTGAGCCAGTGACCTGGGCTGACCAAACACCCTCTGCAGAGCTGCCCCAGCAGAAGGGAAGGATGATGTGAGCTTTGGGTGGACCCAGAAGCAGCGAGACAGCTCTAAGAAGGGGCTGAATGTAAGAAAAACCTTTTGTGGCTGAAATAGTTTAGTAGACTATGGAAAAGCCTCACAACAGAAACAGAGCCAAGATCTTCACATTGGAAATTTAAACCTGAAAGCATGGTACTCAGAGCAAATCTGTCACGCCAAGATGTTGTAGTGGATGTGGCATTGGTTCAGTTCCATTTCTAGCAGCTTCCACCTCGCTATCCATAATTTCTTTGGGGCTCAAATGCAGCAGAATTTGTCTTAAATAATAAACAAATGTAATGGAACACTTCAAAACTGATCAAGTACAATATTTATTAGCAGTGATTCTACATTTTAAAAGACTTTAAGTAAAATGGAACTAATTGCTAAAAAACTTTTCCTTCCTTTGCTTTTTCAAAACTTGTCTCCTTTAATTTCCTGAGATAAAATGTGACATTTAGAATATAAGGTTGCCCATAATTAAGCATTCTAACATACGTAGTGATGGAATTTATTTTAAAATATTGCCCTCTGTGACTGCCTCATGGGATACACATCCTGTTTTCCAGATAGTAACAGGATGTAGCAGTTGTGCCATTATGATTGGATTAGTGGATTTAATTATGTGAATGACTATACTAATTTTCCATTTTGATATGCATCATCTCTCTAGTCTCTGATAATGGAGACCTTCCATAATATTATCTGGAGCACACTGGTATTAGAATGAGCCCTCAAGCACAAATTTAAATTGGACACTTGCAACACTGCTGATGTGCAGCTTAGCATATCCCTTACTCCTCACACTGCCTTCCCAAAGACCTTCTTCACATCTCAGGAGGACACAGGAGAATGGCTTGGACCAAAATACCCACATACACTCATCCTCAGATCTTTTCAAACTCTTTTCACTTTTTATCACTCCAGAGCTGAACCCAAAAATGACACAGCAGTCTGTAAAACAAATTTTCAAAATTCTTAAAAATATATCAGACTCTCTTCAGGTCTGCCAGGACTGTACTTCCTCTATCAAATGCATTTTGTTCCCTATTTACACTCTAACAACTAAATACACACCTCAGCTCAGCTCAGGTTGAATACAATTCAATAGTATTTAATAGTTTCCCTTCCCTTTTCCGGCAAGGGGAATACATATGTAAATATATATATCTGTGTGTGTAAATATATACTTGTATACACACACTGAGGCAGAGAGAGAAAAATCTTGAAAATTACTTAATTGCTTACATAGTATCCTGAATTGTCATCTGAGAAATTCCCCTTGTTCTATTTTCCACACAATGTAGCTTGCTGTAGTTTTACAGAACTCAAAATAGTTGCTCAAGATGTGATTATCTTCTTCTAGAAAATAAACAGAAAAATGTGGTCCCACCACTTGCTACCCTAACATCTTCATTTATACCAAACTGCATTGCATTTCTGAGAAAGACACAATTTTTCTTGAAGAACGGGCCCTTGCATGTCCAAATATGCACCAGCATTCACTTGTAAAATCATATATACACAGTTCACTAGAATATCTGAACCAGGCATGAGCTCCAGAGTAATTGTCTTCTGGCATTAATTTGTTTTTCAGTCAATAATAAATAAGACACAAATTGTGACTGATGTCATCAGAGTTCAAAAGCTTCACCCCTTCAATTGAGATATCAGGTCTCTGAGAGAATCATGCTTCAATCTTGCTGCCAGTCATCTCATCACCGAATTTCTATATCCTTCTTTTGACATGTTCAACTCACAGAACAAATTATAGAATATACTAAGGTAATGAACATGTGGTATATAATATGTTTTAATATATGAAGGCTTAGCAATTTGAGAACTAGCACTTAGCCTTATTTTGGCTACTTCTGTTTCTTACTATTCTCTCTCAAGGGTTTTAAATAATGTCTGCATGAACTGCAGAAGTATCTGACTTCTCTCTCTCTCTCCAAAATCATATCCTGTCTTAGAGCTGGCAGGAAATTCCTAGAGGAAAAAATAAAGCACATATTTTTAATCTTAACCCAGTACAATTCAGTACAGTCACACAGTTCTTGTACTGTTCTCAAAATTACAATTTTTTCATTAGTTATAAAGCAAAAATAAAAAGATCCTGTGAAGTTCTTCTCACAGAGTTGGAATGAACAAGTGCCATTATCCTTTCAAAACATAATGTATTTTTATTGTTGAGATAGGCTCAAAGTATAAAACAAATTGTAAATCCCTGAGTTACTTCTTCTGTCATCACAGACAATTTAGTTTCCAAGCAATAATCAAAGTCAACAAGGACTATCTGATAATTTTAATTCAGACCTGAACTGCAATATTGGATGTCCTGATGAGCCTCCCTTATCAAGAGCACATCAAATGTTGTTTTAGTATTAGAATTGGCCTTTACCCAAAAGCAGAAACATGTTTTTGTTGTTAAAGCTCTGAAACTGCTGCTACAGGGCAGCAGAGATATCCCACTGTTGTGTGGAAGGAGCTACACCAATGAGTACATGAAATACAGGCTAGGAATTGTCCACCATCAATTTCAGACAGGTAATGGACATCTGATAGGCACAGAACTACAGCTGGGAGAGTTTAAAATGACATCTATAACTTGACATTATGAAAAAGGAGGGGTTTGAGTAAGATTCCTAGATAACCCTCCTTAGCACTGAATTCCATCACCTCCTTTGCTTTCTATTCCACCCGTGGTGAGGAGCAGGAGAGGAAGGAACAGGATAACAGGAGGGAAAAGACATCGCTTGTTAGCGTCATGTAAACTTTTCTTTCAGTATAGCAGAAAATACTCAAAACCATCCTGGGTTTTCACCCTCTATACAGCTCAAGTATGAAGTTTGGTGAACCCAAGAAATAATGTGCACAAGCATTCTTTAACCATTCCTGATGGTGATGAATGTAATATTTCAGGTTCTTGCTCTCGGCTGTAGCACCCAGCTTTTCTAAATAAATAGTGCGCTGCATGTGTCTAGGGCATAGATAGCTAAAGCTAAGTGATGTCAGGCTAGTACTCATAGGCATCACTCATCTTTCAGTTTCAAATAGTGTTAGAGAAGATCATTGTGTTCAAACTGCCACCAGAAATAGTTCTGAGAGAAGGACCCACTTAATGGAGGTTTCTGCCTGCAAAAAAACACCATCATGATATTTTCCAAAGTTCTAGTTCTACTGATCCCAAGTAAAGCTACTCTGCTGCACCATCTAGTGACAATGAGAATTGCACTTCAGACAATTGATTTAATTAAAATATTGCCCCTTTCCTCCAGTCTTATCTTTCATTAGTTACAGACTTAAATGCCAGTGCCTTTGAAGCCACTGGAGACTTCCTGTTATCTTCAGTAGGCTGAGGATGTCATTAGTGCTCCTAAAACACTTCCAGTGATGTTGAAGGAAGAAAAAAACTCTCATCATTCTGGTGATTCTTTCTGGCCATAGTACCACCATTCTGTGCAGAAATGATGCTGAAGCTCAAAGTCCTGATGGAAATGCAAACCTTCCCAAAGCTGTGGTTGCTCAAATCTCAGGTTTTGCTTTGGGAGACTCCAAGGCTCATTAACTGCAGTTCATTTTACCCTGGCCATTGTATTAGAGGTGATACAAGTTTTGCACTAGGAAGCATGTTTCTTTTATTGCACTCTCTTTACCATCAAACTGAGACACGCAAAATACTCTCTCTTGGATGGAGGTCTGTGTATTTGTAACTTTGAGACTGAGCTTTCTCAGAACATGCAGTACCCCTAGATAGAGATAATAGCTTTTTTAGAACTTAGTATTTGGCTTAGTTCAATGGAAAGTCCTTGAATTTCTGTGGGATTTTTTTGTCTGTCAAAGTTATTGCACAGACAGCTGGATTCTCTAGCTTTCTCTGGACATCACATCAGGATAGTTTTGATGATGACAAGAGCATCGGATAAACACCTAGCTCTGTACAGTTCATATGGCCAATGCAATCACATTTAATTAATATATTTCACTTCTGATTTTTCTCAGCTTATTGATTGTAATAAGGTCATAAAAATATATATTTTTGAAAATAGCTAGTTGGTTCTACAAATTTCCCCAAGCGTGTAGAAGAGGTGATTTGCAAAAAGGCTGTCTCATGGTTTGCCTAGCACTGTGAGTGACATACGCTGGGGATTGGCTAGGTGGCACTGGTGCATACTTCTGTGGTGCCACACAGATGCGACTCTTTCTAATGGGATATTTGTTGGTTGTATTTCCTGGCATGTAATTGTTCATCTGGAGCTTGATGGTGCTATTGCTCTGTACTAATTATAATACGGGTAAGAAAGAAGGATGCTAATACCTAGTTCCCCTTGAATCTTTCACCCTGAGTTCCCTTGTTTGTAAGCTGGATGTTTGCTACAGGAGGAAAGAAATCAAATACTTCAGCTATTACAGGCCCACAGTTTCAATGCTGATGGTTTCGATGTCTTTTAGACATTTCTAAAGATCCAAAACATTCTGCAAGTTTTGGCTCGGTATTGTTTTTCCACACCTGAAGTACAACCGAGAGTAGACAGAGCAGCACTCTTGGCTCTGTGCTCTTGCATAAATATCAAAAGCCAATAGGGAATACACAAGGTTTCCCTTTTTTTTTTTTTTTTTTTTTTTTTTTTTTTTTTTTTTTTGGTTTTTTTTTGTTTTTTTTTTGTTGTGTTGGTGTGTTTTGGGTTTTTTTTTTCTTTTTAATTTTTTCTTCCTAGGAATAGCAGTGAATTTCATTACAGTGGTATCTCAAAAATATTTGTTCTCTTCAGCTCAAACCTCTTCCATGATATGAAGGAACTGACTTCTCCAATTCAGAGACAGTGAATCTACCAGCTAAAGCTTTACTGTGCCAAAGTAGGAGCTTGTCCTGGTGTCATAAGGGACTGATTAGAGCAGTTGGCACTAATTCCATATATCTATCATGGCCAGGTAAAAGATGAAGATATGTATAACATAGCTGGATGCAATGGCATTACTCCTGGTGGGAGTCTCCCCCTCTCTCACTCTCTGTTGCATTTGTGACCCACAGAAAGGGACTGCCCTTGTAGGCAAGGGTACGGCATGTGCTGGGCTTTGTCCTGAATGCAACCTCTGGGAGCTAGAGGAATATTCATGAATATATAATAACAATAAGTCATCATGCAAATTCAGCAAATGGAGAAAATAGTTAAAGGCAAACCTACATGAGGGATTGATGCTGAATGCAGAACTAACTGCATGGAAAACTACATTCAGGAGGAATCCTTAGACATGCCTGCAGAATAATTCACTTTCTACTCCTCAAAATAGCATTTGCACTGTTCCCATACACCAGAACTAAACTGAATTTTAAGGAGGTTGGAATTACAGTTCTGTAGGATATACCCCCAAAAGCATGGAGTGATTTTGCATTAACGACAGGACTGAGTGGGAGATGGAGGAAGAAACAGATTCAGCTGCCAGCTTCCTGCTGCCAAAGGCCAGCACAGCTGCCTGGTCTGCTGAGCCACAGTATTTGGGTATCAGCATTTTGGAAACACGACTCTCATTGACATTGTAACTCTTGCACACTCAGGTCTCCATGTGGCACCCCCGAGTCCCCTCTCACTCCCTGACTTTGAGCCAGCTGCTGAGCTGGGCTCTCAGGACTCTTGGGAAGTGATGGTGCTATGGCACATGACATGAGAGAGCAGGAAATCCCTCAAAGAAAGTAACTTGACAGCAGCACAATCTCATCTCAAAAACAGTAGCAAAAATACTGTTCTGGGGCAGCAAAGTAATTATTTGCATTTTCTAATATCTGCATTGGTCTAATACTCTCTGGAGTACAGCCTTACATAGTGCACCCACAATTTTCTCCATGCTCCTAGGTTCTGTATTTGGAACTCTGTAAAATCCTTTCCTCTGGTTTTGCCAAAGACAGGCTGGCTACATGAAGCTGTTTTAAGGTCCTCGTGAGCTGTACTGTTTCTGTCTTTGCATTCCTCTCTGGGTTTCTCCAGCAGTGATCATTTTTGAGGCTGTTTACAGTCCTCCTCTGTACTTCCTTCTTTCAACATCTAGAGGTCAATTCTTGCCCCCAGCCCATGATGCCAATTTCAATCTTGTGCTCCTTAGATTTTGAATAAACACCTCTGCTTTTTCCCAGACTGTGTCTACACTCTGGGAAACTGTAAAAATTCCTTCAAGTTGAAGGAGTCTGCCCATAAGTTTCTGCAGAGGTGCTTCTGCAAAGCTACCTCCTCTTGTCAGTGAGAGAGTTCACATAGGTAATAAAATATATGAGATAAACTCACCCATCAAATAATGATTTATAAAAGCCATAAAGGAGAAAATTAATTTAAATGATGCTCTATGTAAATGCAGTGTAGCACAGCTGAAATCTAATCAATAAAGACATTATCTGAGACACTACTGTTATGATTCTGCTAGTCCATATACTGTATTATTAGAAAATAATGACAGGTTTGTAGGCTGAAAAACTAGCTGTTATCTACTTTTCTTAAAAAGAATAAGGCTAGCCTGCTTCTGGTAACTTACAGTGAGAAACCAAGGTGGCTTTTACAACATTGTCTCTTATGGAACTCTCCTGGTTGTGGTTAAAACCTACATCTTAGGCCTTTAAGTGACTTTGTTGTTTGATTAACATCAGTGCATCACTCTGACTCATCAGGTGATGTGAATGGATGAAAATAGAACAAATCCTGTTTCTCTTTTGAACATGAAGAACTATTTCCTTCAACCAGAAGGGATTAAGAGTTACCAAAGAATTAATCTCTAAAGGTAATAGTTATTTTCAAATGTTTATTCAAATACAAAGGTGGAGGACACACTGTTTGTACATATGCAGGCTTTCAAGGGCCTAATTATGAAAATACAATGTTACATGCAGAGTAAAAGTATGACAAACACAACTGCTCGTAACCACCCATCCTTCAGATCCTGTGTAAAATTTTCCAGAGTGTTAAACTTCTTGCAATCAAAGGGAACACATTTTTTGTGTTATGAATTTCTATTTTGTGATAGAAGATGATGTCATAAATCTGGAAAATCAGTCCAAGATTCATTGGTATTTGTAGCACTCGTGGGAGAGACACCAATCCAGGATATAGATTACTTAAGACATCTGCTGTGGTATATGGGCATGCCTGATACAAAACTAAATTTTGCCAAGGGATATACTAGATGGACAAAATTTCCTTGCAGGAGCCTATGATCATTAAAGGAAAGCATAAACCCAACCCAGAGCATGCTGCAGCACTCACTCAGGCACGTAGATTGGCAGATGTGATCACTTTATATTCCTTACTGGGACTTACCTCAAGAAGTGCCAAATTTGTTCTAAATTATGCAACAGTTGTGGAACCCCTGCAGGCATTATTACATGATAACTTTAGTTTTTGTGGACAACTGTTTCCAAGTCTTGTTTTCAACTAGTTCAAGAGCTGGACTGTTAGAAATTAGCACTTCCTTTGGACAATCCCCTTTGTAACTGAAGATGCTTCAGACTGTGGTTTAGATGCAGTGCTCAGATGCATGAAAAGAAGTCTGAAAGAACAAACACTTCAGCATTAAATAGAATAAAATCAATGTTTTGCCATTAAAAAATTCCTTTACTTCTGTCTAAGATACTGAATATGTATTGTGTATCAAAATTAATTGTCTCCTAATGGCAATATTATTGTCAACAAATCTCAATGTGCATCATCTCAAAATGCTGCTGTAGATCTCTCGTGCTTTCCTCCTAATTGATAATTCATAGAGCACATTGAAACAATTGGTTTTGTGAAGACTCTAAATTGAATATACATAGGAATTCAAAGTGTCTATTAAGACTTATTCTGCATTGTAAAGAATATACTTCTTCCTAATGTTGCCTGGGTTTGTTGTGTTCCTTTGCTTTATATTCTAACCAACTCATATGTTCTGCATCATTTGGGTATGAAATAAAACCTGATACTTCAAAGTTGCTTTATTTCTACCACCTAGATGGATGTGCACAACTCCTCTTCTTCATCTGTAGGAAAAGGGGGACCAAGGCTTCCTTCATTACAGGCACAGGAACCATTCTGTCTGGAAATAGGGTTTAGTTTGCAGAGACCCTCTAACTCCCTTCAAAATCCCTTGCCCAAGTAGAGGTACCTCCTCTGGCTTCACTGC